>NC_142169.1:23223636-23547954 GCF_029865625.1 Vigna umbellata
AATGGAGGCATGTGTTATCATCTAAAATAGTCTCTAATAATAAAACATGACAATTATAATGGTTTGATTGTATTTATTTCCTTCTATATATTGGTATTTCTTTGTGTTTCAATTAGGTCTTTCAATGTTTTAAATATATTATTTAATGTTTTGAATTTCAGTCATACTTTCTTTATCAGCAATAAAATTATATTAAAAAAAGTAATTAGATGCCTCAACTGATATATGAACTAGTCCTAACATGTACATAAATAAACAAATATATTATGACAACAATTTACGAAAAAGAGAGTTTTTAAAATACAACAACCTTTTCACAATACTTCATATATTACAATATGGTTTTAGGTATGTCAATTGGTTAATGACGAAACATTGACTTTTTATATTTTTAATAGGATTAAAATCACATACTGATGTAATAAAGCATCATTTTATATTGATAAAAGGAAAGAGTAATTGGTAAATTTTTTTTTTTATTTAAAAAGGAAAGAGTAATTGATGAAAAGTAAACACCAAAGCATTAATCTTCTCTTCATCAATATATACATATCTTATTTAATGAAAATTGAAATGATAAAGATCTACACTAGTGATGTTCTAAAGTATACCTAATATTTTTGGAAGTATAACATCTCACCTTATAAACTTATGGTATTTCTATTAACAACTTATATTTTTATAGAAAAAGTGATAGTAACGAATTCATTAGTAAATGACAAATTTTTTAGAGTTATGGAGAATTTTATTTGGCCATTAATATTGTAGTTAGGAGTTGTTCTAATTTAATTTCACTGGCTTATACTTTTAGAAAAAATTGAGGTGAATATAGTATAATTTTTTAAATTTTTTTAGGATTACAGACTTTTATTTATGTTGAGGTTGTGATGGTCATTTAAGTTTTGAAACATGTTTAGAAAAATAACTTTTTAGATGTTTTATTAGAAAGTGATTTTTATTTAGTCTATCATGTTTTTTTAGATCAACGAAGTCTGAGATAAATAAATTTGGTTCTTAAATTTATATACATATATGCAGTTTAAAAAATTTCACGTTTTTTTAATAAAAAAATATTGTATTGATAATTTAATTAATTTAATTTTTATTCATAAATAACAATATATCTAGTATGTATTTATTTAATATTTTTTATAATAAGTATAATTTGTCTATATTTCATAAAATATAAATTTTATCGTGAATTTAGTGTAATCTTCCCTACTTTATATTATTTTATTTTATTTTTTTTAATAAATTTTTATGTGACCACCAATGTATTTTTTGAAACATTAACATAATTGAAATGTTAGTTCATAATAATCTCTAACATCATCTTATTTGAAAATAATATTCTTTTTGTGATGTGATATCATCTTAAATTTCCATTATTATTATTATTATTATTATTATTATTATATTTATTTAATATGGCGATTATCCAATATAATAGAGAGAAAGTTATCAAGTAATCCAAAAAAAATATCATTAAAGGGAACAACAATATACATGAAAATATATATTATCAATTAATATATTAAAACTGATTATTAATTATTCATGATTTAAGTTAATATGCCTTTTTATATATAAAATGAGAATTAGTCCCGTTAAACATACGATCCTATACAAAAAGAAAGAGAGAGAGAGATGTTAGATAATAAAGTAGAATATAAATCTTATAGCCTTCGGTCCAAGTCTACTCATTGAACTAAAAATATACTTCATTTATTCTTTATCAGAGTAAAAGTTTCAAACAAACATTTGAAAGTGTTGCATGTTCATTCGGAATGGTTAGGATCAAGTTAAAATGCATAATATACAAATAGAAAGATACATAAATATTCTTTTAAGATTTTAAAATAAAAGTACTATATTGATATTTTATTAACGGGTTGTTAGTATCATATTTTTTATTTTTCTTGGAAAGAACCTAACAGTAATAATAAAATCATGTTAATCTTAATGATATATTTCATGTTTTTTTTTAAAAAACTAATGATAGTATTAAAATAATGTTTATTTTGATGATATATAGAAAAGCATACCCTATAAATTTACACTGAAATAGTTGTTATTAAAAAAATGTTTCTTTTCTACAAAAGGCTAACATATCGATAAACAATATTGTATATAGTGTCATATTTCAGTTCTCTCTATGTTATGTTATCATAGCATGTGTTTCATCAATAATGTGCCATACACTATATTGCTATGCTATAGCCGAGTCTTGTTATTGATAATTAATTAGGTCATAGAGTTAGTTGCAATTAGGTTTTCCTATTATAATGTCTCTTTTCTTGAATAAAAGTTATGACCTATAACTCTATAAATAGAATGTTAATTACCTCAATTATAGTTCCTATGTATGTTTTTTTGCATATTTATGAAACATCATACTTACAGATTTGATTTGCATGTTTCTATGCAAATCTACAAAATACATCTTACTTTAGATATTATATTTTTCTCCATATATGTATATAGTAGAAAACGTATAAAGTGAACAAACGAGAAGTAAGAAATAGAAATTTAGAGTTATCATTTTATAATTTTTTGAAGAGCAACATCTTGAATACATACATATTTTTAGAATATTACAGGTGTAACTTGGTAGAGCATTTATTCTAAAATCTAAAAGTGAAAGTTAATAAGTTACTGTGTGAGACACTGCGTACCTACTTACCTACTTAATTTTCGGAAGGAGTATTTTAACAAATTATACTTTTGATGCATTTTAAGAAAATGAAACTTGTTATGACTACAATGAAGAGAGAGAAAGAGGGAGAAACAATAATTTATATTAAAAATAAAATTGAAATAAAATTATTAATATTAAAAGTGCGTAAATAAGAAATCGAACTAAAAAAAGGTTAAAGCAGATCCATGCATGGTGGGTGGGAGCACGCTGTGAGGCAGAGAAAGAAAGGAAGGAGGCTCCACCGACAGCATATATGCGACTTCAGAAACACACATCAATACAAAATTGACGAAACAAATCATGTTGTTACTGTTGTTGTTGGGACACACATGTGGCAATGCACGTTTAGATCTCATCTACTTTTCTTTTTTATACAAACATCATCTACTTATTATACACCGTATGCCAATTTTCATGAGATATTATAATGCTATATTTAATGCATTTTTCACTTAGGATTTATCAATGTCATATTCATTTATTATGCTTTTAGAAACTAAAATTACATATAATTATGATCACTGAAAAGTTTAATTAAAATTCCATACTTACACATGTCAAACTAAAAAGCTTTAAATTGATACGTAAAAGTGGAACCATAATTCCATAATTAGTTTTTCTTACGTTAAATTCAAAATATGTTAAATTAACATGTTGAGCTGAATCCAACTCAACCTAAGTGTTGCTCAATCTTACGTTAGATATTAGAAAAAAAAAAGAAACTGAGTCTTAAATAGGTTAACTAGGTTAGGATAAGTAATGTGTTGACTACACTCAATATTAAATATAAATTCTACCTTTAATCAAAGCATCTAGAGCTACATCAGTAGGTCATGTGAACTTGTCTTCTACTTTTCACTAAAAATCTTCTACTTTTAATCAAATATTGTATTAATCTTGAGGTTTTTTAAGAAGCGTTCCTAAAAAAGTGCAGAACAGGAAAATATGATTTCTTTATAGTTAAAATTGATATATGCGTAATTTAATTTATATGAATTTTTTATTTTTTAATTTTGTAAATAAATTTATTTTAACTTAAGAAAGAGAAAGTTCATTTTTCACTATTCTTCAGCTTCGTTTTTATCTATAAACTTTTTCGGAAAAGTGTTTCCACGGTTTTATTAATGCAGAACCGATGAAGTTATTCAATAGAATCAACATGTAATTTCATTTACGAGAATTGTTAAAAACGAGAGTTTAATACGTATAATTTCCTTTTACATTATCAACCAATTTAAAAATTAATTTTATTCTTGTTTTTGAGATAACTATCACCGTCAATAAATTTACTGTATATTATCATTTATAGTTATATAATGGTATACAAATTTTAGCCAAACAAAAATTAGTTTTACTCTTGCTTTTAAGATGGTTATCAACGTCGCCAATAAATTTACTGTATGTTGTCATTTATGATTAAGTAATGGTATAAAGATATTATGTCGTTAATACATATTTTTAAATAACTTTTGATGTTGTTTTTTGAATAATTATTATCAAAGTCAACAATATATCACAATTGATGGTTTGTAGTTGAATAATAGTGTAATCTTTTTTACACAGTTAGTATATATATATATATATATATATATATATATATATATATATATATATATATATATATATATATATATATATATTCTTCAAGAAATAATGCATGTTACTACATTTTTATTATTAATGTTACATTTTAAGCTCTTCTCTTGAGTACAATTTAAATGTGATCATACAATGCTATAAAATCATTTTTATATAAAGTATTTTTGTTTAAGCAGAATTAAACTTTTAAAACGGGTCCTTTTTTAACATTATTTTTCAAAAAGTTAAAGTTGTTAAAATTTGAAATCGGGCTTTCGTTGGAGTATACTGAAGAGGACCAGTATTGGGCTTGCGTTGACCTAGTTGGATAGTTATTGGGCTTTGCCCATACCAGTTGCCAATGGACTGTGCTGTTTTGTTTCTTGAGGGTTTCATCCTGCACCTCCATCCCCTTCATCCTACACCTCCAAATGTTTCGAAAATGTCTAACTTACCCTTAATTAAAAAACTTTAAATATTTAAAAGAAATCAAAAAGTGGTCAAAGATTCCAATATGTTAACATGCAGAGATATTTTCTTGCATTTCATTTCTCTCTCTCCATTCTCACAGAACACACTCTCGCACCTCATTTCTTTCTCTCTCTATTCTGACTCACAGAATACACTCTCACTTTCCTCTCTCCATTCTCACTCACAGAATCCACTCTTTGCACGCTCTAGCTTTCCTCTTCCTCCCTCCATTCTCGCAAACCACCTTGCACACGGGTAGCCTTCGTCCTTGGTCATTATCACACTTCCATCTCCCCTTTGCGAAGGTGGGTTTTTAATATCTCACTAAGTGTTTGCGTTTGGATCTGGTTTGATTGTTTTGTTTCAGGCTTTGATTGCATGTTGCAGGCACACACAAACAAGAGCTTCGTGTTGGTTTTCTCCCTACAGGCATCCACCCAGTTCTCCCTGCAGCAGATCGCGTCGTCCCAAAGATTGGTGGTGTTGTTGCATTTGATAGCATTTGTTTGATAGTTGTGTTCTTCTGGTAGAAGAGTGTGGATCGGATATAGAGAGCCAAAGGGCTTAATCAGATGTCCATAACCGATTCAGCCTGCATCCAGACACATATTCAATTGTCTTTATCATAAATGGATTTCAAACGAAATTAATCAAATAAAAAAAATTTACACTAAAAGTGTAATTTTTTCTTTTACGCTAAAAACAAATATATGTCAATTGCTGTTGTAAACTGAATATTTACTCAACTTTTATAATCAAACTTTTTATATATTAACAACTGCAAAATGTTTTTCTGATAAAGAAAATTCGTTATAATAGTTAAGCATTTTAAATTTATTATATTAATTCGTAATTATTGTTATTGTTATACACTGATTTTGTTCTTTTATATTTATTTTCTCTTTAAAAAATTAATATATATCAATACATAAACAAATATTTGGAAGTATTAAATTAATTAGGTTTAATACCTCTTTTGGTCCCTAGAAAGGGGGCCAAAGTTCAATGTGGTCCCACCTTTTTTTAGAAGTTCAATGTGATCCCATCTTTTGTAAAAAGTGTGCAATCAAGTCCTTTTTGCAAACGACGTGAAGTTTTTAACGGAGCAGCTGACAGGGTGGACTGAGTATCATTACGTGGCTTTGTGTGGGTAAGACGTGGCAAAGAGAGGGTGATACGTGGCTGTGAGAGGGTAAATTTGGTAATATTAGTGAGGTTAGGAAATCAGAAATTAGGGTTCAGGAGTTTTAGAGAAATTGCTAATTTGGGATTGATCATCGTGGACGAAGTGCACATTGAGGATCTCAAGCGCGAATTGGAGACCACAAATCTGAAGCTCAAATTGGAAACCGCAAATCAGGTTAGGGTTTATGATATGTATTTGTTGTATATGTTATCACTGTTGTCGCTTTATAGGGGGATTAAGTAGGGGTGAAAAGTTGTCTTGTTTTGATGGTTCATAGTGGTCCCATAGATATTAGTTTAACTTAAATTAGTGGTCCCCGTTTGCATTTGCAGGGTTGGGGTAGGGATGGGTGATGACATGTTTCAGGTTGTGGTCCATCACGGTGGGACCTTGATCAAAGAAGTCCCCTTTAAGTATATGGGTGGGGAGATAGTTTATTGGGACGTAGATCCCGATAAATGGTGTTATTTTGGAGTATTAGGTTCACTTAAAGATCTGGGTTACATGGAAGTAAAAGAATTATATTACAATATCCAACATGTTTTACATAAGCTTGATGATGATAAAGGAGCCATGAACATGATGAAGGTGGCTAATTATTTGGGGAAAGTGAACCTGTATGTTGTGCATGGGGTGGACGAACCAGCTATTGTAGAAAATGATGACAATGAGATTTTGTACCTATGTGAAGGTCCAGCAGACAGTGGTGAGGGTAGTGACGTTGGAGGAGAAGCACATCTTGAGGGTGACAAGGAGGATGGTGAGAATGAAAATGTCTGGGAGGAAGACAAGGAGGATGCAGAAGATGTTGAGGTTGAGAATGAGGGATTAGTGGAAGTGCACATTGAGGATGGAAGGGAGGATGGAAGGGAGGTTGAAAGTGAAGAAGAATTGGAAGTGGACATTGAGGAGGGAGGGGAGGTTCGTACTGAACAAGAGGTGGAAGTTGACATTGAGGATGGAGGGGA
This sequence comes from Vigna umbellata, assembly GCF_029865625.1. Classification (NCBI taxonomy): domain Eukaryota; kingdom Viridiplantae; phylum Streptophyta; class Magnoliopsida; order Fabales; family Fabaceae; genus Vigna; species Vigna umbellata. The sequence continues at coordinate 23,230,538 of NC_142169.1, forward strand.
GGTTCCTACTGAACAAGAAGTGGAAGTTGACATTGAGGATGGAGGGGAGGTTCATACTGCACAAGAATTGGAAGCAGACATTGAGGATGGAGGGGAGGTTCATAGTGAACAAGAATTGGAAGAAAACATTGAGGATGGAGGGGACAGTGATGATGAACCTGGAATGGATGATCTCAGTGGTGATGAGTATGTGGATGCAGACAATGATGAAGAAACCCAACAACAATGCAGGGGTTTGTCAGATGATGATTGGGAGTCTGATATGCTTGTAACTCCTGAAAACAGTTCAAGTGAGGAGGATTACAACGAGGATAGACTATGTATGGGTGGTTTCTCAAAATATACAAAACAGAAGTCCATGGCAGATTACAAGTGGGAAGTGGGCACCATTTTCAGTGGGAAGGAAGAGTTTAAGGATGCTATTAGAAGGTATGCTGTTCATGCTGGGAGGGATCTAAAATTTGTGAAGAATGATAAGCGTAGGGTGAGGGTGCGCTGCATGGGTGGCCAAGGGAAGTGCCCATGGGTAGCTTACTGTGGGTACTTGCCATCACGCAAAATTTGGCAATTAAGGAAGATAATTGATACTCACGGTTGTAGTAGGCAACTTAACATCAAACTAATGAATGCTCAGTGGTTGAGTGAAGAAATAGATAGGTCTTTAGTTGACAATCCTAACTTAAAGGTGAATGATATTCGTACTAAAGCATTAAGAAAATGGAATACAAATGTGTCAATATCCAAGGCACGAAGGGCAAAGTTAATTGCCACAAGACAGCTTGAAGGAGATTTCAAAGAACAGTATAAAAGGATATACGACTATGGACATGAGTTGTTGAGGTGTAACCCAGGTTCAACAGTGCAGATTAAAGTTGACTCGCATAATGGTGATACAATTGTTGATGTGCTTCATTTGTTTCAGCTGGTCTGCACGAAAGATTTTTGAGGTTAGGCATACTTCTTCAGTTGGGAACAAGTTCACACTGGACCTGGACACAAAGGAGTGTAGCTGCAGAAAGTGGATGATTAGTGCCATTCCATGCTGTCATGCAATTGCAGCAATGAACTTCTCCAACGTTGATCCACAGACTTTTGTCCCCAATGTGTTCACAAGATCCACCTATGAAGAGGTCTATGCGTCCATCATTTTTCCACTCAATGGCCACCTACTATGGGAAAAGACAAATTTCAATGATGTACTACCACCACTGATCAGGAAGATGCCTGGGAGGCCAAAGAAAAAAAGGAGGTTGGAAGCATGGGAGCTAACTAAAGATCAGACTCAAATGCGTGTTGGTGGCCATAAGAAAAAATGTAGTCTTTGTCGTAACATGGGGCACAACAAGAGTAACTGCCCTTTAAAGCCCCAGCCAGCAGAAACAACACAACCATCACAGCCACCTCCAAGTTCACCAACCCCTGAACCATCACAGCCATCAAGTCCCCAATCATCCCGGCCAACAAAATGCAAAGTCAGAAGAAAACGTACTTAGATGCAAAGTCAGAAGAATTGTTATTAGATATTTAAATTTTGTGGTGGTGTAATATGTACTATTTCTTACATGGTGGTGTAATACATACTTAACGTACTTACTGAACTGATTTTCTGTATTTCTTTTATGTGTCGTAATGAATGAAACTGCTTTTATGTATTTGTTTTATGTACTTGTTTTATGTATTTGTTTTATGTATTTGTTTTATGTGCCAATATTCAGCATCATATGCATTATTTGGTGACCTTGGTGAACAGTTTTAAAGCAAATGGGGGACTCATTTCAACATTTTTAAAACATCAGGGGACTGATTTCAACATTGTTAAAACATCAGGGGGACTGATTTCAACATTAATCACTAAAATTTACTCATTAAAATAGTCAATACGTAATACATTGAATTGCATAATTCATCTTACACCTTACAATCTAACTAAATGAACCTAGACAGAACCTGAACAAGGCACACCACAATACACACACACAAAGCTACAACTAAGATCTTCATCATTTTCTGCAAGTCCTGCACTGATTTTTCCAGCTGACTTATCCTCCTCACCATTGTGCAATCTTTTTCATCAACTTTCTCTTCAACACACCACTTGAAAAAGTTACACGAGTTGCCAATTGCAGATCCACCCTGTTATTCACCAAGTTATGGATTCTATCAACAAATGCATCATCAATTCAAAAAAACTTTAACTCAAACGGGTATAATTCAAACCTTGTAACGTGGACAACCCCAGAAATTTCTCCCAGCATTCTTCGTAGTTCTCGCCACTTTGGTTACAACAACATCACCACAGTAACAAGTAGGGATTATCCCACCTCCTCTCACACCACAACCATGGGACCACCCAGAAGATCCTTTGCCCCAACTTCTCGAACACGATGAACACCCTTCAGAAGAAGCCATTCGTATCCCAAATTAGCAATTTCTCTAAAACTCCTGAAACCCTAACTTCTGATTTCCTAACCTCACTAATATTACCAAATTTACCCTCTCACAGCCACGTATCACCCTCTCTTTGCCACGTCTTACCCACACAAAGCCACGTAATGATACTCAGTCCACCCTGTCAGCTGCTCCGTTAAAAACTTCACGCCGTTTGCAAAAAGGACTTGATTGCACACTTTTTACAAAAGATGGGATCACATTGAACTTCTAAAAAAAGGTGGGACCACATTGAACTTTGGCCCCCTTTCTAGGGACCAAAAGAGGTATTAAACCAATTAATTAATAAGATGAAAACATTAAGTTAGAAAAAATTTTATCTACTCAACTTTGGTAACTTTGATATAAGTAAGTGGACCCAAATGTTAACTGGTTAAATAATATTAATAAAAGAACATGAAATAAAACATTCATAACAAACATTAATAAAAATAAAAAGAAAAACACACTAAACATAACGAATCGGATCTCCATATCCGATCGTTATTCTATCGGATATTGACATCCGATCAAGGTTTCTTCAGATTTTTATATCTGATACAAATCTTCGGTACTTTAATTTTTCTAAAATATTTATATTAAATCTCAAACATTCATAAAAATTATTTATATCAAAGTGATTCATAAAAATTATTTAACATATTATCTAATTAAATTATAAATTTATAAAAATTGATTTATAATTTTAAATAAAATTATAAACTAATAAAATAATTATATAAGTAGTATAATAAAAATTTTATGTAAAACATTAAATATAAATCAGATATAGACATGATCATATGTGTAATTGTGCTGGGGTGTAGAGTTTCTTAATCTAAATGAAAGGGGGTACAGGCTGCATGTTTGATGACAAGGGGATAAGGGAGGTGTAATCAATGGTAGAGAGAGAAATAGTCACTAATCATAAAATTAATAAATAATCATCTAATTAATTAGGGGTATTTTAGGAAATTGGAGGTGTAGAATGAAATGCTTGAAAGTGTAGGATAAAACACTCTTGTTTCTTCTTTAAAAAAATGTCCTTGACAAAATGGTCCTTTTCATTATACAATATACATAAGTATGTTTTTCATTATGTTAGGGTTTACCCTTTAACACAAGAGCCAAGTAAGCAAGTTAGATAGACTCAATAATTTATAAACTAATTAGAGCCATAATTAAATACATAAAAAATGAAATTCTAACTAATTAAATGAATAATTACGTAACAATAATGAATAAATATTGATGCTCCAAACAATAGTTGATTTTTATCAGACATACCATCAAATCAAAGAAGAGAATTTTAATTTATATTTTTCCTAAAAGGATGTTAATTCTGTTACAAAGTCGAATATAACATGAACCATGATTGACCTCCGAACTTTGTATCCAAGCTCTTGCTTTCACAATTGCATTGAATTTAGGACAATAGTATTTTGATTTTCAAAACTTTTTTACACTTATTTAACATTATTTTTTTATTACTTTCAGTTTTTCTTTTTCTTTACAGATATAAAAGTTATTTTACTTGTCAAATTGTCACAACTTTCTTCTTTGGAGATATTAGTTCGGTGGATGTGACAGTTTCTTGCCTTTGACTTCCTCAATTTGATGTGAGAAGTCACTCATCGTATCATTGTCAGACATTTTGTCTTTTTCTATTGATGATTAGCCAAATTGACCAATAAGGGAGGCCCTTCATAAAGACATCACAAACATATCTTCAAATATTTGTCTCATCCCTGCTTTATATCAAACGAATCTCCAGTCTTGGATGGTTTTGTCATGTTTGTCCAAACTAGATTATGAATAATTTTAAAAATTCCTCAAAAGTTGAGATTGATCCATCAAGGAGGCCAATGAACTAGTCCAAAGTGTCTGCTAATGTCCCAATGAACAATTCACATTGAACATCATTCGATCCTCTCAAATATCTGGGCACGAAATATTTTAACACCAGAATTGACATCTTATTATATCCTTGAAAACAAACTAACCTTTGGTATGATTTAAGATAATTGAGCTTTCAACCTTTCTTGCAACTTTTTGTGTTTTTTGTCGAAGTGACTTTTCTTCTTAAAAGGAATCCTTCGTCGGGGACTCCTTACCTTCTCTCTTTAAGGGTGTGTTCTTTTGGATGTATTTGGAAGAGATAATTTAGGAGAGATGATTTGAATGGATTGGAGTGGATTTGAGGATAATTTTTTAGTTGTTTTTTTTAGTGGATTTGTGGGTAATTGAGAGTGGATTTGAAAGTAAAGTTTGTGAGAATTACCGTAAGATTTGATTTATGTGATAGATTTTAAAAATTAGTCTAATTGGTAAAAATTAAAGATTACCAAAATGTCCCTAGTTATAAAAGTAATATAAAATGTTATTTATTAATATTATATTTATTTGTAAAAATGTTTATAAAGAGAAAATTAATGTAGTAAAATTAATGTTTAAAAATTATAAAAATTCTAATGTAGTAAAATTCCAGTGGGAGCAAGTGTTCCACGCTCATTAAAGTCATTCATGATCCCAAATACTTCCTCAGGTTTTAACTAAATAAACAAAAACCCACATGTTATTAAATCACCAATTAAAACAGATCAACAAAAACAAAACCAGATCCGTTAACAGTGGAGTTCATAAGAACATGAGACACATATAATAAGATAATCAATCAAGCAAGCACGCATCAAACTGACAACATCAGATTAAAACACAGTTGTTGTATTCAACAGCTCAAAACTACTAAGTGCAATCCAAGTCAATTCGGATTGGTTTCCATTGCGGATCAGGTTTAGCATATTGACAAACATGCCCTTAAATTTGAACTGTATTGCAAGACGATCGTTATGGAATCTTGGCTTGATTTATAAGCGAAGGCATTGAGCAGAGATCGAAGAATCTAGAGACTTGAGTAAAGAATTAAGAATAAACAGCGAAAGGAGGCGATTCAATTGGGAAAAGAATAAGCGAAGATGGAAACAAAAACCTGAGGAAAGCCGGAGCTCTGAGCCCAAACGCTGCCGTCGTGGCCGATGATAGCGGCGTGACTTAGGTGGTTTCCTTCAATCTCGCAGAGAAGGTGGTCGTCGACGTAAGTTTGCCACGACATGGTTCAGATTGTTTTGGGAATTTTCTGGTTGAGAGTGTTTGGTGATCCGATAACTTGGACGAGCTCGAACCGGATACCACATTGTCTAACCGAATACGCCTCCATTGGATCTCACCATTGAAGCTTGAACCGGTTACGGCATGTGTAACCGAATACGGCTCCGTCTTCTACAATGTGTAACCGGTTACGCCAACGTTGTAACCAATTACGTGCGACTCAACAACACTTTTAACCGGATACCCTCTTCTTCGAACCGAATACCTGGCTTCTTCCATCACTTCTTCAACCACTGCTCCTTCCTTCATTTCTCATCTTCATCGGCTTCCTCATCATCAACAACAACCTTCTTGCTCCTCCAACTCTCTTCCTCTTCAAGTAAATGACACAGCTTCTACCTGTAACAAAATAACCTCGTTAATATATTTCGAAAGAGGTATGGAAGAACAATGTTCGTACTTCAAGTTATCGGGCGCATATAAGTCTTTGTCCCCTAAATCAGCACAAATCGTTGCAGTTTTGGCGAGATGAATTCAACAGTGTTTATTCACAAATCCTCGCTCTTCCGTCGTTGCAAATCGGCGCAAATCATGCGAAGAGAACAAACCTACTTTTACAAATCCATCCTCGCCAATCTCCGTAAACAGTGAAATCCCTTCAAAGGAACACAGCCTTACTCCTCTTAAACACATTGAAAGGTTGTGTGCTAACTTGCTTCCTCAATTTTCTTATGAGATCCTCCATATTCAACATAAGGTTTTACAAAGTCCAAAGATCTACCTCACATTTTTTGGAGTGTTTCTCGTTATGTTCCAGCCAATAATGTAGAGGACCCGTTGTAGTGAAGCCTTCAATTTGTTGTCTTTCTATGAGTTTTTTCTCCTTAGGATGACAATAAGGCTACATATAGGTCAGAAGAATACCTAAAAATAGACAATTGAAAGTTTAATATTTGATCCAAAGTATCTGATAGTGAAATAAAAAATGTCCTACCTTTCGGGAGAAGTGTTTCTTTTTTACTACAAATATTGACAAAAGAATATGTAACTTTAATTCTCGATGAAATCAAATCCAAATTTCAATTGAACTCTATCAATTTTACAGATTAATGGCATATTCATATTACAGATGCAGAAAATGAAGCACTACATCAAGGATTAACAAATGATTTCTCTCACTTCAATATCTTCTAATGCACAAAGTAAATACTCCTTCCTTTTGAACTTCTCCCCCATTCCCATGAAGGTTAAACAACCTATGTGCTTTGCACGTTGTCTCTTCGCAGAACCCAAGTTAATAATTTAATTTGTTATCTGTATACAAACCAGAACTAAAATTAAGGAAAGATATATTATTTACAGTAGACGGTCTGAACTCCAAAGGATTATTCCACTGCTCTAGTTGATTGTTTGACCATCTCATTTCAACATTTTTAATCTCAAGCCCTTCAATGTGCTCCATCATTATGCCCGCAGTCCTGTGTTTAACTAACTCTTGGCATCCTGGCCTATAGTCCAATAACCCACCAGAATAATTGGTGAACCTTCTGTATGTAATGTCCATGTTGATGAATCTCAAGTTTCTAAGCAATCCTCTCTTTGAACCAGAGAGGAAGATTCCATTTTCAGAATTTGCAGTGATGTTAACGAAATGTACATCAGATATTGAAGCCTCCTTTGAGGTTGAGTCTCGGGGACAACTCGTTACATAGATAGGCTCTGCTCTACCCCACCATAACGGGTCATAATATCTTGTGCTGATATTAATGTTTGAGAATACAATGTCACTTGCATTTCCTGTACGAGGAAGTTGAAAGCATTTCAAACATATGTTTTAAGGCTAGAGTTTTATTGATGCAAGCAAGAATAAAAGGCTTACTGACTAATAAGGCTCAATAAAAGTGAGGCCTACTAAGCCAAAACACAAGACATAAAACTGTTGAAAAGAGTAGGGAACAATAAATAGGACTTGGGACACAAATTACAATCAACAACAGAAAATATGTGAAAAAAAGTATATCAAAAGAACGTGTCATTATCATTCCTAAAATGTTCAATTACAAATGAAGAATATGGTTGAAGAGATATATTTATATTCAGTTACAAATTTTTGTTTCATAATGAACCAGGTTAATATTTTAGATACATGCTTTAGATTCAATATTCTTAGGTAACAAAAAAAAAATCACATAAACAAGAAATAGTTTGTGATGTAATCATTCATGGGGAGATAAGTGAGAAGAAACATGTTACCTCCATCACGGATCTGGAATCCAATCCCTCTATGAGAATCAACAATAGTGATATTATCAAACACAAAATGCTTGAAATCAAACCAACTAGCACTGCCAAGTTTAATTGCAGAAGATTTGGATCGAATCCAACTATCGGTGACTGTAAGGTTGTAAACAGGACATGTGTATGTCTTTGGACAGATTGCATCATCCCCGGTATCGATGTGGCATCGAGTGATTACTGTGTTGTTTGAGTCCTCAATGTCAATCCCGTCATTGTTTGGTATGTTAAAGTCCCCATTAATTGCAATATCTTTAATGGATATGTTATTACTCCGGACCAAGTGTAAGCTGCAAGTTAGTATATAGTCTGTTAGGTAGACCTGTGGAATGTACTTTATTTATGTAACAGAGTAAATTTTACAGAGTGAAATGTTACACATTGAAGCAGGAGTTAGAAAACTAAAACAAGCATTACTTGGAAAATTTTAAATGAGGACAACAGAGAGAAGAATAATCATGGAAAACTATTTTTTCAAATAATTCATGGAAAAAATAGTAGAGAATAAAGCCCTTTTTTCACCCAGAGGTGTCACATTAGATCAACCTTCCGCTCTGATAAAATTATGATTTCAGTTCAACCGTTGGAAAAAGAAATATCATATAGCCCATTCTACCTTTTTCATTCCTTCCGCATTTAAAAGTTTAGCATAATATGACTAATCTAATTGCATTTTTTATGGTCAAATAAAAACAAACCTGTGTAGAAAATGGGACCCAGTACTTTAATTCTTTCTTTACATAATGAAAGAAAGGATAATTGACAGTATACATGCGAGGACAAATTTCATTCTACAAAAGACAAATCTCATTCTACTAATTAATTTTATTAATTTTGTAGAGTTGAGTTGAGCTTAATTATTAAAATGATTTTAGATATGAGCTTATCCCTATGTAAATATGTCTTCCATCAGTAACAATTCTCGCATCGTCCAAATGTCCGATCCTTGTCTTGATCCTTCCGACCCTTATTATATGGAAAATGATACTTGAACAACCATTTTTGACAACATTTAGACACGCGCACACGTGTCTAAATTTGAGTGGTCCAGTTGGAAAAATTAAATGAAAATGGACCACTCAAATTTAGACACGTGTGCGCGTGTCTAAATGTTGTCAAAAATGGTTGTTCAAGTGTCATTTTCCTTATTATATACACCATAGTGAGTTATCCTTAATGGTCTTTTCTTTTACATAATACTCTAATCTCATGCTTAACAAGGTTCAAACATACAAAGAAAAATTGAAAGCATAAATACAGTAATTTTAATTGAATCCTTAATTTTATCTATATATATATATATTTTTTTTTTATATTTTTATTAACTATAACATTTTGTTATTACAGCTTAAATGAAATATTGGGTTTAGAGTTCAACAAAAATAAAAAAAGAATAATTCCTTCAAAATTGAAGATAAAAATTTCAACCAATAAGTATATTTTAAAATGATAAAAAGTGAGCATTGAACAAAAGAGATAGTAATACTCACCACCAATAAGCAGGATGGTTGAGAGTGATGTTAGAAACTTCAACATTGTTGCAACCAATAAATCCAATGAGTCTAGGTCTGCATTCGTCTCCCAAGCAAGCCCCAGTTTGGTTCCAACTAACCATCACGTTCTTCCTCGGATCTTCCCTCACTACGAACTTCCTAGCCTGACCGTCCACCACTCCGCCGCCGCGGATTCCCACGTTCGTCGCGTTCTCCGCCACCACCACGTACCACCGCCAGAACTCCTTCGGGTAGTCCTCAAGCCTGGCGCCGCCCAGGATGGTAGCACCAGGCTCCACAACCAGCACCACGCCGGATTTCAGGAACACGGTGGCCGTAAGGTACTTTCCCGGCGCCGGGAAGATGACGTGGCAGGGACCGCCCTCCGGACAGGAGTTGATGGCCGACTGGATCGGTTCGGTATCGTAGCAGCTACCGTCGCCGGTGGCGCCGAAGTCGGCGACGGAGAGGTTGATTGGGATCAGGTTTAACGGTGATGACGTGGCGAGAAGGGATTGGGTGAGAAGTAGGAATATGAGGAAGATAAGTGGGTTCTTCATTTTAAGATTCCCAGTTGTGGCACTAGGTGTTCTCTACTATATACCAGCGAAATTCATCATATTCTTGTATATATAAAATAGTGGATATTAAATTATATATTGTAATATTATATATATAGAAATAGACAGACTTAGTTAGTGACAAAAGGACTATGATATAATATGTGCTGCTTTATTAGTTATTTAATTTTATTTTTTATTTTTTTACATTATGACAAACTCAAAAGAATAAATATTTGGCTTAAATGCTTACTTCATCCCCGTGTTAAGAGGTCAATTTCTGATTAGTATTTGGTTTTAAAAATGAAGACATTGGATTCTCATGTTATGAAAATTGTATGACTTCAGTCCTATCCGTTAAGTTGGTAGGAACGACGTTGAATGTTAATTGATGTTGCAAATTACTTATCCAGCGTGGCAAAAACAATTTTTTAACAATGACAAATATGAAAATATCCTTTAATTTGGATGGTTTATTTTTTAGCAACCACAAAGAAGTGATCTGCCCCCTCTGTGCGATTCCAATAGGGCCAGTTTAAAGAAATAAGTTGTATGACACTTCTCATCATTTGTGGTGACTTGAAGGGTAAAGGGAGGCCATTTGGTGTCAAGTCAAAAGTGGTGTATAATGGGGTATAAAACTAGTAAGCCTCTTCCGAATTAAGGGTTCAGACAGGTCTAGGGCTAGATAAGAGAAAGGCATCTCGAATCTTTTTGGAGAATTTTCTTATTATACTTACTTAGAAGTTCATATACAAAAACTTTCAACCTTCCCACTGGATCATCTTCCAACGCTGCCAGAAACAGTATTTTACAGTCGCACAAAGTGCTGTTAGGGATTCTGGTCGGCGTTCGCGACGACGTGAATCAGTATCACCGTCCTCAAAGGTCGGCGCAACAACAACAACCACAGTCGATTCCGTTGAAGAACCAGAAGATTCAGTTCCGGCGCCGCGGTCCACCGTTGGAATCAAATTCGGATGAGCGCGGCGCGTCATCGTCATCTTCGAGCGACAGTTTTTCCCCAGAGAGTTTCGAGCGAAAGAGGTCGTGGTGATGAGTTCTAACGCAGGGAAAGGAAGCGAAGGAAGACGGGGGGCGAAGGGTTGGGGAAGCGCGGTAAGGGAATTGACGCAGGCGATTTTGAAATTTGGCAAGGCGTATGAACACGCGGAGAGCTCGAAGCTGCAGCATGTGGTGGAGATGGAGAAGCAGAGGATGAAGTTCGCGAAGGATTTGGAGTTGCAGAGGATGCAGTTTTTCATGAAGACACAACTGGAGATTTCGCAAGTCAAGCTTGAAAGAAAATCCCCAATTTATAACCTAAATTTCCTAATGTTTTTATTCCCACGATTAAAAACCCTAATTATTTAATTTTCTCAATTTAAAAACACGTAATATAATCTATTGGCTGTCACGTCAACTAATTTAGTCCAACTCATTGCCACGACGACATTTTTTGTACACCTCACATCCATAGTCAATTCATCGTTATTAAATTTTAACGCCGTTAAATGGATAGGATTGAAGTCATACAATTTTTATAACATAGGGATCCAATGTCTTCATTTTTAAAACCGGGTACTAAACTGAAAATAAGCTCTTAACATGGGGATCAAGTAAGCATTTAAGTCTAAATATTTAGATAACAAATATAAATTTTTAAATATTAAATAAAAAATCTTAATAAAATTGAATTAAAAATTTCTAAATTTATAAAACAATTAAAATTTAATTATATAATTTTTTATCTTCAATCTAATTAAAGTAGAGACAACTTGATTTAAGATTCTTTAGAATCAATATATTACACATGCACCTTCTAAGTTACATAGTGACGAGCGATTAGATCAGGTTAAGATTCAATCGTGCTCCATTTGCTTTTGGCCCTAGAAACCAAAAACAAAGAAAAACTTGTTCTCGATACCATTCCTTGCTCTCCTCTTGACGATGTTTTTCATAAAGCATGGAAAAGATGCAACAAAATGGTGATTTCATGGCTGATGCGATCTACGTCTCTTTCTATCAAACAATCCGTTATATCGATGGACTTCGCTTACGAGATTTGAAACGATCTTTTACAGTATTTTTCTCATAGTGATAAGTTTTGCATCGCAGATCTCCATGAGGAACTTCAATCTTGTAAACAAGGTGAATCAACCGTCTCTCACTACTATACTCGTTTACAAATTATTTGGAAAGAGCTTTCTTTGTATAGAACCATTCTTCTCTGTGCTTATCCTTCTCCTTGTAGTTGTAGTTTACTGACCAAGATTCAAGAAGGACGAAATGATGATTTTGTCATAAAGTTTCTTCGTGGTTTAAACGGTGAACTCTCCCAAGTTCATTCTGAGATGGAACCTATGCATGTTCTTCCTAAAACATTTTCTTTAGTCCTTCAACAAGAACGCAAATTCCATAATTCCTCATCTCAAACTTCATAAGATTCCATGGCTAATCTTAATTTTTAGGAACACCAGAACCAAAATTCTAATGTATCTCGTGGAGGGTCCTTTATTGCTCGTGGACAAGGACATACTAACAAGTTTGATGGTTGTAACAAATATTGTGATCACTGTAAAAGAACGAACCACACATATGAAAATTGTTGTATCAAATATGGTCTTCCCCAAGGTTATAAATTCATCACCAAACAAAATCTTGTTAAATCTAACCTTTATGCTAACATGAATGATGATGTTTCCCACACATCCAATGACTCCTCTGTCTTGCAGTCTAATAATCCAAATGTTCAATGCAGCATCTCTCAGGAACAATATGAGGCAATTCTTGGTTTGTTGAAACAATCTTAAATTTCTACTCTCCCATAGCGAGCGTAAATCAATGAACTCAACAATCTTTAGGTCCTTGTTCTATATCAAAATTTTCTTTTTGGATTATAGATAGTAGGACTACTCATCATATATGTTCTTCAAAATTTTTTTTAATTCATTAAAGCACGTTTCTCCCTTTTTTATACGTTTACCAAATCACAATTTCGTTACTGTTAGATTCAGAGGAACTATTAAATTACAAAATATGGTTTTGTACAATGCTTTATTTGTTCCTAATTTCTCTGTTCATCTAGTTTCTATTTCTAAACTATTGTCTTCCAACAATAGTCTTATCATTTTTCATCAAAACAATGGTCTCATTATGTAGATGAATACTTACAAGATGATTGAAGTAGCTAAAAATTAGCAAGGGCTCTTTTATCTCTTTAGCAATAATAACATCAGTGCTTCAAAATCAAATTCTTTCCATTCTTGTAATTTGTGGCACATGAAACTTGAGCATCCTTCAAATAAAGTTTTTCAGACATTAGCATCTTAATATTATGACATTTCTTTTAAATATATTGATGCTTGTGATTCTTGTGCCTTTGCTAAAAAAATGTTTTCAATTCTCTACTAGCAAAAACTAAATCATTTTTTCTTTCATTTCATCCATGTCGATATTTGGGGCCTCATTTCTACTACTTCCATTGATGAATATGCTAGGACAAAACAAGCTCGTCTATAGAAATCATGGTTTTGAAGTTTAACTAAACAACATGAAATGAAGAAGTCTTATAGAATAGAAGAATAGAAAACTAACATTAAACACTAGATAGAAAATCCTAAGTTAGAAAGAACAGGTAACCACACAATATGACGCCTTATAGAATAGAAGAATAGAAAACAAAGTTTCTTAAACGCTAGAACATAAACTCTAAGTTAGAAAGAGAACACACTAGTGCAGAATTGGCCTTTAACGTCACCCCGTAGACGTCGGACCACAAAATAACCAACGTAAATTATTGACCGTTGGCATTTTCGTAAATAAGTTGGGCATATAGACGTCGGTTAGGGGGGTTCCTGACGTCTATAATATTATAGACATCGGTGTCCCTCCTAACAGACGTTTGTATGTCTGACAGGTAGATGAAAAGTTCTTTTTTTCCGCCATATAGACGTCTGATCCCGCCATCCCAACGTCTATATATGATTATAGAGTCTAAAGTCCCATTAACGTGACCCATAAAGATGTCGGATCGGGATCTGACGTTAAAAGCCCAAAATAACAGACATCTAAAGCCCTTTCTGCACTAGTGACAAGAAAAGAAAACAACACATCTTAAATGCTAGAACAAAAACTCTAAGTTAGAAAGAACAAGTATCCACACAATAAGTCTAATACCCCAAGAAGAAAAGAAGTAGACGATCTTCTTAAAGAAGTCTAACACACAGAAAATCACAAAAAGGTCAAACGAGGCTATTAGAACAATAAGACAAACAGAAACCTAAACAACTAGATACAACATAAGAGAAATAGGATTAGGCCAACCTAGGAAAACACTTAGGATTTTAGAAAACAGAAAAACAACTAAGTCAAAACACCCAAACGCAATGCTAAATGACTGTTAAGTCAAAAACGTCTAAGAGAGTTGAAGCTAAACACGTAAAGTTTATCATACCCAAAGGGTATTCTGTTTAACTCTCAGGAAGACGAAACATGTCAAGACGATATCATTAACAAAAGCACTCTAAAAGAGTAAAACTTTAAAACATCAAAGAAAACACAAATAATGTTAAACACTATCTATATAAAGAGGCAAAATCTCAAGAAGCGTTTACTCAGTCTAAACGATACCATGAGCTAAATTATTGCTTCGTCCAACGATGAAGTCTTTACTCAACACTTGGTATCTTTGGAAGAAAAGCTTAAATTGTTATACGTTATCTCAACGGTAAGAAATTAAAAAACACTTTATTGTTCTGAGCAAGCATTAAATAACATTAAATGCTCAACATCCAAAAAGAAAACAACAAAAGTGATATCTGATGAATGGATTATACATCAAAACCCTAAACAAATCAGTAATAGGTGTTAGTAACAAGAAATACATTCACGGAATGTTCTTGTCTTAGAGAATCGTGACACAATACCTGTGTCTAAACAAATCATGAAAACAACAAGTGAAACACCAACCAAGAAGGAGTCTCTTACAAACTAAACGATATAAACTTCATTCATAAACAAAACATTAAAAAACATAGAAAGCTTTTGAAAACATTAAAGCAAACAAGAAATAGGACATACATGTTGTACAAATTTATGTTCTATCTTATGTAGGACAACTGCTACAAACGTTCATCTACCTCATCTTATAAGAATCAAAATGAACGTTGGAAGAAAAAAGATAAAAGAATAACTGATCAATTCATAAAAAGTCATGCCAAAGGAGAAATCATATATGTTTTTGATAAAAGCTCTAAAAGGCACATCTGCTCTAACAAAAGACTCCATCCTGTAACAAACATCTACACCAATAGCTAAGAAAGAATAAATCTCAAGACAAGCTTCGTCAAACATTCATATTATCAAATCTCAAGACAAACATCGTCATAACGACTATATCCTCAAGGTATATAAATAGAAGATAAGAAGAAGACGATGAGGAGGAGAAAATAATGAAAGTGAGAATATACCATCATCAATTGAGCAATGAAATCTCTTTGTGCTATTAAAACAAAATTCCTCTAACCATAGGAAACAATATCTTTGTCACCATTTTCAGACCAAAGATCATGACAAACTCAGATATTTCTTGGATATTGAAGTAACATAATCCAACGATGAAATAATATATAATCCGTATGAAAAAACACTAGTTTACAATTAAAAATACAGATTGATACCAAGTGAAATAAAAGAAAACCAGCTATTTATTTTGCCTAGTGAAATCCACTTTGAACAATAATCATCCTAGAGAACAGTCCTCGCTTGTAATGATAGATCAAGGACAATTAGAAACAAACGCAATTAATAACAAAGTAAAACTATAATAGGTGAGACAAAGTAACAAACATCCTATTCAAACAAAGTTGCATTTTCATAAAGTAATTGATAAAAACATAAGGTGTTATCATGGGATTCAAAAAATAAATAGTATAGGTTCTCACAACTTAAGGACTATTCATTCCGTTAAAAGAGTGAACTCCTCCAACTAAAGAAAGGTATAGATTTTACTCTTATAAGAGGAGGATTACTCCTCTTCGATTAATATTTACCCTATCAAAAAAAATAGCTATAACAAGTGCTTTTGGAGGTACTTTTGTTTCAATATGAAATTGAACCTTATAATAAACCCCGCCTATTTTGCAATTAAATACTTTAATGTCTCTCCTGTCAAATGAACAAAACAATGTCTCAACAGAATTGAGGGAGTCCGAATGTAAGACAACAATATAAATTGGCTGCACTGCTGTAAAATAAAATATTGCATGTAATTCTGAATTAAATCCTCATAGCCATCATCTAAGTAGCATTTAATGAACCAAGCAACTCACTCCACTGATAGTTCAATAACAGTCCGTTCTATGATTTTACAATCATGAATCAATCACCTCATGGATTGAATAACCCCTATAGTTAGTATACATAGTAATAATATAATAGAAGAACATGCCAATTCATCTTCATTTCTGGGTAAAGAAAATCCAGTTTCCAACCCCCTCTGACAAATAGAAGACATGGGAATCCTGCTAAACGTTCAGACCGGTCAAATCACTGCTAACTGCGAATACTATATTTGATATATACACTAATTAATAAGCTAATAGCCACTGGTACGACTTCTGTACGCTTTCAGAGCTCCATCTTCAATTGATTTGAGTGCAGAGATGCTGTAACAGTTTCAATTTGAGCTTAAATACACACACAATTTTATGGTCGTGAAATTAGAAAAAAATAAAAAATAAAAACAACACTTATGAGTTAATGCTATGAGTAAACCTAATGAATTCAAATTATATAAACTTTAATCATGCACCCAACTTCACTTTTGGGTAATAAATAAATACATTTTCATATCAACAAAAATGCCAAACAAATATATCCTTCAATGGGCAATAGATCACACCACCTCCGCGTGCACTTTATCTTTGGATATACACACTCAACAAGTATGCAAATAAATTCTTAATATAATAAATTATAAGGTAAATCGATACACCTTATAATTGAAATTTTCAACCAATCGAAACATACAAATTTCATGGCATCATTATCTCAACCATATAATTTGGAATATAAACTTCATAAATAGTATCATTTGGTGATTTAACAAACTGCAATGTGTAATTCCAAAAACAATTTATTTTCCATAAAACAATAATTGAAATCGGTTTTTAAATAAAACCATATGATAGCATGACCGAAGTTACCTTGCATGTATTCATACTAACAAAAAATACGTGCAGGGATAAATCCTTTCAAACATTAACTTTCATATAATAGGTTCAAGTTATCTATTACAACATATCATCATGGCTTTTAAACAATAGAGGCTAAACCATTCATTCCTATTTAGGAAGTCCATGGACAATAACAGCACGAACCGTGATGCACAAAATCATAATTTTTAATCATGGCTTTTGAGAATAAACAATAGAGGCTAAAATTCTGGTCTACCTGAATTCGCCGACGAGTCATAACTCAAAAGTGAGTTTTCCGGAGTGATGAAATTGTGGTTGACTTCTTCCCTCTCCCATAACGGTTGGTGGAATGCATCGAATTGCCACTGTTGTTGGTAATGCTGCCGGTTGCCATTGACTGGGATTTCTGGCCACATGAGAGGTGTCATCATGCTAGGTATGTTACTATCCATTAGAGATGCCCCCTGTAAGTTACAAAAGATATTTTAATTTTTATCAGTTCTCAGCATTATACTGCACCAAACCACACATGTCCAACTCTTCCTTCAGCTGAAGACATTCAAACAGCCATTTTCATTTCTATGAATCGAGCTAGCAAACCCTGACCCTGATTTGAGGATTAAGATGCAAAAGCTTTAACAAAAAAATATGCCAAAGGATTTGTAATTAATGACTAGGATGGATTAATCAAGTGTGATCATTTGTCTGACATGCACATTGCTGCTAAGTGCAATGTGACAGAAAAACAAGCTTCGTGTAAATAAACTTAATCACTTTTATGATATATTTAATGTAAACAAAACATTACAATTTATAGATTATAATTTTCTTTTTTATCTCTAAGTCTTAAAATTCTCTTATGAAGACACAATTATTATCTATTAACCAATACATTAAATTATTGATTCTTGCAATCTAAAACAAACAAAGTTACTGAGCAATTACCTACCCATAAAATCTGTTAAATGATGTTTATCCTGATAAAACTATCTAGTAAACTTAAATACTTTTTCATTCTTTCTTTTAATAATTTTTTTTTAATCATTGAACAACACTGTAGACAATGACTTTGTAAACAAATATGCAATTTGATCTCGACTTCCCAGGTGTACCATCTCCACATGGCCTTCTTCAACTGTTCTTGGATAAATTTCATATTAATGTGTTTGCTCCTCTCATGGTTAACCGAGTTTTTGTCAACTCAATAGCTGACTTGTTATCTATTTGAATTACAGTCTCACCTTTTTTGTTTTTTTTTTCCATTTTCTTTATAAGATTTCTAAGTCATACTTCATCTAAAACACTCAATGATGCTGCAACATACTCCGCTTTAAATGTAACTGATGTCACTATGGGTTGTTTCTTTGAGAGCCAAGTAAACATCGTGTTGTTCATGAAGAATACATACCAGGATGTGCTTTTTTGATCATCTACATCTCCAGACCAATCACTGTCTAAGTATTACTAGTCGATAGTTGTTCGACCTATAAACCGAGTGATACTTTTCCCTACATATACCTTAGTATTCTTTTTTCAGTGTTTTCCAATGTATGTGTAGCTCGTCTCCTCCATATATCGACTTACTATTCCAACACTTACACTTTGTTCACTTGAATGGATTTGGGGGAGAGTGATTCAATGGATTTGAGAGGATTTGAAGGTAAATTTTTTGTTGTTTATTTGAGTGGATTTGGAGGTAAGTGAGAGTAGATTTGGAAGTAAATTTTTTTAATCTGTCACATCAATCAAATCCTACACTAATTCTCACAAACTTTACTTCCAAATCCACTCTCACTTACCTCCAAATCGACTCAAATAAACAACAAAAAATTTACCTTCAAATCCTCTCAAATCTATTCAATCACTCTCCCCTAAATCCATTCAAGTGAACAAAACCTTAGTAATAAGTTTGGCCTTGTACTTGTCAAGTAACGAAGACTTTCAACCAAACTTCGATACTTGTTGACATTTACTTGGTCTCCTTCATCGAACTTTGAGAGCTTTGTACCTAGTTCCATTGGGGTTAAAACTGAATTACAACTTGTCATCTTGAACTTGCTAAAGATTTCTTCTGCATATCTCTCTTGAGACACAAAAATACATGTCTTAAGTTGTTGGACTTCCAATATGAGGAAGTACTTCATATGTCCTATGTCGGTCATTTCAAATTCTTTCTCCATGACACTTTCGAACTCCTTAATCATCTCTGCATTATTTCCCATGAAAATAAGATCATCAACATAAAGAGCCATGAACATCACATTAGCTTTGTGTTTCTTTATGTATATGGCATGTTCCTACGGACATTGTTCATATCTATTCTTCTTAAAGTGTCAATGAGGTCATTCCATGCTCGCGGAGCTTGTTTTAGTCCATATAGTGTCTTTTTCAATCTCAACATTCTTTTTCTTTTCCTATTCTCATATACCCGAGTGGTTGTTCAATATGCACTTTTTCCTTCAAGAGTCCATTAAAAAATGTCGACTTCACATCCATCTAAAAGAACAACCATCTATGTTAAGTTGCTATCGAAATCAACAATCGAACAGTATCCATTCTTGTGATTGGTGCAAACACCTCGGCATAATCAACTCCTTGCTTCTGTTTATAGCCCTTTGTAACAAGTTGGCCTTTGTATCGCCTTATCTCTCCGTGAGCATTCATCTTCTTCTTGAATACCCAGTTCACGCCTATGGGTTGAGCTCCTTTTAGGAGATCACACAACTCTCATCTGTTGTGCTCTTTGCACCTAGTTTCTCATCCATTGCAACTCGTCATTTCTCTTCTAGAATAGCCTCCTCAAAAGTTATGTTCTCTGAATCTACCAAAGGATAAAGAATATGTACCTCTTCAGTAGACTCATACAGATTTTGCAAGGTCCGCATTCTAGGCCATTGTGGTTCATCTTCATCATCAATCTTTGGATTTGTTATAACTATTGGTATAGCAAGTGTCACACTAATACTTTCACTTACCTATTTGTCTGAGTTGTTTTATCTCCACTCACTAGCTTCATTAACTTGGACATCGCAACTTACTACCACTTTTTGATTTATTGGGTCAAATAGTTTTTAGGCTTTTGTCTTCTTATCATATCCAATAAACGCATACTTCTTGCTCCTATCTTTTTGAGTTTTGCTTTTTGCTGAGCTGGTAGTTGGTCATATGCTATACTGTTGAACACCTTGAGATCAGACACACGGCTTCTATCCTCTCTAAACTTCTTGCAGTGTCTTTTCAATCAGCTTTGTATGAGCACACCTATTTTGCACATAAATTGCACACTTGTTTTGCACATAAATTGCACACTACACAACTTCTGCCCAAAACTCCTTTGGCATAAATTGAACAATCACTCGGATATATGAGAATAGGAGAAGAAAAGAATAGTTCAATTTTTCGTCTCAACTATACCATTATGTTGTGTTGAGTATGGGGTTGTCAAAAATCTCCCTATGTCAAGCTCCTCGTGACAATACTTCATGAACTTAGTCGACGTGAACTATCCTCCCCTATTAGATCAAACAAACATAATGTGTTTACCCGTCTCTTTCTTAACCATCATTTTAAAGTTCTTAAACACCTCAAACTTTTTCATCAAGAAGTATACCCTCAATTTTCTAGAAAAATTGTCAACTGACAAAATAAAATATCTCTTATCACTAAATGATTCAAGGGTAATTGGTCCACACACATCAATATGTATTAGACTGAGCTGCTCTCTTGCTCGGAAACAATGTCTCGACAATTCTCGAAAACAATGTCCTCGAGTATTTGCCAAGTACACATTCTTCAATAAATTTACTTCTGAACTCCAAGCTTAGCAGTCCATTTACCATTGATTTCTTTACCATATTTGTCAGCCCATCAAAATATAAGTGACTAAATCAGAAGTGTCACTTCATTGCCTAATTCTCCACATTAAATTTGAAGCATCACTCTCAAACAATCTTGAAATCTAGTTTGTACATTCGGTTTTTCATCATTTGTACTTGGACAATCAAACTTCCGAGTTTATCCTTCAACGGTAATACTCGATCTTTCATTAAAACTGAGTGACCATTCTCCATCAGTTGTCTCATGCTAAGAATATTGCTTTTGAGATCGGGTGCATAGTACACGTCTCAAATCTCCCCAACTCGGCCATCCTTCTATGAGTACCAAATTGTTCCTATGCTTTTTACTACAACCTTTGAATCGTCTCCAAAAGACACATGCCCAACATCAACTTTAGTAAGGTCTTTGAAAATATTGCTCACTTCACACATATGGTTGCTCACTCCTAGGTCAACATATCACACTAAGTTGATTGAATGGCTCAGTTGTATAGCCGAGTTTAACAACTCAATTGTTTTTTCAGAGATACTGATCAATTTGAGATTAGTCCCCAAGCTTTTTTGACATCATCAACACACCAACCTCATTATCTTCGACTTCCTCTTAAGAAAGTTGGTCAGTTCATCCCTCCTATTTTGAGATCAACATTATTTTAAGATCGGCACTCTTTTGCAAAGTGACCGACCTTGCCACAACTGTAACATTTGTCTGATTTACAATCATTTGCATTGTGGTCGTGCTCTCCACATTTGAAGCACCCAATGTTTAACGTACTTGATTGACCTCCTCTCGAACAACCTCATCATCTGTGTCAATTTTGTTGGGCAGATTGATTTCTCTCTTCCTCCTGTCCTCATTTACCTCTGTCACTGTGACCATCTCTTCTACCTCCCCAGCTCCTTCCATTGCTTCGAGTGTTCTGAGTGTAACATGCCTTCTCCTCTTTAACTGTTACTCTTGATTGGAGTGCATGTTCAAGTGACTCCACCTTCTTCTTCCTCTTCCTCTGCTCATGCATCTCAAGAGACTCAGCAAGTTCTTCAACGTTAAGCGTCGACAGGTCCTTGGACTCCTCAATCGCACAAACCACATTTTCGAAGTTGTAGGTCAACAACCTTAGAATCTTCTCCACCACTCAGCTAGTGGAAAATGCCTCTCCGTTTCTACCAAGTTGGTTCGCCATGGTTTCAACCCGAGTAATGTACTGAGCCACTGCCTTTGTCTCCTTCATTCTCATGCTCTTTAGCTCTCCTTTGAGTGTTTGAAGTCTCACCTGCTTCACATAGTCATCTCCCTTATATGTCTTTTCTAGAATGTCTCATGCTTCTTTTGAAGTTTTTTCACTTGCAATCTTCTCAAAGTCGAATTCGTCCATAGCTTGGTACATGATTTACAAAGCTTCCTTGTACTTTCTATGTGATTTTTTCAACGCATTCATCTGGGCATTAGGCCAGTTTGTGGTGTTTTCTAGTTTTAGTGACCATTTTCAACCTCCTCCCAATTTTCATGGGAGCCAAGGAGAGTTTTTATCTTGAGGTTCCAATTGTCATAGTTGACCAGGATTTACAAAGCTTCCTTGTCCTTCATACACAATTTTTGCAAGGTAGTCATCTAGGTGTGGTGTTTTTTGGTTTTAGTGACCCTTTTTAACTTCCTCCCAATTTTCTTGGGAGCCAAGGAGAGCTTATAGTTTTAGACTTCAATTGTCATAGTTGAACGCCTTTGTCAACTTGGGTAGGGACACACTATTTGTAATACTAGTCATCTCTCACTCTTTTTTTTTTCTCACTCAAGCTAACTAGCAAAACAAGCTTTATGTGAATAAACTTATTCACTTTTCTAATACATTTCCGGTAAACAAAACATTATAATTTATAGACTCTAATTTGCCTTTTCATCTCCAAGCCTTAAATTCTCCTATCAAGACACAACTATTGCCTATTAAGCAATACATTAAACTGTGACCCTTGCACTCTAAAACAAACAAAATTCCTAAGCAAATTAATTATCCATAAAATCTGCTAAATGACTCTCTCGTTTAAGTTTACCCTAACACAATGTTCATACTTTTTCCTAGATGCTCTGGCATGATGTCCAACAGATTAAATAACTGTCCACAAGCATCTCTTTCAGAGACCCACTGAGTATCATGCCAATTTTCATACAACTATTAATTAAGCAAAGACAATTGAACAGGATGATAACAACATTTCGAATTTTTGTCAAGCACGTTCCACCTACACGGTGCATAAAGCTTATGGCGTCAATGGCTACCGTGAAGGCAAAATAAAATGTTTCAGAATGAGAGGTCATGCATTATCCATCAAATAAACTAAATAAGTTACGTCTTCAGATTACTCCCCCATCAAAAATAAAAAGATTTTTCTTATTAAAGATAAAATTGAGTAGGCTGGATTAATTTATAACTCACGTCAGTAGCCAGTAAGCTGTCAAGGCTGAAATCAATTCTTGGGTTAACTGCTGCCAGTTTCATTGATAAAATCTGCAACCAGAGCATAAATCAGTGAGAACAAATCATATTCATGAAAGTTAAACTACACAAAATATTATTCGAAGTACAAGAATATAATAACTTTTGAGCATGTTCAATGAACAAACAGATGAACAAATCTAGTAGTGTCATGCCTCAAGTTCACAATATGAGGGAATAATAGTAGGTAGACGACCCATAAGGAAATTTTTAAATAGATTACAAGCCATATACTCCAAAACAATAGGAGTATCACTGTTAATGCTTAATTCTTGGTTACAGTTACAGGAAACCAATGCTTAATTAGTTTAAAAAATCTCTAAACACGGTTGGTAATTGATTGGGAACAAAATAGATAATAATTAACAGTCACGCAATTTGAGAGTCTGACCTCCACTTGACGCTGTAGAGATTGCACATGATTGATGATTTCATCTAGAACCATTGCCGTTCCTGATATCTGCACAGGAAATCAACTAATGTCAGCTATATTCCACCACATTAGCTATTTTGAGAATATTAACACAATCCAAATGCATTACAAAATTGTAGTGACTCTGTAATTATGTAGATCAAAATAAGCAAAAGAAATGTCTTATTTCTCACCACCAGAAAGTACAAAAAAATCACACCCTGTATAGAACAACAGCAGTTCATAAAACAACAGATCATACTGATACATATTGTTTTTTCACATTACTGATGGTCTGAAAAGACAAAAGGAAGCTTGGAAAAGTTCTCTGTTAAAGATAATTAGCATTGTGTGACCTGTATATCAGATTTTGAGATTTAGGCTTCCATATTGTTTTTTCACATTACTGATGGTCTGAAAAGACAAAAGGAAGCTTGGAAAAGTTCTCTGTTAAAGATAATTAGCATTGTGTGACCTGTATATCAGATTTTGAGATTTAGGCTTCCATATAAAACAAAAAAAATGGCTCACTTATGGATCAAACAAGCCGTAAGCATGTATGCAAGTGTGATGAAAAATGGTACTTAGAATTGGGCCAGAATGTGAGAATGTGTTTTCAGTTATAATTTGTACCGTATTATTCTTCCCCCACATTCCGAAATGTTACAGACTAGAATGATTCATATAGTACTTCAATACCATCTAGATACATGATACGTTTTTTTTCCTCATTTTGTTGACTACTCAAATTAAAACCAACCCCTAAATTTTAGATTTGAAAATTATAGCAAAAATGGTGCTAAAATGCAAGTGCAATTTTGAATCGATGAGCGAAGAGAACTAGGCCCGTGATCGAAACTAGTTAAAACTAAAACTAAATGAAGCTAACTCACAAAGCAAAGAGAAAAATAAAGAAAGAAAATTATAGATTAAAGCTTTAATAACCGTGATCCACGGGCCCAACTATTCTTTCCTCAGATAGTGGGATGCGCGTACGCTGTCTGCTAAAGCCTCGTACGACGGTTCTGAACCGGTTTCAAAACTACACACGGGGATTTTATACGACCAGGCTGGCCTTTTTATGAATAGATGGGAATAACCCTTAGAATATTTCATTATGAATGAAATATTACCGCGTTTATTTGTACAACATAAAAACGGAGAAAAGGGTTTATTTTCATTAGTTCTTCTAAAACCACGATTATTCTAATGCCATGAAAAAATAAAATTGTTTGTTTGAATTTTGAAATATATTACATATTTTAGTTTGATAAATCTTGTTTTTTTTTTGTTGTTGCATACTTTTAACCTGTCAATATCACGAAGACAGCAATTCACACATAAATATGTAAATATGATTTCATTAACTGTATATTAGAAGTGTATGATTTTGATATAAGAAATTTGCTCAAGCAGACATTAATATGATCGTACAAATGACCCCATGCAGTTAGGTGAATGGTCTGCTTGTTGGCAGCTGGACTCCAAAAGTACGCATTCTTTTCTCGCCCATTCTCTTCCTTTCACAAACGATGGATTCCAAACTCGTAAAGATACCATACCATCACCGTCAAAAAATGGACTACATATTAAATACTTCACTTGTCAAAGGGACCCAGGAGAGCTATGCATACTAGTTAGAAGTTCAAGTAGAACTACCCCTGCCCCCTCTTCCCTGTCTCTTCCGCCCCCACAAGGCCACCATTCTGTCTCTTAAATAAGACAGATGGCTTAAGAAAGGAGCGAAAGGGGACTACCACATTGTCGTGTATATCCCATGACTTGTTTATGTATGCATATATCGTCCTAACTATAAACAACAACGACCTTGTCACTAACAAAATTACCACTGCATTATATGTACATGTCAATTGTTTAGAAGAACTGATTTTGTTTTCTGCCTTTTGCTAAGTTCTTTTGTTTTTAACTTTTAAGTCAAACTTAACTCGCCTGTTTAATAAAAGTGTCCCCGAGCTCTTCTGCCTGCCCATCTATGCTAGGTGGAGCTTCGATGACAGGCGGGATTCTTAAGATCACAGTTGTACTTTGGTAAAATTTATTATGAATTGGGATAACTTTGTTCAACATCTGTGATTCCGTAAGGTGCAATAAATAACAAGTCATTATGAAGATATTTAGTCAGCCCTTGACGATCCTCAGCTGTAATTTGTGATTGAGTAGTTTCAACATTTGATACTTTGTCGTAGAGAATCATGCACATCATCGCATTGACTCAAAGGAATCACAGACACCAGAGTACACCGGAATATTCTCAGCCTATACCGAATTGCTTGGCATAACTTCAGAATATTTCAGTATTTACAGACGTAGTTCTGAAACTATTTTTGAGTTTCTAGTAGGATCTTATTTTGCCAATGCAAGCAACGGACATAATTTCTATCCCATAACCTCTAACGTAAAACAAACTTCATCACGAAAATGGAAATTTAAACTGCTAGTGGTGTGTTTTTTATTGGATTGGAAAACAATAATTGAGTACATTCGAAAATTAGCTTTTTCCACTTCGACTCAAACTATCATCCACGACCTAAAATCATGTTAAAAAACATACTCGATCATGATTTTAACAAACGTCTTAT
This sequence comes from Vigna umbellata, assembly GCF_029865625.1. Taxonomy (NCBI): domain Eukaryota; kingdom Viridiplantae; phylum Streptophyta; class Magnoliopsida; order Fabales; family Fabaceae; genus Vigna; species Vigna umbellata. The sequence continues at coordinate 23,256,960 of NC_142169.1, forward strand.
TTGTGGATAAAACTCAATTGCAGCCTACAAGCCAGAAAGCAGGCTATACATACGTTGATTGTCAGATTTGGGGGTGGGGGAATCAATTGAGATTGGGTTGATCATTTTGACAATTTTCCATAAGATAGATTGCACCTATTCAAAAGGTAATTTTTATCAAATATAAATTGTAAAACATAAAAAGAGTGAAGTATCAGATAATATGATTCTAAGTTTTTTTAAATTATATTTTAAAAGTTGAAATAAACTTCAAAATTAAAAAAGATTAAAATTAGTTTGCGGTGAGTTAGATAGAGTTCAACTTCTTACAAAAAACACACTATCTTACCAAAAAAAGGATAGAGTTCAACCAGTAGTAACCTGATAACTTACGCAAGTAGATTGGATTTAAAAGAATCCAGCCCAGTGTAACTTGTTGAACTAACAAAATTCAACCTTGTTCAATTAGATCAAATTAGAAAACTTTGGGTTGGATTATTTAGCCTAGTTAGTCCAACCCACGTGCATCCGTACGAACGCATGTTGTAATTGTCAATAGTTTAGAAGACACAACTTACTTTTATTTTTCAAAATCCTACTTGAGAATATGATTAAATGTCAACTAACATGCAATAAAGAAAAAGTAAGAAAAGTAAATGTTGATGTTCAATAAGAGCTCACAATGTTACCCTTAAATGTTAGGAAAATTATTTTCCCCGTGAAATTAGTGTTATAGAGATATGGTTGTTAATATTAGAAAAATTGTTTTCTTATTAAGATTAGAGGTCTTATATAAGACAGTTCTTAATTTTAAGACTATCAGCATATTCTAATAATATTTAGTTAAGACCTAAAACCTACATCTTAATTAAATTTTAAGACATTGTTAAGAGATCTACATCGAAAATGCACTGACTAAGAAATTAGCTACAGTTGTTACCTTGAGCTTGGGTATGAAAACCATGCTCTATTTCCTATTTAAACTCTACTAGTTATCCCAAGAAGAATTCTACCATTTTTATTCCTTCCTTTTCTCTTTCATTTTCCTTTATTCAACTGGTAGTGGCCCATGCTGAAGTAAATCAATGCATTCATTTATTTATTTTTCTTCCTTTTTCCTATATAGCTCACTTTGACATAGACTGAGATCCATGTCCAATTCTTGGATGCTGACTCACCACTCCCTGAAAGCTCCTATAGGTTTAGTTTACTTTACTAATTCTATGATCAAATTAACGTACTTATTAGACTATTTTTTCATAAATTTCTAACAAAGATTGAAAATAATTTTTTAAATTATTATTTTTAAGTATATAACACTCTAATGATTGCCAGTTTTGGGACCTTCACTACACCACGTGACAGCACTTTGTGAAAAACACAAGTGGTGTTTTGTAAGAAGCCATCATCTGGGAGTCAAGTCTTTTCTTATGTACTGCTTGCTAAATGGTTAAGGTTTTGTTTTTCTTTCCATGCATATCATATTTTTTTAAGACATCTAACCTCAAAAGGTAGTGCATTAATTGTATGAAAAAAAAAGGCTACGCCTTTAACTGAGAGACAATACGTGTCCCGTTATCCAATCAAGCGTGGTCTTGTAAAGACGGCCCAACTTCACGTGGCTTATACATGATTACACATGAAGTTGTGCATTAAGAGTTGTCCACTTAGGCTGTTCAGTGAAACAGGGAAAATATATAAAAGAAAAAAATAACGGTACAAGAAAAAGAAAGATAAATCCACAAAAGAGAACCTAACTTAAAAAAAAAATTAAAATTATTAATTGAATTGTTAAAATTAAAAAAAAAAAGTGAATTATTTTACTTATTTAAATAATTGGAAGTGTAACTAAAAGTAAACAAATAATTTATGTAACAATTTTTTAATATTAACAAAAATTAATATTTTAGTAAGTTATTCAGTTTATTAGCATAAAATTGGGTGAAAACGAGGAGAGGTTTTTACTTAACAACATCTAAGACTTCTTTATCTATGAATTATCCATCATTTTTTTCTGGGTTCAAGTCAAGGTAAGCAGGGCTACGCTTTATTTGGTTGAATGGCACCATAATGTATCATAGAGCTTGTCTTATCTCAGCTTTAACGTTTTTCTCTGTCAAGACTCAAAACATGGGCCAGAATAAGCAAGCTGACTTACAAGGAGGTTCCTTCCAATTCTTTTAAAAAAGACCCAAATTTATAAAAAAAAAAATCTAATTAGTTATTTCTGAAAGTAACCAATTTAAAAGGTTTCTTCTACTTACCCTCAGGCTAGTGTCTTATCATAGAAGATAGTAACAACTAGTTTGAACCATCTAATATAATAGAATAAAATATTATAATATGATAAAATAAAACTATAATATAATTAAAATAGAATGGTTTATAATAATATATCATTGTTTGGTGTAGAGAAGATAACAAGTTAAATAATTAAAAATATAATATATATTGTTTAAATATAAATTTTCTATTAAATTATATATAGTTGTCTTAAAATTGATTTTTAATTTAAATTGTTAACAAATTATAAAAATGCATTTTGAAATAAATACTAATTTATATAACTAATGCTTATATTATAAAAAAAATTATATGATATTTAAACAGTTTCTATTTAATTTTAATATTCTAATAGATAATATAATTTAAATATAAATGTCATAACAATTATATATATTTGTATATAAATACACATGATATCATGTTAAATAAAAAAAAACTATGATATACGTAATATGATATAAATTGATATTGACAAAGTTGTAGAAACTTTTATTTTATTTATATAGTTAAACTTTAAACAATTACAAAAATTATATAAATGAATATTTTCTTTAAAAAACATATGAATGATAAAAGACTACTTTTTATGTTTTAATTATTATAATAATATATATTTACGTACAACTATTTGTAGAATGAAGAAGGGAGAAGAATTATTACATTGAACCTAATTCCACTTTCCGAGATAGGAACACCATGATAAGATAATGTTATCTTATCCCATCAGTGTTATAGACAACACCTACCTTACAAGATAATTATAATGTCATATATTGTCAATGGTAAAAGCCAAAAAGTTCAAAGTATGGAACTACTAAACCAAGCTTTGAGAAAAATTGTAAGCACTCACCGGAAAGAAACCCATAAAAGGCAAAAGCAAAAGAAAGGTTGAAATTACATAAATACCACTTTTGACAATCGATGTGCCAGCAAGCACTTCTCTTGGTATAAAATCAATCACTTTTCGTAAGGGATTGAAAAGATGACAATGACAAAAAAAAACGTTGTTAAAGCTCCTAATATAATTGCACTTTTGGGAGACAATTTAGAGGGAAAAGGAAGGCATAATCCCAAAGAAAGATGAACAAAGCCCGATTAATTAATTAATCCGAAAAACTAAAGGGTTTAAGGTTTTAAGATTAAGACAAGAAAGAAAAAGAAAGCAAAGAAAAAGAAACCAACCTTGTCGCAGCCTGGGACCAGCTCTTGTAAAAGCTTCATGCGAGCATTGATCTTCTCTCTCCTAGCCTACAACAACAGAAAGAAACTCAGTTATGTTATATCACAACAAAATAATTGAAAATTAAAAGTCGGTAAAATTATAAAATACACTAAAGTGATCAAAATTAAACAAATTAATTAGTGATTAGTCAAGTCTTTACCCTTTCTGCCAAGCTATGGCTATCTGTGGCTTGACCTCGACGAACTCGAACGTGGACATAGGGAAGCTTCTCACTGTCAACGGAGGTCTCATCAGCGACGCTCTTACTCTTCTTCAAGGATCCTCTAACCTGAATTCCACAAAATCATGTACTATTTTATGTTTTGACCGTTCAATTATACTGTAAACAGGAACCCTAATTATCCAATTTATTGCAATTAGGAAGGTTAACATCAAAGTTACCGTTACTTTCTTCTCTCGCTCCTTTCTCTTCGCGGTCGTCTTCTCGTTCTTGTTCTCAACAACAGGATCAGAAACACACCCTTGCGTGGAGCACGGGTTCGAATCAGTCTCTTGCGGCTCGTTCTTCACCCTATCCAAATTCGAACCAGACCCGGCCCGAAGCAGACATGCCTCCCCCGGCGACGTTGAGTTTTCACCAGCAAACACGGAAAACTTGGCTGCGCGTTCAATTAAAGCGGCGTTGGAAGGAAAGGTCAAATTGCCACCGAAAGAGTTGAGCAAATAGGGTTTGTGATTAGTGCTGACGTGGCAATTAGGTGGCTTCCGAGCTCCATCAGAGTTGGGCGAGTGAAGGAGCTCCACCGCCTGGGTTGGCGGAAGCTCAAGTAGAGCAGTGAATGAGCTGGCATTTTCCGGCGCCGGTGCCGGCGCCATGATTCCCTGAATTTCTTCGTTGAATTGAATTGACTCAAGTGTAGCGCCTTCGTGCACGGATCCGCGTAATCCTACCGGAGCTTGCTCCATTGAGGGAACAAAACGCAGAGTAGAAGATCCAATTGAAGTGGATTCCCTTTGAATTGTGTTAATTATGCGAGTTCTGAACTGTACCAGTGATAAAGCAGACAGTGGAAATCGGAGGAAATGAGGAATGAAGAATGTGCGTGAATGAGATAGTAGTTGAAGAAGCAGTCCTTCAATGGGGATCAGTCAATTTCTCTCTCTCTATCTTTTTCTCTCCGGTTCTGTGATTCTGTCTCTTGGATTGCTTCTCAGCCATTTGAAGTCTGCGAAAGCAACATTGCTACGCTACGGTTACTCTACTACTATTGAGTACGCGTACGGTTCTAGCCATACAGTTTCGTTGAGGTAAGGTTAAAGGGAAAGTTGGGGACCACGACCCTTTTGAGGGGCCCATGCTCTGGGAATATTATTTATTTATTTATTTCATAAATATTGTTTTCAGTTCGAAAGGCTTCCTTCTATTTCCACCGTTGATTCAGTTTCATTCTTTTTTTACTCATAATTTGTTTTCTTTTTTCTACTATTACGGAGATTCGATGTGCCTGTGGGTGACAAGAATCCCGTTGAAGCATTCCCTATCATAATCAATTTGTTGGAGTAGCCTTGTTATGAGATGATAAGGTCTTGATTAGAAATGCAAGTGTCATTATAAAGCGATTTGGCTATATTTAGGTCATTGAAAGCACTTCTAATTCATTATCTCTTTCTGGAAATTCTCATCTTGCCTAATCTGTTCATTCAATTATTTATTACTTCCTCCATAACGTGCTTCACATCACGACACACTTCGCGCTAATCAAAAGTTTTCTTTTGTTTTTAATTTATGGATTTAATCATATTTTATTTTAATCTTAGGCTGTGTTTTTAGACATTCAAACAAACAAAAAGTAATAGCGCAGACATTAGAATTTTTATTTTTTTATTTTTTTATAAGAATCCACTACACAAATATAATATTTTTAATATGTTTTAGTATAACGTGATATATAGGTTTAATTCTTTCATCTTCATCTCTGTGAGAGCACCTTTAGTAAATGTGTGTGTATAATTTCAAAGAATGTGAAGAACCAACCAACCCAGATGTATGTACATTAGAAAGAAAAAAACTTAACTTAAAACATATGAAAGAAAAAAAATCTATCTTATGTGAGTGCAGAAAAAATAGGAATCTTAAGATGAAAGTGTGGTCATATAAGAAATGACAAAATACAAAATGATTGTATACAAGGAAATGCATTTGAAGCACCAATTGAGAAAAAGATGACAAAAATCAACTAAGAAGATTTAAAGTACATAATATTCTTGAAATTTCAGGTCTCTAGTTATGATAAATGATAAGCATAAAAAAAACATTATTAGCTTGTTATAAAGGTTAGGGTTAAGAGTATGAATATGAGTTCTTCTATTATTCAACTAATTAATATATTGTTAAGAGTGTAATCTTAGTATGTTTAAAACCATAGTTAATGACATTTATTAGTAATCTAAGAAACAAACCTAATTAGAGGAAAATAATTCTTAACACATTTACTGAAGAAGAACATAATAGTTAGGCTTTAGGTTAAAGGTTTTCTTATGAATATTACTTGATATACACTTCTTTATTATTATGTATTTTTTAAGGGTTATGTTCTTTTAATTTGTGGTGATTAATTAAATGTATTAAACATTATGATAATATTAGAATTTTTGTCATCCAACTTTGAATTTATTCATCATGTATTATTTGGAAATTTTATGGTATTAATGTTATTAACAAAATTATTAAAACTTATAGTTTTAATTATTAAAAAATATTTTGGCTATTGAACAAAGATCATGTGGGATTACTGGTTTTTATCATAGTTTTGTCACGCAATTTTACTTGAAAATTTCATTGCATATATAAAGATAATGAGTATTAGAAAATTTATTTTTTACATTCGTTATTTTTAATATTTTATATTGTTGTAAAATTGATGTAGATGTTAATGTTGTAAAAGGTACAGCTTTGTATTTTTATATATGCATATAACAATAGATTAAAATATGATTTGATATATTTTTCACATCATAACATATACAAAAAAGTATTCATAATATATCAGATTTGCCTATTATTAATGTTGTATGAGTTGTTTTTCCAAGTTGATTTTGTTTCAGGTGTTTTATACTGGCTTAACAACAAATAATGTAGTATAAGATTTTTTCAGTAGATTTTATTTTAGGTGTTTTCACTTGTAATGACAAAAACAATAAATCAAACAAGGTACTAGATATATATTTATTAGATAAAACCAAGTTCAATATTTAGTCAAGACCTTAAATACTAAATATTAATAAAATTCTACTTATAGTTCATCAACACCAAAATCTAAAGAATAAAATAAAACTAAATATCAATCATATACTACTAATAAAAAAAATGAAAATAGCACTTTTAACACACTCGTTTTACAAGTTTTTTTAATGAGAGAGTGAAGAATAATGTGTGTAAAAATGTGTTAAAATAATTTTTTTTCAATAAAAGAACTAAAGACTATATATAATCCTAAAATCAAACCATAACAACTCCTAACATGTGATATCTAATAAATATTTCTTCTATTCATTATGATCAATTTTATCCAGTGACTTGTCATAAAATAAATGTTGCAATACATATTTTATATATTGATTTTATATTAAAATAGCATGTTTGAATTCAAAAATTATTATATTATTTATTCCCATGAATCCTAGATAATGGGTGATGTAATAACTTTAATTGAAACTTACTTATTGCTTGTTGTACCAATTTATCAAATTCAATTAACTTAAATGAACATTATCCTTTTAAACCAACTCTTCATTTCATTGCTCTTGTCATTCCCTAAAATAAAATTATAAGAAGTCGTATAAATAATAGCTACATGAACAGTAGTAGCCTTTAATTGAAATTGTGACATACACTAGTGCATGCAAAAATAGCGTATAACGTCACATGTTTAACGTCTAACCACTAAATAGCCAACGTTAAAAATGATTATTAATATTTTTGTAAATAAATGCAATTGTATAACATCGAAGCCCCATCCAATTTGAAGTTCTATGGTAATTATTTAAACTTTCTCTTTCTTTTCTTCTTTTAAACCACCAATAGTACTTCAGAATCCTGCAGGGGTTCGACGTGAAATTTGTCAGTCATAAATTTTTTTTTCTTTTTTCTTCTAAACAACAAATAATACGTCGAATTCTGTAAGAGCTTCGACGTATTATTTGTCAGTCAGAAGCCAAAAAGTAACCCCTTTTTAATTCTTTTTTTCTTTTTCTTCTAAACCACATATAATACGTCGAATTTTGTAGGAGCTTCGACGTATTATTTGTCAGCCAAAAGTTTCCCCTTTTTAATTTGAGCGGGAGATTGAAAATTCATTCACTTTATCTTAGCGCGCGAGACCCTCTTCACTTCTCAAAGTTTTCTCGAACGAAGTTTTATGTCCATCACATGTAATCTTTCTTTCATTTGATACAAATGCATGTTAATTAACTACTTTATGTATAATTTTTGTTTGTTTTGACCGATTATTTTCATGTTTTTGTCCTTCACAGGCGCATTCTGCTTTCTTTCTCACTAGTGGAAACACTTTATTTCGACGAACCCAACTTTTGAAGGTTAGTTTTCGTTTTCGTTTTGAAGAACTTATTTGTTGAACTTGTTTGTTGTTGTTTTTTGTTGAACTTGTTTGTTGTTGTTATTTGGTTGAACTTGTTTGTTGTTGTTGTTTGATTGAACTTGTTTGTTGTTTGTTATTGTTGTTTGTTGTTGATACTATATTACACGAAATTTTTTGTTTTCTATTTTTCAGGTCTCGTTGAGTTGTAAGAAAGCATTACAATTAACGTTGAATATCAAAAAAATTCGATGTCAATTTGATTAACGTCAAATTTTTTAAATTCGACGTCAATTTAACATCTTCCGATATGACATCGATCTCGAATTCGACGTGAAAGACAAAAAAACAACGACGTTATACGATATTTTTATACTAATTATAATATCCAATATTATCTACTTAACCTAAATGATCGTTTAATTGTATTACAAAGATTAGAAAAAATATAATTCAACATTTCTTCTTCTTTTTTTCTCTACCTCTTAACAAATAAAAAAAGGGTAAATGATATCGGGTGGTCCTTGAGAATCCTAATTGACCTATAAAGTTATGATGGCTAACATGAACAAAGTAGGAAGGAAGTGTAGCCCATAGAAATGTTAGGGAGTAAAAGAAAAATATAATGAAAGGAGAAAAAGTGTATATCATACTTTTGAGAGATGAAAAAACAAAAAGTCAAAAATGATTTTGTTTTATAACACGTAATAAAAAGAAAATACATTTCTATATAAACTTTGACACACCTCTAAGATAAGGCCTAAGATCACTTATTAAAAAACTACTTAAAATACCGTTTCATTTTTTAACTCAAAATATATTCTGAATAATATGATATTCTTACAAAATATTTAAAACACTCACATAAGTTATTACAATATTAGATAAGTTAGAATAAGTTGTTGATAACTTCTACAAAAAGGCCTTAGAATAGGATTATTACTTTTGTTTCTTAATTAAGATAAGGATAGAAAAAACTTGCAAAAGTAGTTTTGAAAGGATTCTGCCTTTCATGATAAAAGTTAAAAATCTTTAAAATTAAACATATTTTATATTTCTGTAAAATATTTGTTCTATTTTTTATTTATTTTTTAAATTTTATTTGTTTTTGTTTTCTTGTCCTTGGTCAGTTATAATGATGTTATACTCTCATACTATATTTAAATCAGGACCACAAAAATAATCATTTATAAACTGAAATGATTGCTTGTTTTTGTACGTCTTTACAGTCTAACACCCTAATAATATAAACTGTTATAAGATAAAAAGTTTCACCAAATATAAAATAGGATATGGAAATATTGAATGAGTATTGCAAATATTTGTTTTGAGAATTTGGAAAAGAATGTAAGAGTATTGTTTAATTAGCTAGGGTTGGCAAAGATGTTTTAGTTTATTTGGATGGGACACATTGGTATCCCTATGCTACTTGGGCACATCACTGGAACAAGTTATTTTCATTTAACAAACTTGCATTGGAGGTTGGTTTATCCTGAGGGAGGACCCTGACCTCACATAAACCTAACAGTGGCATCATCAAAGTGAAAATAGGTTCAACTTTATAGGACACTTTAGCCAGCATGATTCATTTCAACAATTATAAAAGTGATATTTGATATTGTAAGAGACAACACTGGACCTGTTAATTCTGAGGCTTTCGGAAAGGACAATCGACAATGGACAATGTACCATTAATTCTCCCATTCTCAAGTAATGCTACTAAAGAGTCACTCACACATGAAAGGAAACCAAACCAGAACTTATAATTAGCACTCAAGGTTTGGTTGTTCAAATTGTACTATGTACTCCTTTAGCTCCCACATCCAATGGTGGCCACAACATATTTTCCTTTCATTTTGGTAATGATGTTTTATTCATAAGTTAATGTATTAGGTATTCCTTAAATATCATGTGACACGTGATAACCAAAGTCTCTCTACTTTCTATTTTATTTTTATTTATTATTTTATCCTCTGTAATTTTACTAAGCTTGAAGTCTATATAGGATTAATGTTTACACAATAATGGAGGTGATCTAAACTATATTACAAGTTACTTATAATTAGTTTGATTCATCATCATTGCTTGAAGAAGAAAATTATTGTATATCTGAACGGTCATATTACAACCCGTCGTTCAAGAAAATGCTACGACCAAACAATCACAAATCTTAAAGAATCTTAAGTACAACCACTAATCAAACTTATAAGTAAGTCTTATTTATCAGGTATTGGGTCGTGATTACAATACTGTTAATTATAAATTCATCTCAAAATTTATAAATACAAGTCTGAATTAATGAGTTAGGTGATTATATTTATTGTGAATATAAAACATTACTGTGATAATCCATCGACTAAAGTACTGACTTAAACGTCGAAGTGTCTTTGATAGGTACTCATCCGCATTATTTGAAGTTCATGCATCGAAAACATAAGATAATTTGATTCAAGATACTCAAGATGATGTTAAGTAACTAAAAACAAAGTGTAAAAAAGTGTTGGACGGTTATCTCCAACCCCACACTCTGAAATAATAACAAAAAAAACAAGCAAGTAAGTGTTTTTTTAATGAAAAGTATTTATAACGGAAAAACATCAATCTTCACATCGATGTATTACTTAACCATATGTTAAAGTGTTCAACGATACATAACAACATTGTAGTATTTACTATTGTAATAAACAATATTTGTTGGATTGCAAAAATTTATAAATATAAGAACTAATTAAACTATTATTATTTGTGATCTTTAGAAATAAAAACGATATATATATATATATATATATATATATATATATATATTAGTTTTCGTTGTTAAATTAAAATAACTCAAATTAAAAATTTTAAAAACTAATTTGATAATTATGAATGAAAAGAAAGGAAATGGTCCCCTCAAATTTTAAAACAGGGTTGTTTAGACCATTTAATATGGGAAATATAAAACCATATAAAAGAAGCTTTTATTATACAGTTGCAGCTGGTCATTAAGGTATATATGGTCGCATATGAGCAAGGAAGTTAGGCCGAATTGAAGAGATGAAATGGTGATATATTTGTTTCATAGATAAGATTGTTATATATATATATATATATTTGTGGAAAAAATATTATTCATTTAAGAAAAAAATACAAAGGGTTTTCTTACAATAAAATTGAGGAACAAAAGGTATTACTATTTTCTCTTACTAGTGTCAATTATATATTTTCTTACTAATGTTCACCACAATTAATAAGATTATTTTGTTTCTTAGTATTATCTAGAGAGATGAAATTAATAACGAACGTGTTAGAAAATATGTTAAAGAACTGGTTCACCATTTTCTTTAGTGAATATTGTGTTTGACATTAGAAATGTTGGTTGTGGGTGTCCAACCACTTTTTTAGTTTATATTTATAGAATGTTATATTTTTTAATTAAACAGTTCATAACTTTATTTTTTGATATGTGTGTTTCTAATAAGTTCTACAATATTCAAATCTTAATGATATCAATTTATATATGAAATCTGCTCGTAAAAAAATAAAGAATTATATATAAAATAAATCATGCTCTATAACATAAATTTCCGATTTTAAGAGAACAAACAACCTCATCCTTAAAAGCTTAAAATGTTTGCATTAATATTCAATGAGGGTAAGTTACAAATACAAACAAAATTCACAAATATATTAAAAAAAGCAATACAATCCTACTGATTAATTATTATTAGTTATAGAACTTCAATAAAATTGCCTTAATTGTGAGCATGAATAGTTAAAATTATTAACTATTTAATTTGATTGACAATGAATGCAGTGGAAGAAAGATATTTTTCAGAAATTAAATAAAAGTTAGGTGAAGAAAAGTGAAAATAAATGAATGGCAGTAGAGTTTATAAATTGTTATTTAGAAATTATAGTATAAGAATTCTGTAATGGTATTAATTGCAGCAACCAAGAAGATTATAATATAGAAAGAGTAAGAAAACATTAATATTGAAGGATGAAAGTGTAAGTTGTTGAGAGTGTTTGGAAGATCTAAGAAGCAGTAAAATCTGTTCATGGCAATAGGGTGACAGTGGTGATAGGTTTTGATATTAATGACAAAAATATATGGAGAGATTTTGACTGGGCAGAGTTAAACTTTGTTGGTAGTCTCACATATGTATGATCTGGTTGAAGTAATTGGCAATGAATCAGTGTTGTGTGGGTGCAGAAGCAAAAGTGCAAATAGCTAAATGATATTGATATAGAATGGTGGTCCTAAACCTTCAAATATATTGAAAAAGGTGACCACTTTTATTAAATGTTATTCATTATTGATGAAAAAAAGTAGACTTACTCATTCACTCTTACTGCTCAGTTTCAATAGTAACTAATTCTTTTAGAGCTCTGATTACGACTTAACCATGATCCTTACATGTACCTGTATATATATATTTATTGTCCATGACCATTAAATACTACCTCAACTCTTGATTCAAATGTAGCCAACACACAAATGCACAGTTTCCAGTTCTCTAGAAGTTGCTCAGAAACTATACCATATTATATTCAATACTTTTAACCCAATAAAAATTCAAAATAACCTTTAAAGAAATTTTATCTGCATGTGATTTTATTTTATTTAAATTAACTATTTAATGAAAATTAAACTAAACTATTTTTTTATAATTTATATTGATTTTACAATAACTTTGTTATGTAGTGTATTTATTAAACAATTATTTACTTTAAACCATTAATAATGGATGGATGGATTTAAAACAAAAACATTATATATTCAATATAGCCAAATGTTCTTGAATTATAATTATCCTCACTTTAAAAAGTAAAATTGACGATAAACTGGTTTTAACATTATATCTGCATGGTATACAGTGTTACTTTAAAATTATAAATGCTAATTTATTAACATCAACTAACACTAACTCATCACCCAATACTAATTCATTACTAATTTTTAAATTATTTTTTTAAATAAAATAGTTTAACATTGGCCAAATCTATTCTAATGCTTTTTTTTAAAATTGATATTAAATCAAATTTATTTTAATATTCATTTAATTTTTACATTAGTTTGACCAATACTAATAACAATTACTTAACAAAAAATTATTGTATTATGTTTAATGATCAACAAATATAAACAAAAAATAAATAAGAAAATTGTAATAGATGAAAAATATAAATATAAATAAAAGAGGTGAGTATGAATAAAAAAATAAGACGAATAATGTGATAAGGAAATGAAAAGAAGAATGTACACAAAGTAGACGTGTGTGAATAAAATATATGAGTTGGTGAAAGAAATGAATGTTAATAAAAGAGAAAAATATGGATAAAAGAAATGAGTGTGACAAGATTTATAAATATAAACAAAAAAAGTTAGTGTGATGATATATATATATATATATATATATATATATATATATATATATATATATATATATATATATATATATATACTTTTAAATTTACACCTTTAAATTAAAAATAATTTAAATGTCCATGAATCCATAAACTTATTTTATTTATTTTTAATATTTATTTAAAAAATATCGACTAAATGGACAATAATTTTATTTATATTTAATTTCTATTTGATTTAATATTAGATAAATTAATACTAATCTTATTTATTTTTTTATATTTATTTAACTTAGTATCAATTCAATCAACATGAATTGTACTTATTTTTAATATTTAATTTAGTTAAATTCGACTTAATTTATACTAATACAAATATTTATTTATTAAAAAAATAAAAATTACTTGAAGTTTTTTAAATTTTTTAAATAAACCGCTTGCTTCATGTTAAAGTCGTCCTAACTTACTTTGTTAATGTCTAACATATTAGCGAATTCTATTAACAACGATTAAGTTAAGCTTATTAATGTTAAGTGGACTTTATTAGCTAGAGGTAAGACAATACTAAGCTGAATAAATAATAAGTATACCAAAATAATGCATTTTATGGTTTTGAAATTTAATTTATTTTAGTTTTGTTTTGAATTTTTATTTTAAAAATTAAGTTAAAATAGTATTGAGACTTTCATATAATTGTACTTTTCACAAAAGTACATATACATGAATAAAACACATACTCGCACAAAATATTATTTATTATCCCAACATTACTTGTTTTTGTAATATTAGTCATTGGCAGTGACTCACAGCATAGATTTCTCAAATGATTAAAATTTTAATTTGGATTTCACTTTGCTAAATTATTACTTAAACTTCTAATAATACATAGATTATGAGAATTTACATTTTTATACATGCACCTCAAAACAAATCACAACACACATATAACATAATCTTATAACTCGTGACACATTTAAGTTCATTAATATCTCATAACAAACATTATCATCACAGAATTTATCATTCATCTTCACATATATCAATCCTTTTATACAAGATTTAATTCAGTAGATGTACATATACACACATATGATTTACACAATTAAAATCACAAGTAGATCTTTTAAGTTTTAGGTTTTGTCCCACTTATTTTCTTTTAAACTTTTATCATATATTTTTTTCAAAATAGAAATAGTTATGTTAACGTTGTCGTGTTTTGAAATATATAATTATCCACAAATTTGAAGATTTAATTCAGTAGTTTATTGTGTATAAATGTTCTTCTTGAATGAAACTAACACCATTAGGTGACATCTAGATCTACAACTAAATGAAAACCACTTTTCTTAATTTTGTATTAATAGGGGAAACGACATTTAACGATGAAATAAATTTTGTGATGTGCCTTACACCCTTTTTGTTGTATCTGTAAACTTCTTTTCCTGTATACTTCTCACATAGGTCGAAGTACTTACACTTTTCTATGACATACTTATAGAATTATTCACAATTAATTTAACTTTATTTCAATTCAATAAAATTCCCTCATTCACGATAATTTAAAAACTCAGAATTTTAATTTACATATTAGAGCCTCGTTATTTCATCACGTTCTACGTAACACAATTCACATAAATTAAATATAAAAATGATAATAACACAATTTACAATATATTTTTTTTCAAACGGGAAGCAAAAGTCAAATGGTTTATTTTCAAGTAACATTGCCATTATCAATCATTATATTTGAAATATTATTTATTTTGAAGTTTGAAGTCTTTGTCGTGATTTTATTTTTAAAAAACATGAAAGAAGATTGGAAGAAGAAAATATATTTAAATTATTTTTAACTGTAACTCAAAAACGATATGATACTATTATATGTAACTCAAAAAATTCTAATAAAGGTAATAAATCAATATATAATAATTAATATTACAGTAGAAAGCAATTTATGTTATCAGTACTCTTATAAAACCTGACTTTAATGATATTTAAATATTATATTTAAACTTACAATTCGTATAAATATATAATATATAATATATATGTGATAATATACGTTGCTGATAAAAAGAGATAATTGACGTAGAATTAAACTTAATCCAACTTCTGTTTCTCTATGTGGACTTAATTTCATTTTACAAAATATCTTTATTTTATTCTGTAATCCAATCAAATAATTTAAGCAAATGAAACAATTAGATTATATATTCTTATTTCAGGGCAAGAAAACAACACGTTACATCTTACATATGACATAAATGTATTTAGGTAGAACATCAACATTTTTTGTAGGAAGCAAGAGGGTTTCTTTTTTAATTTAAATAAATAAAAAGAAATCATACGGTGACGGTAAGGATGACTATGAGACACGGAAAAAGCTGGGTTCCTTAATGTGAGCATGAAATGTAAACGAGGTTTGGTGGATAACAAAAACATGAGCTGGTTTGGTTAGGTAGCTGTATTGTGTGTGTAGAAGATTGATGCAAGACAGACAGCAACCAGACATGTGCTGACAACACCAGTTGGGTTTGTTCCATGGAGAGAGTAGAACCACAAGAAGAAGAAGAAGAAGAAGAAACCCATCAACCTCTTTTGTCTTTAGGGTTAATCAAGGGTCTAAGCCAACCATCTAACATGTTAATCATAATATTGTTGAGTTTAAAAATTTAAGATTTTTTATAATGATGATGTTAATTTTGAAAAGTATGGTAGGTTAAAAAAAAGGCAGAAGCTAAAGTGTGGACCTAGAAGTATGTGAATGAGGGATGTGTGTGTTTTGTGAAGGAGATTCCTCTGACTGTGGTTCTTAAAAAATGTTCCCATTCCCATGAATGAATGAATGAATGAATGAATGGTAATTGTAAGGATTATTGGCCCCATGGGTGGGAGAGAAGAAGAAAACAAAGAGAGAGACAAAAGTTGGCAGCTTGACAGTGGCGTTTGTACTTGGTGCTGTGGTTGGAATCAACAGTGAAATGACAAGCAGAAGGGTACCTCAATTTATGAACTTTCCAACTGTGTAAAGCGACGTAAGGGCATTCAGACTATTCCCAGTTTCCACTTTTCAGTAATAACGCCACTGCTATACTCACACCTCCAATATTTCTCATTCTCAACATATTTCTGTTTCATGCATAACTTCAAATTCACCCTCTGTCAATCCATTTTTTAAGTTTCTTTCGCTCCTTTTTATACACATGCTGACAATTTCCCCTTCTTAATTTTCAGCCTTTCACAGAATGTAGTAGTAGTAGTAGATGCAATGCAATAATGCACATTCATGCTATTCATTTTATTCATTTTATTCATTTGCTTTTCTTTTCTTTTTCCGTGCGATAATCCAGATAGCTTCTGCTCGGTAAGATGATTTCTGGAAGATGGCTCGGCAAGAAACCCGGGGGCAAATGACGTTACTTGTACCAAACACTGCAACTTCCTTTTAGCCTTTCTTCAACATTTTCTTTTCATAACCGAATTACACACAATTTCATCCAATTATGAAAGTATTAAAGTTAATTAGTGATAATGTTAACTTTGAATATATAAATCTTGTCTTATAAGTTTGTTTTATATAATTGAATTAGATATAAAATTTACTTACTAACGTAGTATTAGAGTCATGAATTAGAATTTATCTTAACAAAATTTGTTATTTGTTAAATTCATAGTGTCACTCGTTATTAGATTATTCATTAATGTTTAATTTCACATTCGAGATTTATATGTCTCAACATAAGAGGATGAATTGAAGAGCCTACATTAATTAAAGATAAAGCAAATTTATAGTCCACATCTTATTATAATATCAAAGTTATGAGTTAGAGTTTATTCTAAGGAGATTTGTTATTGATTGAACTTATTATCTTTTCTTCCATTATCGGGTTATTATTAAATGATTCATTAATATCTAATCTTTAGATTAAAGATGTATATGGCATATGATGAAAGAATATGTTCAAAGACCGACTTTAAATAATAAATAAAAAAAGTTTAGAATATATAAATTAATGTTTTAAAAATTAACTTTATATGATTAAATTAAATTTAAATTTCACTCCTTAACCTTCACTTTTAATAAATACATATATGTATCCAAATAAAAGTCAATTAAAATATTATAATTTATCATTATTCATAAAATTAAAAATTGAAGGTTAGAATTTCTTAAACGCAATCTACATCTCAAAAATTCAATCATATATATTATATGAAACTGTTTGAGGCAAGAGAAAATTAAAAAATAAAAATAAAAATAAAAAATTGTGAAAAATTTAATTAACATGATAAATAAAAATAATAATTAATAAATTTTAAATATTGCTATTTTAACCATATGAAATTATAATAAGTTATTTAAAATTATACTTTCAATTTTTATTCTTTCCTAATGCATATTTGATTACAAGAGAAAGTTACACCTTAAAAATTCATAATTGATTTTCACCAACTAAGGTTGATTTTTCCTTTCCCAATCTTTGTGACACCTTTAATAGGAAACACAGAGTGAGATAGTATACTATTTTTTTAATAATTTAATTGTAATATCATTCTAAACCCCAAGTAAGCTTATTATAGTTTTCCTATAATAAAAAAACTTCAGTGAACACTATAGTACACTTTTCCAGTAAAATCAACAAATGTTCCCATGAACGTAAAATATTAAGAGTGCAGTCCACGTGTCACGTGACCCATAGGCCCAGTGATATTTAATATTTTTAATTGAAGACTTCATACAGTAGTAAAGGCCCATTCATAATTCACAGCATTACTTGGATCATATCAAATGAAAAAAAGAAATTAACCGTAGTTTATTTAATATAAAATACTGTGACTGTTTACAAATAGGTGAATTGTAGTTACTTTTTTATAAACTTAAATTAGTTGGTATAAATATCAATTCCACGAAGAAAATAAATAATCTTTTAAATTAAGACAATAGTTAAAAGGATTTAAATACATAATTTAATAAACTAATGTATTTATTATTTAGTATATATGGGTAAAATGTATTTAAATTATTTTGTAACATCCTATTTTTAATAATAAAATACTACTAAAATGAATATTACATATATGATAAATTAACTATTATAAGAAACAAACTTACGAAAGACAATATCTACACTTGTAGATTCGTCCGACTTCTATACTGAATCCCCTTGATCACCTATCGTTGAAGTAACTGAAACAAATGTCTCCCTAAGCTCACACCAATCAGGTGATTATTGCAAAAGAGAAAACATACAAAAACAGACAACAGAAAAGCAAGAGTAAGCTAGTTTAAATAAAAGAAAACGATTATATTTATCAACTATATTTCATATAATTATACATAGTCATTTCTAACATGAAATACTTGATGCGAGACACTACACTGACTTTGACCGTCCGGACTTAGAATGATTGTCGAGCTATAGCAGATCATGCACTCGTGGTGGCCTCTACTGCTTTGCAAAGCCATTGCCAATGGGTTTCACCCTACCACACTCACGAGGTTAGTCTGTTCCGGGCCTTGAGGCATACTGAAAGCCCCCAAGACTAAGACCTCCTGCTACTCCTCACGACATGGTTCAATCCTCTCTACTTGAGAATGAAAGACCATTGGAGTTTCAGGATAACCCTCAAGACTGAGCTTCTTGCAATCATTCTAAACTTACACAGGGCACCACCATTTAACCTCTCCGTGAGGATCATGGAATTACGTCCATCAACCATACTTTGAAATCACATACATACTTTCACTTGTAAATTCACTCATAATAATACCCAATTATATATTATCATACACCCTCAAACACACTTTCACAATACAAGCAACACTTGACTTAATTCAACTCAAGACAAAGAAATAAAGAGTAGACTAACTCAGACCTTTCGCTCAGCGCACCCTATTCGCAATGCGAAACCAGAAGTTTCTCGCACAGCGACCTATTTCGTTGTGCGAATTAACTCGCAGAGGTACCAGACGTCAACCCCTCGCATAGGTCGCTATGCGATGCCCACATAGACCAAACTCAACAAACACTCGTTGTGCGTCCCCTTTTCGCCATTCGAATAAACTTGACAGTGCTCCCAGACCACAACCAGTAGCACAACGCCCAGATTCGCCATGTGAATCATCAAACAGAGAGAAAACCTCTCAAACCATTAGCACAGCGCACCAGTTAGTTGTGTGAATGCCTTGACAAAAAGCATCTCGCCAGGGTGACTCGCTGTGCAAATCCATTCGCTCAGCGAGTCTGCATAATCTGCAAAACGAAAATCTGCATAATTATGCAACTCAAACCCCAATTACCAATTCTATCTGTTTTTCTCAACTTCTAACACTCCTAAATGATTTTACATACCTAATTAAACTTGACTAAGTGATTCTAAACCTTCCTAACTTTCATCTAAAGTGTTTTTGGATAGTTTCCTAATCTAAAACATCAAATTCATCAACTTAAGGACCCAAATCACAATCTATCACTTTGAACATGTTTTTGACCATTTTGATGACTCAAACAAGTCACAAGTAACTTACCTAAACTGTCCCAACAGACCAATTGAGCCCTTGACCTCTATTTCTTGTTTCCACTACCTCACTTCCTCTAAAATGACTCTAAACAAGCACAATTCACTTTACTTTCTATCTAATCACTACTATAACAGATTACTCACCTTTAATATGTTCAATTACAGCTGCACACACCATTCAATTCAGTTCACAATCATCATTTCACAGTTTCATGATTTGGCATTCAAACTATAGATAATTTAATCTACTCAAAACCTAAGATTCAACTCAAACAGCACCATAACACAGAATTTATCACACACACATGTCATACTACTAATTAAAACAAAAATCCAGCTTCCCTTACCTTGACTCAATAGCTCACACCCTCTAAACGCTCAGCGGATTACTTGTGGTACAAGGAACTCTCAGAAAACCTACAATTCACCGATTAACAGTTGGAACCCAACCTTAGAATAACTAAAAATTTAGAAATTCAAGAAGATGAACACCCAGTTCATGCAAGAGCATAATCATCTACAAAAGTTAAGAACCCTAAAGGCCAAGAAAGAGGGTTTTTCACTTACTTGACCAAATCTAAAAATTTATCGGTGAAATAGGCAGCTATTGACGCCAGTATCGTATAGGCACCTCCTGATTGTCAAACCGACACTCCAAATGAGAGAAGATCTATAGAGATAGAAGTGTTTTAGATAATGAACCGAGCTTTAGAAAGCTCTATTTATATTATAAGATTATTTTAAAGTAACTTGTTCGTCTCATTATTTTAGTACACTTATCTACTATAATACTATATTTTCTAAGTTCTTATTATAAATAAAAACATTACTATTTAAAAAAATTATTGTTCATAATAAATTAAAAGCAATTATAAATTGTATGTGATTATTTTAATTATTAAAATTAGTGTATTTTTTAAATATTTATAAATTATTTATATTTTAAAAATAATAATTAAAAAAAATAAAAAACAACATGTGTATATAGTTATAAATAAAATAAATTTTAGTTATTGAAATAAAAAATATAATAAGTAATGTTGCGTAAATAATTTTTTATTATAAATAATCATTTAAATTTAAAAGATTAGTTACTAAAATGATTAAAAATGTAAGTAATTATTGAAGTAAAAAAAGTAGTTACTAAAACTATAAAACTAAAAAATAGTTCTTTTACGAATAATTGTTTAAATTTAAAAATAGTAATTAAAATGATAAAATTGAAAAGAAAAAATAAGGAAAAGAACAAAAAGATATATCTTCTTTATATATAATTATAATATAGATATTAAATATTTTACTTAGTTGAATTATGTTCTTGAAAACAATTTATATAATCATTTAATAATATAATATCAAAATTAGTATATAAAATAAATTACCGTTATTTTAATACCATGTAATAATAAAACTGAATCATTGAATATAAACTAAAAATAATATGTATAGAAGTTGAAATTAGGTCATACACAACTTAGAACAGAAAAAAAAAATGAAAAATTCTATGGAGGTTATATGGTGAGTTATGACTAGAAAGTAACGCGATATTGGATGTAGCGACTACTTGACAGCGATGTGGAGGCGCGTGAGTAACGTGATGGTGGTTGTTAGAATTTAAAAAGAAGATGGAAGAAGAGAAAAAAAAAAAGAAACAAGAAGAGCGAGAACGATAATCCAATAAAGAGCAAGAGAGAAGAAAGAAGATATAAAAAAAATCCAATTACATGTTTTTATTAATGAATTTTAACGACAGCCAAAAATTATTAGTAATTATTAAAAAAATTGTAGTCATTAATAATTACGAATGGATTTTATCATGTGGATGAATAATTTACTGATAATTTTTTTAGTATTAATAAATTTAAATTATTAACAAGTTTTTGCTTATTGAACTTATCAATGTTATTTTTTTAATATATATGCAAATTAAAGTTAGGTTAAATGTTATTTTTTCTCATGTTAGTTTTTAAGTATCTCTATGAGAAGAAATCCCAAATAATATGGAGGAAGAAAAGTTAAGTTTCTTACCAAGATGAATAATAAAAATTATGTTAAAAATAAACTTAAAACTTAATCAAACTTTCATTTTATTAAATTAGCATCTCCTTAAAAGGCACTTTTCTAATGTTGAAAGCCAAACTCACCACACACGAATATATAATATATATATATATATATATATATATATATATATATATATATATATTATAATTTATTGAGATTTGGCAGTGTGTTCTGGCAATAAAAAGGAGGTCATAGTCATGAATTCACAATTGACCAAGCGAAGGGTATTATTATTCTTTCTTTTTAGATGTCAAACAATTATTGAATTTGAAACTTTATGAGCAAACCTAATAGCATGTAAGATGTGGACCAAAGATATGAGGAGTGAAACTCACAATGTTTTCAAAATGTAAATAAGGTAAGTAATTATTTGGTTCCATAATATTATTAAACCATTATTCTATCACTTCTTTTGATGTGTTTTTTTAACAAGTTGATGTGACACGACAATTATATCCTCAACGCGGAGCTTTCTCAGCAACTGTTGTTCTCCAATGTCAGGTTCAGGTTGTCGTTTCTTTCTTCGCTAATTTATTGATGTGAACCGTTACACTTTACTCCGGGAGGACCATCTTAACAAAGGCCATTTTCGACAACCAAATATTATTACAATTTTTTTAACAAAATTATTATTTTTTAGTTAGTTTTATAAATATAAATTTCTTAATATATAATAAAATTAACAAAAAGAATACCCACATAAACCAATTTATTCCAGGACTTCTTCATTTATTATTGAAATATTATTTGTGTGGATCACCTTCAAAAAATATTTATTATTAAAATGTTAACTTGTATAGTTTGGTCATTTGTATTATCATGATTAAATGATTTCATTTGTTGTTTAATTTTGTAGAAAGTTTTCAAATGAGTTTCTTTATTTTTATTTGTCTCAATTTAATTTTTGTTTTGGAAACTTTAATACAATTAAGTTGCTTTTAACAGTCTACATGAATAAAAATGTGTCATATGTTGTTCATATTTTTTATTTTTCTAATAAAAAAATATCAAATTGTATAAAAAAAATTGTAAAGATTTATATAGAAATTAAATTTTAAAATTTTTATAAAGATTTATATACAAATTAAATTTTGTTTGAATTTGAAGAAGAACAAAGTTGTTTAATTTTGAAAAACCTTAAGACCAAATTGAGACAAAATAAAAATACAAAAACTAACTTGAGACAAAATAAAAATATAGGAACCAAATTGAGACAAATGAAATGACACGTGGCCTGACAGTGACACTTGACACTCTCGGTACCACGTCACACGATCATTACCACGTAACACAATGTCAGCTTGACACGTGACAAATATTTTATTTGTAAAAAATAAAAAATATAAATATAAATAATTAAAAAATATTTCAAAAAAAATCACAAGCTAACATGTGTCACCTGTTTAACCGTGTTAGTATGAAACTAACAATAAAAACTCAATTAAGACAAACAAAAATAAGAGACCTATTTAAAAAAAATCACTAAAAATAAGAGCTATCCAAATAATTAAACCTTAAAATAATCATATTTGTTACATGAGAAAATTTTATTGTAGGTTGGAGTGGAAGTATACAATATCGAGGAATTACTAGTTGTACTATAAGTTCCATGTTGTACCTATTCTTTTATTCACCTTTTTAATCCTTATGATGGATGCAAATTCATGACGTGCATAATAGAAAGTAACTTTACGCATGTTACAATATTTATATTCCATTAAATTTTATAAAAACACTCACTCTCTTAATTCTTTCAAGTATTGTTTAGAGGATTTTTCACAACATAAAGTTATAATAGTTTTTTAGAGTTTCATAAAATATAAGATTTCGTAATTTATCATTTTTCATTTAAATAAAAATATTATGTTTTTTCATTTTCATTTTATGTAAACGTGTAAATAAATATTTATTATTTTTCAATAAAATAAAGATATATTAGCTGTTTTCCCGCTTTTAAAAGAAAGTATATAAATAGGAATTAAATTTTTTGGGAAAATAAAAAGAGAGAAAAACTCCTAAAATAGAAAAAAAAAAGTAAAAAGAATGATTTTTGTATATGTTTATTAATAAAATAAAATAAAAACACAAGAATCATTTTACGACCGAAAGATAATAGAGATAAGTATTCACTTAAAAACCAAAATGATAAGAGTGTCATGAATTAAGAAATCTTAAAGGAAATAGCTGTAACTAAATTAATTTCTGAAATTATTTGCAGCGATTAATTAGATACATTATCGGGGGGCCTTCTCACACGTATTTATTACTGTCTGTTATTAATGAATACATATATTTGTTATGTAACAAAGAGAAAGTGATAGCTTTAATTGCAATTTGACGTTCAAGTCGAAGATGACACACAAGTTCAGAGTTTTAGTTGGTGAAGAGTGGTATTTTAGGGAGAAGATTTATGATATTTGCGTCCACCGAACAAGAATGAAAACAGTGTTATGGAATTTCTTCAGAAATTGAAGAGGAAGGTTGTGGTGAAATTACCCAAAAGCCCCAAACTTAGGTATGAAGAATAAATGGGTGGAGATTGATGGGAAAGGTCCCACATCGGAAAACCGGCAGAGACGAAAATGACCGAACATTTTTGGTGAAGGTGACAGAGGAATTGTGTAGGGTCAAGACATGAAAGTTGGTTATGAAAAGATGAGTGGAGGCAATCATGAATGAATAATGTTGTTTGATAAAATTTCACAATTGTAAGGATAAAATAATTATAAAAGAAATAAAAAACTTTTATTTTTGTAAGAAAAAAAATAATAATAAAAAATATTAAAAGAAAATGTAAAAAATGGGTGTAAAAAAATCTAGTTATGAAAATACCATTATGGATGGTGTTATGAGAAGGGTTGAAAAAGGAGAAAGGTTTATGCTAAAACCATGTCCCCTCTCCCAAGATGCTTATTGCCTTCAGTCATTTTCAAGGATCACTGAACCATCTATCTTTTCATTTAATACCATTTGTTTCTTTCCCCTTCCAAATCTTCT
This sequence comes from Vigna umbellata, assembly GCF_029865625.1. Lineage (NCBI taxonomy): Eukaryota > Viridiplantae > Streptophyta > Magnoliopsida > Fabales > Fabaceae > Vigna > Vigna umbellata. Next base: position 23,281,938 of record NC_142169.1, read on the forward strand.
CATATTTAATACTGTGAAACCCACTTCATATAAAAAAATGTTTGCTCCTTCTCTTTCTCCAATATTCATTTTTTCTGCAAACTATCAACAAAAGAAACACATTGAAGTATCTGCATCTGGGTGTTCATATTTTTCATGGTTTGTTAATTGATCATCAAATGCTGACTGTAAACTGAATGGTGTATAGTGTAGCTCAGATTACAACATGACAAGCGAGTTTGTGAGAAAAACTTAACTTGAATTTTCACCCAATATATATATATATTCTTATAAAGGAAATGGTAAAGTTTTAAGTGTGACAATAATTTGGTTTAAAAAATAGGTTTTACTTCCTGCACCCCATAATTACTAATTGGACACCTTATTTTTAAAATGACTGTTCTACCCTTTATAATTTATTTCATTCTAGCTTTCCAAATTATATATGTATATTCTACACCATTCCGAAACATTAAGTTCAAAACATGTTTTTGGAATTTGTAATGCAAAATCATGTTCTTACTAACATGTTTTCTGAACCATATATATCTTGCACTTTTCAATCCAGAACATGTTACAGATTAAACAGTGTAAAAAGGTGTTCCGAAACAAGTTTTCTGGAACGTATATATCTTACACTTTTCTTAAACACTTAATCCAAAACATGTTACAGATTGAACAATCTAAAAGAAGTGTTTCGGAATGATCAATCCGAAACATTTAAATATATATATATATATATATATATATATATATATATATATATATATATATATATATATATATATATATATATATATATATATATATATATATAACAACAATTTATTATAATGAGGATGAGGGCCATGTGTGCCAGTCTAACTTAACACATCAATGTTTTGGGCTCAGGCATGTCAAGTATATTGCAGGTCCAAAAACACTAGCATTAGCTCCACGTTGCCTTCTAAATTGTACTGTTTCCATCAAAGATCATGATGAAAAATATATTTATCATATTTATCGCCATAATAAAAGAATTTAAACATATTTTTTAATTTTCTATTTGACTCGATGTTTTTGGTTAACCTACTATAAAATATGTGAAAATTAGTCCTACAAAAACCATAGTTATTTTTTAGTCCTTGAAACAAATAACCAGGTATCTGTCCTCCAAACAATTTACATTCTTACTTGTCAAACCAAAAACCTCATGACCCATTATATAAACGCAACCCAGTCAACGCAAAACACAATTTTCACACTTGTCCATCCAATTTTATTGCTCTTTTATTTTTTATTTTTGACAAAATTAAGAATTAATAAAAAGAAATAAAAAATAAAACATTTGGTAATGTATCCTTCATCTGTCACATAAGCAACCATATTATCAGAGTTACTATACCAAATTCAGGTAATAAAACATACTGAAATCTATTCAAAATAATCATTTTTTTAGCATAAGATTATGTGATTGTGTCTCCAACACAACACAACACATTATTTTCCTCCTTGAGAGCCCAAAACGTTCAAAGATAATTATATTAGTGACAAGCGTATCTCAAGCGGCACAATCATGTATTGAAATTTAATGTACATCTCTCATCACAGTATTTCTAGACCTCTTGTAATTAAAATAACTAAGATGCATTTTCCACCTAAATGAATAATTAGCCTTTCAAATATAAAATAAATAAATAAACAGAAGGACCGTGGACATGACAATAATTACAACTCACCTTTTTCATAATAAGTTTATGCTAAATTTACACTGGGTGTCGGTATTTTATAACAAGTTGTAACATTCTGAGGAAATAATATACAATGTTCAAAGCACCCTTGCCAAATACCATCTTCTAATTCCATAATCATCAGTTACCATAAAAATCAGTTGGTAAGCTGTTTCAGGAGAGAATGACCAACTGTAGTCAAATAACTAAAGACATACCTTAGTTGGCAATACTCATTCAATTAGTGACGGATTTCTGTTTCTTAGAGCTGTGAATTTGTGTTCTAAATCCTATGCTATAGAACTCAATCACATCTTCATAAAAGAATTACTAAAAAAAGGATAAGACGAAAAAGAAGCACCACCTTAAACCACAGTGGTAAAGTCGGTAGTGGGAATTGAAAACTTTGTCCACATCATTCATCTTCAGAATCTAAATAGTAGACAAGCATCAATACAAGCCTGCAAATGGAAAGTTGAGGAAAATGATAAATAGTCACGAAAAATGTTGCTTAAGGGTATGTATTTTAGAAAAGGGGGGACGAGTTTTCCATTTCCAATTAATGTTTTTTTATTTGATAACAAAATTATTGATTAACATAAACTTTATGTGTTAATCTCTTTTTTATTTTTATAAATAACCTTTTAAATTTGAAAATAAAATATTTTTCTTCCCTTCCATCCCCTACCGTACCCAACTTCAAGAAAAAAAAAACATTCATTTTATTTTGTAACAAGATAAAAAGGAAAAAAATACTCATAACAAGAAGGCAAGTGAACAGGCTAGGTACTTTGCAACCCAATATTTCAGAGCCTGGAATGGTTATAAATTATAATAGAGGTATAGTACTGTTCATCTTCACCAATCTAACACAGGTCGCTTAACCTTTCTAAAAGGTTCCTTTGCTCACAAACACATTAATATGGCAGCAAAGATCTTTGAGTTCCATTCAGTTAGTGGTGTATAAGCACATACTTTAATGCAGTGAAAACTCTAATTTCAGTTCCTAAAATTTAGGTACAGAAGTGGAATACACTAGGAAGCAAGTTCATGTTTCTCATGATCACTTAAAATGAAAACACACGTTTAAAGATCCAAAATAAGAGTTCCCAATTGTGTATGATGAAATCCATTGCAGCATCCATTACTATTGGTATGATTTGGAAGGATATCAGGAACCTGTTCAAGAATCCATCCTCATCAAGCATCAACAGCCAGTTGCAATTCTGCCTTGTGATGGCAACTATAGTTATTTTGTTGAAGGAGGTTGACAGAAGGTACAAAATTTGTGAAATCACGTAAGACCGAAAAATAGCTTTAATTAACCTTAAAGGAAACTTTGTAAACCTTATTTGCTCCTGCATCTATGTAGAGAAGGTTTTAATGGATAGTAGACACACGTCTGTTACATGATATCGCAGACTAAAACTAAAGATGTGAAGAATACCATTTCACAAGGACTGCTATGTCATGTATGTCCCCAAATCAAGTATTAAACTTAAACCCAGCTATACTTAGATAATCTCTCTTGACAAGTATCCTTTCAAACCAGAGTAGATGTGAAGGTGATGTATAAAATAGGATAGTAACGATGGTTGATGGGCTGAGTCTTTATGAAGAAACCCAAAAAGGCAAAATAAATTACTGCATAGGAAAACATTAACAGCAAGTTCCAACTCCTTCAAGCAGTTGCAGTCATTATGAGACCTATTGAATACTGCCAAACTTTACTAGCTAAAACACTAGGCACTGTCCCCCAACGCATTTTGGCCGTAAGTAAAATGGGTTACTTGCTCCGAGAATGCATTATGAAAAAGTTTTGTTACAATATGCTTACTGAATCCTAGAACAGTGGCCCATATAACTAACTTTTCATCCTTAGAATTGTAAAATGATATGCTTCCTGAATTATGAAAGTGATCATTACTGGTTCAGAGATTAATGAAAGAACTAGTGAAAATATGAGATCTCCCTTAGCATTGGATGAGTAAAAAACTCAGTTTGTGAAAATAAATAATGAATACAAGTAGTTCCTGTAAGAATTTTGAAAGCCTGAGATCCTTCCTCCAAAACCCGATCACAAACTAAACAGAAAACCTTCAATATTCTCTCATTATCTAGACCTATCCTGACATTAATAACAGAATACCTCCAATCTTCTCTCAACAATAATAATTAACTCTAACACCTTAGCTAATAGTAACAAAAACCAGGCTGGCTTGCCTAACATAATCCCAATGCATCATATTAATCAGAAAAATAAATAGACATAATATTAAGCAGTGAGAATGTAAAACACAAAAATATGGTAGATAAGCATATGCCATTTTAAGGGCAGCACAAACTAACCTGAAGACAGTTATAATGATGATTGTTATGTAATACGCAAGTTTGGCCAAGCGAAATTTCTTCTCAGAGTTAAGTGCTCTAAACACTTCAGTAACATCGATGAGATGCTGCTGTTTCATGTACCTGAATCATTGAAATGGAAAAATAATGAACTGAAACAGAACATAGAAGTTCATGTTCCAAGTCTTGTATGGGAGTTCAGAACAAAATATGTGCACAATGGTTCAATATTTATTGCGACCCAAGTCAGAACTGTTCAAACACAAAACTAGTGACCACAAGTTCCTTTTATTGGCATTACCAAATCTCCTATATAATAAATTCAAACCTCAAGAATACAATCTAGTAATGCCGATTAATTGAACAATAAACCTCAATATAAACAAACAAATATCTTGATGGCATTAAAGAGAAGATAAACCATTAAGTTCAAGCTACAGTAAAAAACCACTTTTGATATTTTGAGAAGAGTTGCTCGAGACACACTTCGATGAAAGTTGTGAGCTGTGTTAGGAGGAGTTATTGTCTATTATTGGCCTCTATGATAGAATCAGTCGGGGCCTGATATCCTGTGACAGATGTCAGCGATTTGAATTCGTTTATCTCCAATATGTAAACTTAGTCGATACAAAGTTATATGATACCACTTAAATCAATTGGCATGAATAGCTGCTGTCATGTTTTCAAATTTTGCAATTTTTTAATATCAATTATATAGCAATATGGGAAAATAAAGTTGAATTGATCCATATTCTTAAATTAAAAATTGTTGCATATAACTTTCTTTAGATCACGAGCAATGAAAAACAAACTAACTAACAGCGAGGTCTCCTTTAGTGACACGGAATTTCTTTTAATCAGTTACTTATTATTTATGAATGCATCTAATCCTCAAACCTTCAAATTTTAGCTTTCGTTAGTTTCCCACCCCCTTTCTGCCCCCAAAACAAAGTAGAAGAATAGGCTATGAGGTGGAAGATTCTCACAGCAAGAAAAACATTCATCTTAGACTACCCCCACCAAAAACTCCGCTTTAACAAATTTCTAAGAAAGGGGAATCAAAATTTGAAAAGGGGAGAAATCATGTAATGCTTTGATGTAACTTGAGCAGCACATTGTTCACCTTTTGTATAAAATTTAGTACTTACAGCATCACATGGTAGCATGTAACAGGAACCGTCAACAAAAACATGATCCAGTGACCTGTTAAAAGGCAGAAAGCGCACAACAATCCCTGCCCAATAAACTCAGGAACGATGAAATAATTAATCCTTGATGAAGCATCATATGGGTTGATAAAATCGGCTTCTAAGTCAGTCAGCATCAAAACCTTCAACCCAAAAAAGAAATAAAGAACATGTTTAGATTCATCGAAGCTAAAAATCAATCTGAACGCGAATCCTCTCTGACAGTTCAATCACATTGGAATTAAATAACGGAGCTCAGGCAAAGAAAAAAGTTTGAAATGGTAAGCGAAAGAAAAGTTAGATGAATACCTGGTAGAACGTTGAGGCTAAAAAAACGATGTGGAAAGGGAAACAAATGATAAGCCAAAAGAACAACTCCAAACCCATTATGAATTAACAGAGAAGCAGAGAGAGATAGGTCGAATATATTGATTGGAGGAAGCTGATGAAACCTCAACAAACAGTTGACAACGTTTGAGTTGTTGCCTTGTTGGAACACTGAACACGGACGAAGTGGTGAAGCCTCCACACGACAAGTTGCACATTACCTGTTTGATGTAGTTACAATTACAATTTTTTAAACAGCATTATTTTTAGCAGGATATCATGTCGTTTGAAGAAAAAAAGGAATATTTTACACATTTGAATGCAATTTTTTTTGTTTGAGTTTATATACTCGTGTAGAAGAGCAGATTTAAATAGTAAGAAAAAAAAAGTAGATATACATGCCAAAATCAGAGAAAGAAAATTCGCAACCGAAGGTGAATCCAATTCGAACCTATATTACTTCTTATTGAGGTTTGAACTTTCAGATTTCCAACTATTGATGGTGCTCTGGCTTCATCATTCTTCATCTTTCTTCAACTAATAATCATTAAAGAAATTGTTAGGTATGAACACCACAAAACTAATCAGTTTTAAATTTTGTATTGACACCGCAACATTAAAATATTAACAACAATTTTTTTCGGCAATATTATAAGAAACCCTGTATTAATAAAGTTAACCACATAACTACCAATGACAAAACTCAAATAACAAATTATGATACCGACCTACGCTAACTTAAAAACCTAGACAATCGAACTTTGTGTCATTTCATATAATAAACAAATTATGTTTAATTTTTATGTGAGGAACATTAATATTTACATTTTAGAACTATTTTCAGGTGAAAAACATCATTTTGTTTTTCATATTGACATTATTTAATTTCACTTAAGAGATTAGTTTGAGTTCAACTTCATTAAAATTAAAATAAATAACTTATTACACAGTTTAAGTAAATTGAAATTTGAGATGAATTTTGTTTTTAGTAAAATTGAAAAATGTAAAATACATTAGATACAGTAATCAATAAAAACTGAAATCCAAATATACTTAGCCGTGATGTTTAGTAAAAAAACAATAATATTAAGTTATATAATCTGATTTTACTTCTGTCAAATGCGATTGATTTTTAGCTAATGTTAATATTATTTTTTTACTATAAACAAAATTGATTTTGTTACTAGAGCTTTGCGTGACTAAGTTTGGTGGAAAAAAAATTGCGTTAAGTTGAAAATTTTATATCAAACTATTTTCAAAGTAAACATGCACATCTAAACAAATTCATTTCACACGTCCTTTTTTTTCATATGATATTAATTAAAGATTAGCAATACGATAGTTGGATTAACGTCTAAAGAATATTTTCTATGTAAAAAATAGGTTAAAATCTTTTTTTATCCTCAAAGTTTTATAAACGATTCAATTAAATTTATAATTTTTATTTAGTTCAATTTGTTATTTTACTTATTTTCAAATGATCCAATTAAACTATTTTTATTAGAATTTTTGTTAAAATTAAGAATTTTTTAAGTAAGACGATTATATATATATATATATATAATCTATATCTCAGTATATTCAAAAAATTGGATGTTTACTCTACTTGTTGAACCTTTTTAGACTTGATATCGCTTATGCAATAGGTAGACTTAGTAGGTATACTCAATGTCCAAACCAGGAACATAATATTGGAATGCACTTGTTAGACTTGTGAGATACTTAAGAGGTTCAAAGGATTATGTCATTGAATATAATGGATTTTCTGTTGTACTAAAAATGTATAGTGATGCTAATTGGATCTCTGATTTAGATGAGACAAAATCCACTAGTGATTTTGTATTCACAGTTGGGGGTGGTGCGATTACATAGAGATCATCCAGACAAACAATTATTACAAGATCAACAATGGAATATGAGTTTGTTGCTCTTGAGATGGCTGGTAATGAGGCTGAGTGATTGAAAAACTTCTCAACAAACATTATACTAGGAATGAAACCAACCCCATCAGTATCAATACACTATGATTGTCAATCGGTAATAACTATAACTAAAAACCAGAATTACAATGGAAAGAATAGATAAATACAATCAAGACACAATTTGGTGAAGCAATTTCTAAAGAGTTGAACTATTTCTATTCATTATGTAAAGTCAGAACGAAATCTAGCATATCCTCTGACAAAACCCCTGAAAAAGAAATGATATTAGAAATATCGAGGGGAATGAGGTTATGCAAACAAACAAGTGATGGAAATCCAACCTTTGTGATTAAAGATCCATTAAATAAATTTCATGAGTAAAAACAAGTCACTTGTTAGTTCTGATAGCACTAAATTGATTTTAATCAATTATGTTCATTCCTGTAATGTGTGTGAAAGTGCTAAAGACTGCATTTATGAAAGGTTAATCTTTGTTATTAAAATTCTATATGGTGAAAGAATTTTAGCTTAAACAAAAGTTTTAATGATTTTTATATCCCTTATGGGTGGTGTATGATTTGCAGCATACACTTGATGAAATCACCTATATGAGTATCGAGTGGAACCGCTTGCATGATTTATAAAACACTCATGAAATATCAGACACACACATGCCTAGGAAGCGTAACACAACTATAATAATAGCAAGAATTTTATAAATATAATGTAAACAACTATTAAGGGGAAGACGAAGAAGAATGTGTTTAAAGGAGTGTGCAAGAATAACAATTGGCTGAATGATCCATTTCACGTCAAAACAGAGATAAAGAAGTGGTTTAAAGAAAGGTTAAGCTTGTGTTCGTTTGGACTGATTTCTCTGTTCACGTGCATTAGCGAGGATTGATTTAGAAGAACATAGTTGTTCTTTTGGGCCGATTTGCGAGGATTTGATCGGATGTAAAAGCGCTGATTTGCAAGAATACACTATTCAAGTCATCTTGCCTTAGGTGCGCGGATTTGCGATGAAATGGCATAGAAAGACTAATATGCCCTACACGTATTCGGTTACACGGAGGCATAACCGGTTACAACTTCATGAAGAATTTGCCTTAATGGCGTATTCCGTTACAGGTTCACGTAACCGGTTGCAGGTTCACGTAACCGGTTGCAGGTTCACGTAACCGGTTACAGCTTATTCCAGATGCGTATTGCGTTGCATAGTGGCTTCTCCGTATTCGTACTAATTTATATTACAATTTAATACTACATTTTAAAATACATTCATTTTACTACATTATAACTTTTATAATTTTTAAACATTAATTTTATAAATTATTCATAATTTTTTTCTCTTTATAAACATCTCTACAATTAAATATAACATTACAAAATAACATTTTATAATACTTTTATAACTAGGGGCATTTTGGTCATCTTTATTTTCTACCAATTAAACTAATTTTTAAAATCTATCACATCAATCAAATCCTACACTAATTCTCACAAACTTTACTTTCAAATCCACTCTCAATTAACCACAAATCCACTCAAAAAAATAATTAAAAAATTACCCTCAAATCCACTCAAATCCATTCAAATCATCTCCCCCAAATACACCCAAAAGAGCAAAGAAGTTGTTTCACATCTATGAAATGCGATGTGATATTTTTAATTATTTAATATAACTATTATTTATTGATGTAACTTTTTTCCTTCTAAATTAATTAATGTTTTCGATAACACTCTTCTCAAATTCAAACATAAAAACCATTAGTTCCTAAAATACACGGATAAACACATTGTATAATATTCATGATTAATCAAAAGTATTTTAATAAGTCATAATTCTCACGTAAATCTCTTTTCAACTGTACACATCATTGAATTTGAAAAACATAAGTGGGCCAGTCAAATAGTTTAGCGTACCAATCACCAATTATTTTATGTGGTCCAGTAAACATGTAATTGAAATCTCTGTTCATATAATCACAAAAACTTACTTGCATTTACTCTCATAGTAACGATTAATATATTATTATTATATTATATATCATTTTATTAATGATGATTATAAACTATTGTCGTTGTGACTAATTTAATTAAATCTGTAAGAAATACCAACGAGAATAACAATGGAATGAAACTGTGAAGTCTCCAGTGATAATTATTAATGTGTGTGATAAATTGTGAAGGATAATCATCTCTATGAGCCCAAGAATCTTACCATGAAACGAAACATCGTCTCTAAAATAAAACAAAGTAGCTGTTTACACCTGATAATGCCACATGCACTTAATGGTTTAGTAAAAATATTATTGTAAATATACATCATACACATTCAAATATCTTCAGGAACGAAATTAGATTATAGGAATATATCGCTAATCCATGCTATCAAATGCTTAACAAATTCCTACAAACTGCACATAATTCCTCTCCACAAGAAATAATCTCGAACAAACTCTAACAATAGAGTAGTAAAATGCAACGGATTCTCATGTATAGAAGGAATGAATTAAATATATTATTGTTATTAATTAAATGATGGAATTGATTATGTTTCATTTAATTCGTGAATTTGATGATAAAAAGTGAGAGAATAATTAAAATTAAAAATAATAATATTTTGTATTCAGACATGTGTTTGATTTTGATTTTAGCTTAATTATTAAAATAATTTGAAGGACAGAAAGTAAGTTAAAAAAATCTTAATCAAATGGGATAGCAGTTTGAATCCCGTAAATGGATTTGCGGGATCTATGCTGGTAGTAGCAGCAGCATAGGCCTGTTTTTGGTTGGAACTGGAAAAAGTGAAAGAAGAGTCACAGGCGTGGTGTCCTTCTTTATACGATTTTCTGACACCAGATAAAAAATACGCTAAACTACAAACACATAACTCATCATCATCACTCATTTTCTCACATCACAAATTAAAAGCAAATATTTGTATTCCGTTTCAAAATTTCAACCCTTTGCTATAATTGCTATGATTTAACTAAAACTTAAAACACAGTAGCAGCCACTCAGTTTCGTTTCAAAGACAACTGTAAACAAGCCACAGTGTAAGTAGATTACAGGACAAATGTGGCATGGTGTTTTTTTGGATGGACTCTGTTATCTTATTCTGAACTGTGAACCAAGATTGACTAAAGTTGACTGAACCCACTCGGAACATAATCGTACCCAAAATTTTGGCTTTCACAAGTATTTATTTAAGTATTTTAGCATAGTATAGGACGTATTTAAAGTAGAAGCAAGGACGGTCAGGGAAATTCAAATCCCACCTCGAGAAATAAACCAATTTCAAAAACTCCACCATTCTCATTCTTCTTCTTCGCCTTCTTCTTCTTCTTCTTCTTCTGTACTTCACTACTTGCCATAAACAACTAATGCTCTTTCACTAACCAACAACAATGCCAATGCATCATCTTCTTTTATCACTCTTTCTCTTCTTCGTTGTTCCTCCAGCCACCTCTCTCAACTCTGACGGCCTCTCCCTGCTTGCCCTCAAAGCCGCCGTGGACTCTGATCCCACCGGCGTCCTCAGCTCCTGGTCAGAAAACGACGCCACTGCATGCCACTGGCCCGGCGTGTCCTGCACCGGCGACAGAGTTACCCAACTCTCTCTCCCTGACAAGAGCCTCAGCGGTTACATTCCCTCTGAACTGGGATTTCTCAGCTCCCTCAAAAGACTCAGTCTTCCATACAACAACTTCTCCAACGTCATTCCTCCCTCTCTCTTCAACGCCACCACCCTCATTGTCCTCGACCTCTCTCACAACTCGCTCTGCGGTTCCCTTCCCTCGCACTTTCTCTCCCTCAAGTTCCTTCGCCATTTGGACCTCTCCTCCAACTATCTCAACGGTTCCCTCCCTCCTACCCTCTCCGATCTCACTTCTCTCACCGGAACTCTCAATCTTTCTTTTAACTTCTTTTCCGGCGGGATTCCGGCCACCCTTGCTAACCTGCCTGTGGCTGTGAGCCTCGACCTCCGCAACAACAACCTCACTGGGAAAATCCCCCAGGTGGGATCCCTGCTAAACCAGGGTCCCACCGCGTTTTCTGGAAACCCTGGACTCTGTGGCTTCCCTTTGCAAACCGCGTGCCCCGAAGCGCAAAAGCCTGGGATTTTCGCCAACCCTGAAGAGGGTTTCCCTCAGAACCCCAATGCGCTCCACCCCGAAGGCTCAGACCAGAGAGTGAAACCACACGGTGGCGGCTCCGTCGCTGTTCTTGTCATCTCCGGGCTTTCGGTCGCGGTTGGAGCGGTTTCTCTCTCTCTATGGGTTTTCCGGCGGCGGTGGGGCGGCGGCGAGGAGGGGAAATTGGGGGGGCAGAAGTTGGAGGGTGAGGTGGATGTGGGCGAGGGGCAAGATGGTAAATTTGTTGTGATGGACGAATGGTTTGAGTTGGAGTTGGAGGATTTGCTTAGGGCGTCTGCGTATGTTGTTGGGAAGAGTAGGAGTGGGATTGTGTACAAGGTGGTCGGGGTCGGAAGAGGGTCTTCCGCGGCGGCGAATGTGGTGGCTGTTCGGCGACTCAGTGAGGGTGATGCGACGTGGCGATTTAAGGAGTTTGAGTCTGAGGTGGAGGCCATTGCAAGGGTTCGTCACCCCAATGTGGTTCCTTTGAGAGCTTATTATTATGCCCATGATGAGAAGCTGCTTATCACCGATTTCATTCGCAATGGAAGTTTGCACACTGCTTTACACGGTATCAATTCGTGGTCTTTCTTTTTCAAATTCATTCGGGGTGCTTTAATTCTGCAATTAATTATCATATATGATGTTATCGTGGATGCGTTATTGTGGAAGTCACGTGTAATTTTGCAGCGTTTCTTGCTGTTCTTAAAATGGAACTAGTATATATGCTTAAATTTGCTGCAGCGTAGTTGCATAAGGCCAATGCTTAACATGCCCGCTTATTTTGAGTGTGCGACTTTGAATTGGTGATGGCCACCATGTGATGATGAGTTTAAATTCTAATTTTTACTCCTTTTTGAAAGTCAATTTTGTGATCATGATGATTCTACTGGGACATATGCAGGAGCTGGTGGATGAAACACTTACCTGTTCCTACTTTTTACTTTCACATGTGTCTTCTCTTTTTCTATCCTTTTGGTGGTGTTCCGTATTTCCACTACATATTTTGGGGGCCATGGTCATCGTGTCCTTTGTGAATTGTGCCTCTGCTCTTGATAACCAAAATCCCTTTTTTGTGTAATTTGTCCGTGCTGAGTTATTGCTTTATGCGGGTGAATACCTGCTATCATAGCTATGAGTGATGCTGGCAACACACTTTCCATCGGTGGTTATAACTTTTGCATGGCCCATTATCTTAGGAGGGTCCCCTTCTCCATTTACTGTCTAAACTAAACTTGAATCAATGATAAAAAGAGTAAATTCGAAAAGGTGTGTTGTAGTTTTCACTTGGGACAATTTCTCTTAATTGATCTCCTTTATTAGCTTACAGTTGTTTTAGAATTTCTTGTGAACATGCAGTAGCATTCTTCCATAATATCTTCACGGTCCTAGTTTTGTGCCGATAGTGATAGCTGCAAAAAAGTAATCATGCTTTATATTTTTGCATGAGGCCATTTGGGTGATTGAAAATCCCATGGACCACGGTCCCAATGCTGTGATTTTCATACCTCAGTGATTTGCCACGATGGATTATTGTCTTCTACCGATTCTAGGCTGCATCTACAGGTTTTCTTCTTGCATGTAATGCGGTGGTCCTCGAAGTAATGTGTATTGAGCATTATAACAACGAAGTCACTATCCATAAAATTTGATGTTAAAGAATGGATTTATTGTGACTCTACTGTAGCATCAGCAGTGTTATCTAGGAAAGATCATTGGCACTGTTTGCGACATAGCAATCGAAATCTCACGTATTATTGATGCTTTGCTTCTCATTTTTTTCATGTCATACACTGGTGGTGGTTGTGAGATCATTTTTAGTTTCCACTTTCTACTTAGGTTTTCTCAAGCATTTTCTTCTTTGTATTTGTTGTGTATGGTTGCAGGTGGGCCTTCCAATTCATTGCCACCATTGTCATGGGCAGCAAGGTTAAAAATTGCTCAAGAAGCAGCCAAGGGCTTGATGTACATACACGAGTTCAATGGTCGCAAATATATCCATGGCAACATTAAGGCAACAAAAATCTTACTAGACGATGAGCTCCATGCATACGTGTCAGGTTTTGGACTTTCTCGGCTTGGTTTGGGCCCGCCAAAGTCTATTGCAATGCCTCCAAAACGGAGCAGCTTGAACCAATCTTCTGTAACCACTGCAATGAGTTCAAAGGTTGCAGCCTCCTTTAACCACTACCTGGCACCTGAGGTGCGTATGGCCGGTGGGAAGTTCAGTCAGAAATGTGATGTGTATTCATTTGGCATTGTGCTTTTGGAACTTTTGACGGGTAGGATGGCAGATTTTGGAGCAGAAAATGATGAGAAGGTGCTGGAGAGTTTTGTGAGGAAAGCGTTCAGGGAGGAGCAGCCACTGTCTGATATCATTGACCAAGCACTCATCCCTGAAGTTTATGCTAAAAAGCAAGTGATTGCTGCATTTCATATTGCTCTGAACTGCACCGAACTCGATCCAGAGTTGCGACCACGAATGAAAACCGTGTCAGAGAGCCTTGATCACATCAAATACAGTGAAAAACAAGAAAACCATGTATAGTTCTGGTTCTTGTGCTAGACTCTTTTCTTCTTCTTTCTTTGATGTGTTTAGTGAGGTTGGTTTTGTAACTTCCAATGTCTCAATGGAAAATGTTCCTTTCGTTTTCAAGGGAAATCATGCAGCTGCCCAATTTGATAGTTGTGTTACATATTAACTAGAATGTTTTGTCTCCTACGAAACATTCTGGTTAATATGTTTTAAAAATATGGTATCTAGCTAATTGTTAAGATTATCCTATACAAAGAAACTCTCACAGGTATCACTTTAATTTAAAATTAGTTTCGAAAATTAATTTGAAAGTGTTAAAATCATTGGATTTTTGAATGGTTAAGAGGCAATAATATTGTAGTTGACAACAACTGGTCCAATCTTGTATAGTTGGTATTGCATGAGAAACTGAGAAAAGAAGGAAAGGTGACTAAGGAGCTGTTGATTGAAGACATGAAGTTGAGGATGCACCCCACCAAACTCACCAAATAATTCTCATTACCACTAAAACAACACAAACAATGAGAAAAAGCTTAAACAGTATCATGGCATGGCTTAAGGGTGAAAAGTTTCTTTCTGGAATATATGCTCACAAGTTCTCTAAAAATTCCGACACATGCTTAATGCAGTGTCTTTCTTTCGCTATTTGCACTTCTCAATAGCTTTAAAATAGGGCACCGGATATATAATAAAATGTAGGATTAAATTTTTATATCTATCTTTTATCAAATTCGTAGATTTTTTTTAATCTTTTTCCCCACAAGTTAAATTGGATGTAATTTTGATTTCCAATTTGTGTTATATATACCTTTAGTCCTTTGATTATTCATAACTTTTTTGCTAATTTGAACCTGACATGATCAAATTGAATAAATATGTATGGGAATGTGTTTCTACTTGTCAACTTTTTACACACAAATGGTTACAATTATAAAAATTCTAGTGATAAGTAATATCTTGATCTACTTTAATATAAATCTTATCGTTTAAAGATTAAGTCTTGTTACTCAAAGACTTGAGAGTTATGTGGTGAAACTTAAAAAATGCAACGAAAGTTTAAAAAATGAGGCATGAAATAACAAAAAACAAGCTACAAAACTTTCTTCCATGAATAGCGAAGAAGAGTAAAATAAGTTTAATATAAATTACGAATAATCAATTAAATAAAAAAATCTGAATTAAGAAACTAATAAAATATTTAACATTTTATTATAACTTAATAAAGTATTCAAAATATATAAACAAAAAATAATAATTAAATTCTTACAATAATTTTTCATTTATTAGGATTTATAATATTTTTTATTTCAATTTAAAATTTATTTTAACTTTAATTTACATTTTTTAAAATTTATTTTTGCATTCAATTGTTTTAAAAAAATTATTTTATAAAATATCATCTAAGTATATTAATATAAAGTTAAGTTTATTTTATCACGTCAATTAAATTTACTACAAAGTTTTCACTTACTGTCAACTTTTTTTTTTCTTAATCCATATAACATCAATTTTCACTCTTTTTCCGTCTTATTTACTCTCTCGAATTCATCTCTCGATCCAAATAATTGGACATAAAAAAATATGTAGTAACAGAAGAAAATACTATGTATTCAGATATGATTTATCACTTAAAATTAATAAGAAATATAATAATACAAATATGAATAAATATGTAATCTAAAACAAATTTACCAAATAATATAACAAAACCTAATATAATTAAGTAGGATCAAATAACCATTAATTGAGAAAATAAATGATAAACGAAAGATAAATCATTAAGAATATAAATCTTAGTTCTACAATAAAATTATCAGTTCATAAGAATACTCGGTTATAAAAAGAACTTATTAAAACATAAAATATGACAACAAATATGGAACTCTAGTTAAGAATGCCATCATCTTTCTTGACTAGAACAAAAACTTATTACAAAATATAATTAGATTATGATTTGATACATTTTTTTAACTGAAAAATTAAATAAAACTACAAATAATTTAAACTGTATAAAAAAATTATTAACAAAGTGACGAATAATTAAAAATTAAAAAACAGAAATTGGGGGGAAAATATTAGGGATCAATATTGCAAAATTTGAAATAAACGTAAATTTTACCTCAAATAATGCATCGTTTGGACATACACTAATGTGCTTTTCTCTTATATATTAGAGAGAAAATATTAAAGGTGAGGTGAGTGATACTTTCTCTTCTATACTATGCTACACTAATGTATTCCACTCAAGGAACTGATAACCTTATTATTGTTTTAAAATATTATTTAATGTAGGCCAAAACATATTATATGCATGACATTTTATTGTAATTTATGAACTTTGGAAACGTCAAATCAAACTTGAAGTACAATTAATCATTTCGTGTTTGTAAAGTAAAAGGTAGTTAAATTAACCTATAAAATATGATTTTATTTAAGCTTCAAAAATATATTTTGTCAATGTGTATTTTTTTTTTTCTGTTCCTTTTGATCCAAGTTCAATTTAGAGTGTGTAACAAAATTTTACCCCAAAAAAACAAGCGTTTGAGAAGCCCCTTTCAGAGGAACTTTTACTTTTGATATCAAATAGACTTCAACTTCCTGCATCCCATTTTTTTCTTTGTGCACTCCCATAATTTTTTAAATGTCTCTTTCACCTTTTTGAGTGACTAATTTAATTTCAACTTCCTACACCCCATGTTTTCTTATTGCATTCCCTGAAGCTTAATGCAATGACATTTTTGTCCTTTATTCTCCTTCTTTCCCTACACAGCACATGTACTGGCGACACCCCTTCACCTCCGTAGACAGCCACAGCCATAGTCACTGTCGGAGCTACCGCTAGAGCGGCATTGTCCTCTACCACCGTGAGTTATCCAAAATAAACATTGTTACCTCCAAAAGCATTGGCAAGAGAAAGGAAAAGGAGACTTGTCGCCACCTATAACCCCCACATGGAATTCGTGTCCAAGAGAAAAAGAAGAAAAGGTGAACCGTCACGAGTGCTTCAAAATGCAGAAAGAAGGATTAACTATTCTAAAATTTTGAATATATTTTGGATTGTATAATTTAAAATGTAAAATTTTGCTTCAGTAATTTAAAGTATTAAATTTTATATTTTGAATTATATAATTTGAAATGAATTATAAAATTTTATATTACAGAAAGTATAATACAAAATAAAAAATATTATATTTTTCATTTTGAATAATGTAATTTGAAAGATTAATTGACTACACAATCCCTAACGTAAATTAAGAGACAAAAACCATTATTTTTATATATTTCATTATGGGTATAATAGGTATTTCGCAGAAACTATAGGAGCTCCTCAAGGAAACATGGGAGTGCAAGAAACAATGTCCATGAATTGATGGTGATCTTCTTGTTTATGGGCATACCATGGGTGTAATATGGGTGTTGCTCCCTCCACCACCACCCTATACTTCCTCCATTTCCTCACATTATTTTAAATACAATTATATCTTTAAGTTAAAAAGATTTTTACTTTTATCCTATTTTAAATAATTTGAAACCCTAATTTTACTTTCCCAGCACCCACCCACAGAACTCTCATTCCCTTTCCCCATTTTCGTTTCACCTCTCCACCTCCCGCACTTCTATTCCTTTTTCTTCCCAAATTTTTTTTTTGGGTTTGAAAGCTTCCATTGCCGCCGTGGTGTGGAGGAACATCGAGGAGCGTCCAGAGCATCAACCAGCGTGAGGAAGTATACATCAACGGATGTGACATCCTTCAGCGGATGTGACATCCTTCAGCGGATGTGACATCCTTCAGCGGATGTGACATCCTTCAGCGGATGTGACATCCTTCAGCGGATGTCCCCTAATAAAACAAACTCTAAAATAAAAGAACTTAACCTTCGGAGGTGACATCTCCAATGGATGTCAACATCCGTTTAAGGAAAAACGGATTTCAATGGATGTCCCCTAATAAAATAAACTCTAAAATAAAAAAACGTAACCTTCGGAGGTGACATCTTCAATGGATGTCAACATCCGTTTAAGGTAAAACGGATCTGTTTTTCCTTAAACGGATGTTGACATCCGTTGAAGGATGTCACATCCGTTTACGTTTTTTATTTTAGGGTTTTATTTCAAGGTTTATTCGAATACGAGGAAGCACGACACACATTGCACCACTCCACGCACTGCACCACGAGAGCGACACTGCACCACGAGAGGGAGACTGCTTGATAATTCTTTCCACCACCACCAACCTTTGCAACTTGTAGTATCTCACAACAATATAGATTGTGAATGGGTAAAATTAAAAAATAATAACCCTAAAAATAAAATTTGACTGAGGGACAAAATAATAAAGGGGAGGTGGGGGAAAGGTGTGGTGGGGAGGAAACCCGTGTAATATAAATACATTTGGGCCGTTCTAGTAGCCCAGTTTTAGGCCTTACATTCCAATGGATTGCGTTTTTGAAAATATATTCGTAGACCAAATTGTATCGTAAATGGACAGAGATAAAAAGAAAAAGATTACATAAATTGTTATATGAATAAAATAAAATTTATTTTTGTTCTAGCATCAAAGCATACACAAAAAAGACATCTGATACTAATATTTCATATATTTAATTTATACATATAAACGAGACTAATAAAGTAGTTGTTAAAAGCTTCATTTATATAAGTTGAATTAAAATAATAGTTATTGAGTAAGGGTCCATCCAAATTAAAATAATATTTATTGAGGATAAGGTATCTAACTTACCTTGCATATCTCCTTGTTAATTTTTTTTCTTTAAAAAGGCATACTTCTCTCCCTTTATACAGTTTTATAAATATTTAAGTGAAGTGACGATACATTTGCTTGTAAACTTATTAGCTAATGTTATAAGGCACAAGTGACAAAAACAATACTTGAAGAGAAGGAAACTTAATTTTTGAAAAGTATAAAAAAGATGAAAAAAATAAGTAAAGTAAGAAGAAAAAGAAAACGGATTCAGTGCTCACGTGTGTTTGTTTCACTCCACACATACAGAGAGTAGCTTTTAACATAAATTAAATTTTGGAGAGATTTGAAGTAAATGCGTGCCCCTGTTCTGTACCTCTCTACCTTTTCTCCTTTTTTGGCCTTTTTTGGTTTCTTTTCCTCTTTTTCTTTATCATCACACGAGGTACCACGGCAGAAAGAGACACGACCACCACCATTTCTATGTTCTAACGTTAAAACTCAGGTCATTGCCAAAAACATCACAAGAACTATAACGAATGTGAGAGGCAAAAATAATAGTTAGATAGATATTTTCATGTCCTTCATGTGACTTTGGCGGCTTCTTAATAGAAAATCTAATCCGAGTTAAAAAGAAGTAATAATGATTAGTGTAAAGGTATAAAGTGGGGATTAGATTCTATCCAAGTTGTTTTTCTTCAAGGTGTTGAAATTCTTTGGGTTGTATAGGATTTTTGGTACCCTAAGAATTTGTTCCACATACACATGATTGCCCATATTCATCTATGATGAGACAGATAGAGATGGAATTGGATCTATGCGTTATGCAATGTTCTGCTTTATTCTTCCCCAATAAAAGAAAAGGGAATGAAGCTCAAACCTTTTCTTTCTCTTGCACTATTAGGAAAATATCTTCAAAATCATATTCCATGTCTACTCGATTTTGAGTTTTCACTTTTTTTTCTTCATTAATCTACGTAGGAGTGTATGTATTTTTTTATATTAAATTACATCCATGTTGCATTGCTTATACAATCGAAGAAAAAAAGTTTTAAATTTTTAAGTAAATACTAAAATTACCTTCGATGAACAATTTCTTTTATAAGTTGTAGAGAGAACATTATTTTTTGTTTTTTATATACAGCACTTGTTCTTTTCCTTTTTCAGCATGTTTATTGGAATTTGTTTAGCTTTTTGTAGAGAAAAAAAAATATCAATAATTAAAGTTATTTTTATGTCTTAATATAAATATGTAAAATAATTAAATTAAATTGTGTCTAGGCTCTAAATTATTTATCGATATATTTAATATATAAATTATATGGTCTCAATTAGTTTATATATTTTTAAAAGAGTAGTGTGTTTAAGTGGGAGATGAGAATCTGTTTCTGTGAGGGGGAAAAATAGTAAACAAACTTGTCATTTATTTTTGGGCTTTTTTAAAGAAAAAGGGGAATGGAGGGGTGAACTTGGTAGGCAGGGGTTATAAATAGATGAGTAAATAATAACTCCTTCCTTTTTACTAAGTAATCCGCTCCTCCCTTGTTTTTTTTCTTTTTCTAAGACTTCCTCTCCTTCTTTTATTTGAAGCTAAAACTACTCTTTCTTCTTTGCATGGTAACTTGAGTTTACACATTCCAGTGAAGGGAATTTTCAAAGCATATTTTGTGAGGGTTGCTTTTGATAATTTTTGTTTCCTCTATTTAATTTTGGTCTTTTCTTATATTTTTCTTTCATATATGTTTGTAGTTTGACAACGGAAGATATAGTCTTGTGAAATTTGAACTTGTCTTTAAAGTATTTGATGACTATAAATTGAATCCTAGAGGTGACCAACGAGTTATTGACTCTAAACTTTAATTAAATTCTAAACTCATCTACAACATGTGATATAACTAAGTGAAAAGGACATTTAATAGGTAAAGGAAAACTAGTTTTATCTTAACTTGTATTGTTACATTAAGTTAATAATATATGATTGGTTGAAAAGTTAGAATTTCAAAAATTACATTGTAATTATATGCACCCTCATTGAATTTTGGAAATTTTGAACAAGTTTGATAATGTTTGTATTCTTGAAGAAGGTGAATGTGTAATTAATTTACGAATTGTTAAATGTTTGAATTTTATCAAGAGCAATTGTATTTCATTGTACTTATAAATTCTAATACTTTTTTGTACTTATTCTTGTCGGACCGATGTATTCCCATAAATATATTACTCTTCTAACTAGACTGAGACATATCAAGTAACTCTAGTATCCATTATTCTCTTTTTTCTTCAAATAATAAGTCTTCTTCATTGTGGATGTCAAGTTGTTCTCTTTCGATGAGGATGACGTGACCTCGACAAAAAAACTTACAAAGACAGTATGACACTCAAGTTAGTAACTAATAAACAAATAGTGAGATTGTAATAAATGATATCATTGACATACCCTGTGAATCATAACTATTTATAATACCTAAACAGGCCCTACTTGTTGGGCTAAAGGTTCACATGATTACCTTGTTTTAGGCTTTTCTTAATGTGTCTACTTGTCATTAATCCTTTTGGAATTTATCTTTTCCCTAGGTGGATCTATATCATAACAGTGACACATGTCCTTCTACTTTGTGATATAGGTTGAGGTGTCCTCAACCAGCAAGGGGTCTACATATAATAAACATATATGAAGAACACTTATAAATTCTAATGGAGAATTAAGTTTTGTTACAACACATAAATTTATGTAAATGTATACATGTTACAAGTGGACATTTTAGTTTAACTTGGATTTATATTTTAACACAATGTTGTAATAGTTTACTTTGAAAATGATTTTGAGACATATTTTCCAACCTTGAACATATTATATTGAATTATAAATAATGGAATAATTTGGATGACTTATTTAATTTGTTTTAATTGTACTTGTCTTTGTATATATAGCTCAAAAGAGGTAGAATTAGTTTATGCATTGTTATTTGAATAAAAAGTACTGATTTTAGGTTTGCAATTCTGAGCTCAAGTAAAAATGTCTCACATAAGTAACTCTTCATTATTTATCCTTAAAAGTGATTTATTTAATTACATGATGTCTTTGGTTGGCAATAAATTTGTTTCCACATAATTGATAAACAATTTAGAATAAGTTCACATGATTTGTTTTTATATACTTTATTACCATATTACATGGACATGATAGTAATATATATATATATATATATATATATATATATATATATATATGTATGTATGTATGTATATTATTTATTTTAGTAATTCTAATGTGGTCATGATTGTTACACTATATTATTGAATTTACAATAAATTTTTGAAAGTTAATTATGACATTTGCAAATTAACTTATACAAATCAAAATCTAATTATATATAACTTGTTAAGATAAAATATGTTTTTTACATGAAATTTTGATAATTTTATATTTTTAATAATATAGTAAAATATAGGACTCTCAATTGAGATCTTATGACTCCCTTCAATTTGGATTCTTAATGTGCAATTCCATATTCCTTTCTATACTGAATACATTCTCATAGATTTTTATACAATCCACAAAAATAGGTTAAGTCATTGAAAATAAGAATTAATGATCTATTCTATATCAATACCACAATTATATGTCGACATGTTTCAATGTATACATTATTTATTAAACAAACTTTGTTTAAATCATTTTTATACATTATAAAATGATCTACAATAAACCTAAACACAAATTGAGATAAAAATAACAACAAAAGATGTCTCTTTATAAGACTCATATTAAATATGTTTTGATAGATATTTATATTTGACTAAATTCAACATTTTGATTGACAAGGGCTTTACATAGTCAATTATCAAAGTAAATTTATTACAATATAAGTTTGTACATCTACAAATGTCATGATGTATAATAACTCTCCACCCACATTTAATCACTTGATGTTTTAATACACATAATTTAGATGGTGAATGAATTAACAAGATCTATGTTAATTGAAGAAATTTGTACTTAATATCTAATCATAAATTGTTAACACACCGTCCTAAACATGTAATACGTTTATTTAAATTTATATTATGTATTTTTATTCATAAAATATAACTCCATTTATCCTATAAAATGTCAATCACTAAAATATAAAATACAATCATAACATCACCTTCTTATATTTGTTAATTCGACTTAATTATGTATTAGACTTTCAAGAATGTCGCCTGAATAGAAGTATGATGTTTAACTTATGATGATTAGGACAAATAATTTATTAAACATTTATTGCTCAAGTTATACAATGTATTGCTTAAACATCTCATAAACATTTGATCGATATGTTAGAAATTAAAACAAAGTTTAGGGTAAACTCTCAAAATTCCAACATTTAAGTGACCAATTGTCAATTGAGTAATAAGCTTTTAGGAAAGAGAAGGTTGTTATTATCAATATCTTAGTCAAATTTTAGTTTATAGTCTAAGTGAAGAGAGTTAACGTTTGAACTTCTATTTGTTAACTCAAACGATAATATTTAGCACTTCAAATTTATATTTTTTTTGGATGTTTTTTTTAAAGACATCAACAAACATAATTTAAAAAAAATCAAATTATTCTAAATATTTTTTTTACTCAAACCAATCATTATTCTAGCAAGTTTAGAGCATTCATTTGGACTCAATAAAACACATATTAGTTAATTTAGCTAGCATGGTTCATTTTTACTCTTCTAATCCATTGTCAAAATCAAAACCAATGCAACCATTGAAATCAATGAGTTAATCAAATTCAAACATACCACTCAAATTTCAATATGCAATACTATCAAAGATAAAATAAAAAAAAATCAACTATAACTTAAAACTACTCTTATTTTTCTTTGACTATTATATATACTTTCCAAATAATAAATATAAAAAAGAGTAGATAACATAAAAAATACAAAAATCTAGTGAAATATGTTCAAACAATTTCAAATTTTATTCAAAGAATAAACTAGTTTAGGAATTCTTTCTCTGAACCAATCTAACTAGAAAAGGGATCAAACATTCACAAAGTCGGAGATTAAAAGATATTAGAACAAATTCTATATTTATACTTAAATGAATTATGATAATTTAAAATACGTAAGTTACTATATGTAATGTGATAAGATTTCAAAAAGAAATAAAAAAAGAAAGTCACATTCTTAATAACAAAAGACGTGGTTGAAGGGGGAAAAATGATCAATAAATAAAAAAGAGAGAAAAGAAGGTGGACCAGGCCTTTAAAACTCACAACTCTTACCTACCAAAAAATTTTAAAAACACTCTTTGCTTGGACATTAAATGAAACAAATAATTACAATATTAAACTATTAATTTTTTTTAATTAATCCACAGCGGTGCCCTGATAGCAGTTTGAAAATATAAAATATAAAACAAAAAAAAATGTAACTATCGTACTTCTTAATCAATATCATTCATTGAAAATCATTTTCATCTCATTACTCGTACATCTTCTTAATGATATACATTTTTTTTATTTCTCATGTCCCTCAAAATCTATTTTAATTTTTTAATTAAACGCTCAATCTTTCTACCTTTAATTAAATACGCATTTTGTACCTAATAATGGAAGTTCTCTTAAAAAATACGCATGAAAACTCTCATAGATGTCTACATTTTTTTTACAATAATAAAAAAAAATTCTAGAACAAAAAAAAATATTATAACATTAAAAATAAAACTGTATGAAAACTATTTACATACTAGGAGGTGTATATTCTTTGTACATTGGTACGTATGAGTATGGGTTAGAATGACGTGGTGACAGATATACGATGGATTATGTCGTGTAAACAGTGACAAGCAGCGTTGCCACGTCGGTTTTTCTTCTCCTTCGTTTCAGATTACGCTCACACGCGCCGTCTTTCCATAAATAAAACTGCATACTATATTCTCCATATTTGCAAACTCACCGTTTTCTTTACCATTTAAGATTAGAACTTTAAGAACCATGGTTTCTTTTCTTAATAATTAGCATGTCTTCTTTATCTTGATTTGATTCCATGGATTTTTTATTATGCTGTTAAAGTGTGTAAACCATTGGCGCTGGAGTATTCGTTCATGCACACCCTTTCTTCTTTAGTATTAAATGGATTAAATATAGGTCAAGATTGAACAAGTAGTAGTAAGTGATAGGTTTCGTAATGTTTTCAAGGGTTGTTAAGCACTTAAAGAAAACCCTAATTTAACCAACCTAAAATATAATCAAGCTTATAAAAACAAAAGAAAATGTACCACCAAATCAATTTTATATTTCAGTTAATTAAAGTAATATTTTCTGGTGTTCGGAATTATCAAGCAATCTAAGAACAGACAAACAGTATCCAGTCCTGTGACGCTACTTGATGTACTCCTCAATTCTCTCATTGGTTCAATTGCCTCAAAATGCTACAAAGACAAAATCAATTATTTCTTATTAAATTTCATTATTCATGCCGTAAATGTTTTTTTTTTCATCTTGATTTTAGAACTTGTTGTGTTTCTAAGAAAAAAAAAAAACTCAAGGAGCTCCTTTTCTTTCTCTTTCTCTTTCTCTCTCTGCATACACTTTCTCTGTCCTCTGTTTTTTTTTCTCTCTCTAGTTCATTCACAGGATCTTGCTTGCTCTTGCTCTCTTTTTTCAAAAAGCAAAATAATCAGGTTTCTGAAACTGCACTAGCGCGTATCTTTTTATCTTTCTCTACATATTTCTCTCCTTGTCTTTTTCACTGCTTCTGTGTTTATCTGTTTCTCTTCTGCACAACACCGACCTCTCAACCTTCCCTTTAAGCCCCTCCTTGAATTTTGAGCCACCAAGCTTTCCCTTTTCCTTCCCATTTGGGTTACTTCCAGAACCTTTTCGATTTTCATCATAATGATTCTCTAGCCTCTCGTATCAATATCACCTTCACTCCTTCTTTTTCAACTGATTACCAAACCATGGATTCCAATTCCCGTTACCAAGTTCAGCAACAACACCAACCCAATTCCGGTTTACTTCGCTTTCGCTCTGCCCCCACTCAAGTCTCCAACTTCAAACAAGGCGAAGCTTCTTCCATCAACGCCAACCCCTGGGAGGGTTCTGAACCACTTTTAAGATTCTTCAATTCCGGCGACACCCTCGATACGACATCCCCTACCATACGAGAATTCGTAGATAACAAGGTTTCTAACGAGAATAAACAACCGAAGGAGTCAACAATATCGTCGTCGTCCCCATCATTATCACCTCTGAGTCGCATGAATTCCCAGCAAGGTTACAGTACTTCTGTGTTACCCTCTCGGTACCCGAGGCATGACTCGACAGTAACTGTTTCTTCATCTATGATGGTGGGTTCTGTGGGAATGGATCAGGGTGGCAAAAGCTTTAATCCCAATCTTCTCAGGCAGAGTAGCTTTCCTTCTGGCAATTTCTCTAACAGCATCTCCTTTCACAACGGTACTGTACTTGTTCTGTATTCAGTTTTTGTTTACTACTTTTTATGGCAGATTTTAGGGTGTCCGTACGTTTTGTTTAGCACCAAATGGAAATTGTTCATGCCGAATGAAATCAATCTGTTGAAGATGGTGGTGGTAGCTTATTCAACTGCAATTGCGTGTTCTGACTTTTGAAATTAGACAGCAAGGATATGATGAGTGGTTAGACATATAAGATTTATTTATGATTCCCAACGTAATAATTTGATTTGGGAAGAATTCTATAAACACTTAATGTCAACAAAGCGCTTGTATAACTTTCTAAAGCTGTGGTTTTTGTACGGAACAAACCACATATGTCAATATTTGAACTTTAAGCTTGTCTTTTCATACTTTTTGTAGCAACTTCGGTTTGAGGACTTTAACTTTGCCATACACATTGACATGATCTTGTAAAAAGAAACTCTTAATTCTCAGAATATGGTTGGGAGTGTTCAAAATACCTTAAACCGCAAAACAACACATGTTATGGTTGTTTTTCAACTTGAAGGGTTCCATATTGAGTTTGGAGAATGAACTCAATTTCGTAACATATTTTATTATCTTCAAAAATATGCTTCCGTTTTAAAATTTGTCTAAAAACCTTGGTTTTTTTAGTGAACTTAATCATGTAAAAGTGAGATTTGGTTTGTTTTTACTTATGAACTTAATTTTAATCCAAATTTAACGTTACAAATTTTAATCAACAAATCCCATATATTCTTCCTTGTTCATTTTGCGTATCCAAAACTGGAGATATGCATTAAAAATTCTGAAAACACGTTTCCAAATTTTATACGAAGATAAACCTAGTTGTCACTGAAGTAGTTTCAGTTCATGTTGAAAACTGCAGGGTATGATGGTACGAGAGGTGTTGAAAACTTTGGTGGTGTTAACGGCAGTGATGGTGAGCATAGAATATCTATGAACAGAATGAAGAATCACATTAGCTTCTCATCAAGGAGTCCTTCTTCTTTGGGAATTTTATCACCAACCTCTAAAATGGGCACGGAGAGTCTTAGGGTAACTAGCCCCGAGGATGGTAAACATGGAGGTAGCAATGGTGACGCTCGATATTACGGCCCTGGATTCCCTTATGCTTCTTGGAATGAGACGGCAAACCCCAAAAGACAGCGAAATAGTAATGATGAATTACTTTCTGAAGCTCAGGTTTGTTTGGGATTTTCAATTTTCTTGTTGTATTGATCCGAACTTTTTTCTGGTTCTCAATACAAATATGTTCTCATACACTCAGAACGGAGACCTGGGAAATCAAGTTCATTCTCTTTCGTATCATTTGAGTTTGCCGAGAGCATCCTCGGAGATGTTTGCTATGGACAACTTGCTTCAGTTTAACGATTCTGTTCCTTGTAAAATCAGAGCAAAGAGAGGCTTTGCTACTCATCCTCGAAGCATTGCCGAAAGGGTAAGAGAGTATCATGTTATCTGCCTGTGCCAAAACTTGTTTTCACAAACATTTGGTATGGTGAAGTTCTATCAATTAAAATGAAGTTGTGTTCCTTTGCCAAAACTATAATAAGAAATGATGATTATGTGAAAAGATTATTCTAACAAGTACTTGTTCTCAGGTGCGAAGAACTAGGATCAGTGAACGAATAAGAAAATTGCAAGAGCTTGTTCCAAACATGGAGAAGGTCAGTAATAAAACAGAAGTTGATTTGCCCTTGCATTGTTTTGTGTTTGGAATGTTAACATTCTTGAGTTATTGGCAGCAAACCAGCACAGCAGAGATGTTGGATTTGGCTGTAGACTACATAAAAAATCTTCAGAATCAATTCAAGGTACTCAAAGGGAGAAGTTATTTGTTAGAACCCCATAGTCATATAGCCATGCAACTGATGACTCTTTTCATGCATGCACTGACATTTTGAATACCTTTCTGCAGAATCTGAGCGAAAGACGAGCTAAATGCAAATGTATAAACATGCAGAAACCAGAAACAGATAAAATTGCTTGAGTTTCTTTTGTACATGTGATGAAAGGAACTATGCAAACATGGACCCGGGTACTATATTTTGACGTGATGAATCACACGAACGATAAATCAAATAGTTTAATTTTGTAATTTTTTATACAAAAATTGTAATGAATTATTTTAATGTTATTCTTTTTTTCCCCTACATAGAGTTGCTTAATATTGAATTCATGCATTATAAATGAATATATTTTTTTTCAGTAGAAAATAGCAAAGTGATGCAGCTGTGACCTCACTCCACCTTTGGATCCTTGTAGAGATTCAAGATATGTTTAGAAAATCTGATGCAAAAAGGTTGACACTTACACTCAATAGCAAAACAGGTTGAAATTAACAGCTGAAAGATAAAGACAAAAATAAAGTAAGTTAAAAGGATATCATTTTCTGAGAAGAAAATCATTTAAATTTGGATGTTTAGGGGTCTATTCCATGAATGATAGGAGCAAATATTATTATTATTTGCATCAGGCCAAACTAGTTTGTATTGTAACAAGTCTTGTCGATTAGAGAGGACATAATATCCAAAATGAAAATCTTGAATACTTAGTGCAATTTGCTTCAATGGATGAGCTAAACTTGTTTGGACTGACAGGAATGTTAGTTTGTACAATATGTTTATGACAAATTTGATCCAGAAAGCCTGAAACCTGTTATAGAGGAGTATGTCTTCACGAGCAACATAACTTTGGATGAATCACCAACTTCTTTCCTATACTTTCACACACACACAAAAAATAAAATCTAAGAGTGATTTATTACTTCTTTTGAATATAAATTAGCTTATTTTGATTTGTTTATATGAAGAGGAGGAATAAATGTCTTATTTTAATTACTTTATTTTTTTTAGCTTTCTACATAATATGCTTTCTCTATTGTCAAAAAAATTATCTCCTTAAGTATTCATAAAAATATTTTCTTCTCATTTAACTAAAATTATCCCAATATTGGTGGCTTAAGACACTTACAAAATGCTTCTAATTCCTTAGAGATAGGTTTACGTAATCTAATTTTATATCACTAATTAAACTCAACACTAATAATCTACTATGTTCGAAAAAAATTCCAAATTCTTATTAAATCAATACTTTTATCATTAAAAAACAACAAAGATAAATGCAAGAGAAAATCCAAACAAATTTAAACTATAAAGAACCATTTATTCAAAATTAAATAAAAATTAATACAATTGAAGTTTAAAAAGTATAAGATTTTTTTTATCAGAAAAATAAAGTATAGGAAATGTAACACATTATATCTAAAGTAATCTTAAAAATTATGTATTAAGGACAATTATAAGAATGCTTTGACTTCTTGTTGACCTCATCATGTTATTTTCATTAACTGTTATTTTAATTCAAAAAACTATATATCATATATTATTTGCATGTATACTGAACTAGTTTAAGGTGTTCGGTATTCAAGACAGTGAAGATTGGTAATAAATGATTGGGCTACATAAAAACACCCTTCAATGTTATATTTTAGAAAGGATTTGACAAAATGATAATATATACACGTATTTTGGTTATTCCTTTCATTCATATGATCATTTTTTTTTAAATTTGAAATCAAATAATTTAGATTATTAATTTGGTTTCTCAGTTATTAAATGGTTGAATTTGGATTCTGACAATTTAAAATTGATGTAATGGAAATTATTTCATCCAATTGCAATAAAACGACGTTGACTTATTGTTTTTTCGACAATATGAAAAATTACATCTAGTCATCATATAGGACCCATTCACTGGAAAATTTAAACATTATTGATTGAAAAGGCAACATTGCATTAGTTTTAAAAGATCAAAAAATTTAATTGTTGAAAGACCAAAATGATATAATTAAATAAATTGACAGATCAAATTAATAATTTAGTCAATTTAAACCTTTGAAAGAATACAAATGTTTTTTCTTTTATCATTTAATAGTAGCCAGTAAATAGTCAATAACATGCTTAAATGAGTTTAAATTTTCCATAAAAAAATTCTTTCATAAGCCTAAATTGCAAATAAACTAACTTCGTAGCAACTGCAACTATTATGTAAATATCACATGTTAGTTGATAAAAAAATAGCTCATCACACATGAACTGATTCCATTCCGTTTTGGCGGCTATTTATTTTATGCTTGCTTTCGATTTATATTTTAATATAGATTTTGGATGCATACGTAAATTACGTATCATGTACTTGGAATTATTATTTTAACGAAATGAATTGTCATTTTTAATTTAGGGTTAGGTTCAGATAAAAAGACTTGACTTTAATTTTTATCATATTACTGATAAAAAAAATTATCTGCAACTTAATCTCTAGATGTTATTCACTTACTATTTTTCCAAAAACAAAATATAGAACTATCTTTTTATTTAATTGAATAACTCATATCATGTATCGTGGCGGTTACATATATCATAAACATCACACATTAATTGAAACATTTAAAAAATATTGAATAATCAATTTTTTAAATAAATCTTGAATGACAATAGTTAGAATACGCAGTTGGCAAGTTCCATGAGTTTTCCAGTGACTTTGTACTATAAGAAATTGGATTCTATTAATTTTACCAAAAAATAATGCGATAATATGAAATATTATATGGAAAGTTTATTAGCCTGATGTATAATGTTAATATGATGATATTTATAAGTTAAATTTACATTCTTGAGAGGGATTTGTTTCTATGTACATAAATAATGAAATTGAATAATCATTCACCTAATTACTATTGCTAAAGGACTTTATCATTAGAAATCCCAAATATAACGTCTAATTAAATATTAACTAATTAATACAATTATTTAAAGATGTTTATAATATGTTTGGGATTTTAGTTTTTTTGTAATAGATATTATCTTACTAAGACCAAATTTGCTATGACAAGATCCAGCTAATCACCCCCAATATGCATCCAAGAAAATAGGAAATAAACATAACAGTATTCTGAATACAAAAACTTTAATTACTTGAATTGTTTTAAAGGTAAAAATATAGTTTGTAATCATCATGAGTGAATTAAACATTAAGAATTGTAAATTAACATAATAGGGAATTTAATAAAGAACTAAAGGGTGGCTTATTAAAAATATAATCATTCCTCTCGAAGTTACAAATCAAGCAAGTGAAATTTAATTGTGTGCTTTTATTGAATCCTGCCAGTAACATTGGTATATTTGAAAATTTTTCAATTTTGTTGGGGAGCTCCTTCGTTTAGTTATTACTATATGCACCTCAATGAGATTCTTGCTTCGAAAAAGTTTATTGGATTTTTTTTTTTCATAATCAATATAATTCACCACTTCAAACATGAGTAATATATTTCATTAATCATCTCTTTAATAGGTTTGTTAAGGAATATATTTTATTATTATAGAATGAAAAAAAATCCCTAAATATAAACGTCTAATTAAATATTAATTAATTAATATAATAATTTAAAATTTGTTGTAAAACAGTTATGATTATATTCTTTGTTGCAGACATTATATTTTTCTTTTTAAAATATGATATTGGTAGAGTTATTCATCGAAAATAAATATTATTTTAAATATACTTATGATCATAGTACACATTTTCAAAAAATGATAGTACACTACCTTATTTTTATTGATATTAAGATAATATTAGTTGTTAGCAAATAGTTTTATTAATTACCCGTAAAAAAACGATTCGATTAGTTTAAAAATACAATATAGTTTAAATGAACTATGCTTGTATTTATTTTTTTCATTATAATTTAAAAATACAATAGTGTTTGTATTTATTTTTTTTAATCTTAAGAATTGAAAGGCCGAAAACGCTTAAGGCCCAATAAAAAAAGCCCAAGATTTGAAATAACGAATATTCGAAGTGAAATTAAATCTACGTTGGTCCCGCGCATAGCGGGATTTGAAATTCAAAATGAGCCGTTTCATTTTTTCGGGAGAGAGGAGATAGATAGAATCCAGGAATTGAATTTGATTGAGATTCAGAGTTTTGGGGAGATATAAGTGCGCCTTTTTTCAATTTCAAAATTTGCCAATTCGGTCTTCTCCCAAACCCTTGCTCTTCTCTTCTTATTTCCTCTCGCCAAACCCTACCTCCTCCTCCCAACACCACCACGGCACCACCCTCTCCCTCCGTCCCCCTTCAGCCATGCCCCAATCACGTGACCGTCGCTTAACCTCCGTCGACCTCGCTGCCGCCTTCGCTCGCAACCGCGCATTCCTCATCTACAACGACCCGCCGCCGCACCGAACTCCTCCAAGAACTCTGCCCCGGGGACGCGCCCGTGCTTTTCTCGGCTCCGAGAACACTCCTCCCTCCGCGCGACGCACAAGGGGGCGCGTTTCTTCACGTTCTCTGCTACCAGCTTGGTACCCCCGAACACCACTGCGTGACATCACTGCCGTCGCTAGGGTAAGTGTACATCAAAGCGCCGTCGTTTTCGGTTCTTTGTTTGAATCTTTTTGCTAAACGTTTTCTTTATGCGTTGTGGTTTAGGCTATAGAGAGAAGGAGAGCCAGGTTAGGGGAAGTCGAAGGCCAGCGAACTGAAAGCACTGTTTCTACGGCTGACCAAGTAGTTCTAGAACAATCGGAGACTGCTTCTGCCTCCGCTGCCTCTACCTCGAAATCTCCGAAGTCTGTCGGAGTTAAGCTTCGTACACCTCTGGGCTGCAAAGTGCCCAAGATCTACCTCGACATTTCTGAATTACCCGAAGGGGAATCGGAAACCCTTACACCGCAGAAGAAGCTTTTGAACAACATTGACCAAGTTCAGGAGGCTGTGCTTGAAGAATTGAAGAAGCTGAAACGAACTCCCAGTGCGAAGAAAGCGGAGAGGGAAAAAAGGGTGCGCACTTTGATGTCCATGAGGTGAATTTTCAATTTTATGCAGTTTTGATTCCGATTGTGACAGGATTTGGATTATACAGAGGCTGAACAAGGGTATTAGAGTCATTTTACTACATTCGGTTGGTTCGTGCAACAGTGTTTTCTGCTTGCTCAGATTGGATCTTCTTCTCGAAGGTGCAAGAAGGATATTCTTTATAGTTTTGATCTAACTTCTTGGTTAGAAATTAGAACTTGCTTTTAGCAGTGTTGATATATAGCATGCCCCCTTGTTCTTTCCATCATTCTTTGATGGTATTGGGTCGGTGTTGTAGGTTTAGCTGTAAGTCTCAGTCTCTGTACATATTTCCCATATCCTCTGATTTGGAGGTTTCGCCATTGTACCATTGGTTAAACTGTTCAGGAAGTCTATTGATTCTTTTTTGGCTTCAATTTCTTCCCTTTGCCATCAATTTTCTTCCATCAAGTTACCCATTTTGGTCGATTCAGAAACTGAAATCTCTTTCGCCCATTTTCGCAAATGGCTTTGTTAAATTTAAAATATTTACGAATATAACGTCTAACTGATCCGTTAATTCGAACTGTATAACGGATGAAATTATTGAAATTGAAGGGAAAATAACAAAAATGTTTTGTTTGTAACTGTATTCTAGTAGTTTTTTTAATGTATTTGGACTTTAGAATTAAGATAGTGTAAAATATAATTTGAGTTGGAATTTGTTTGAGATTGAATTCAAAATGAAATTGAAGAAACTTAATATGTTGAATTGAAGATACAAAGTTAATTTTATGGAATCGAAAGCAATGGAAGGTTTACATGGCGGTGAAGCAACGGCGAGAACCGCTTTTGGTTCTCGTTTTAAGGACTCCGAAATTTTATCCTTTTCTGAACTCTCTTTAGTATAACTGTTTTCCAAACCGTGTTGATAATGGAACACGTGAAGGTAATTAATTAATGATTGGGCAGTTTCTTCTGTCTTTTTTTCTTTTTACAAAAATGTATCATAATTTTTGTTGAGAAAGTTAATGTTTTCAATACTTGTCATTGATTTAAGATTAAAATGATGTTTCTTAATCCAAATGATTGTAGAGACGAATAATAATCTGAGAAAAAAATTAATTTATCATATAATAGCTTTAAATTGTTTACATACATAATTATATTTTATATATTTTATTATTAAATGGTATTTAACAACATATTATATTATATATTTAAAAATACAATTATACTTAAATATAATATGTTAGGTGATATCTTATTGCTTGATCCACAAATTCCAAAATTTCATTCATCGTTACCTCAACTCAACCCTTAAATGATATCTTATTGCTTGATCCTTATTTGCTCCACAAGAAAGATAATTAATTTGACATCTGTCTCGCTCAAACCTGAAGCCTTAATTTGAGTAGTATGCCTTGTTATTTGAACATCCATTTAGTACTTAGCCACATTAAGCAATACATATAATAATGACTTGTTAGGTGGTAAAAATTTACTACTTAAACAATATAAAAAAAATTATAATATAAATTTAAACTCATGTATCGCTTTCCAAACCATAATTTCATCCCTATGATTATCTCAACTTCTTACTTAAAAAAAAAAAACCATGTTTTCAACTCTCAACAAAAATCACATATTAACTTATATTCTGTTCTTAATCAACTTAAAAATTAAAAATATCTAAATAATGTGCTATTAAATAATATGTAGTTAAGTTCCCTTACTTACTGGGAGGTGAATCATCAACCATCAAATCTTACTCTATACTTAAAAAAAAGTCCAATTAGGTTTCCTACCTTAAATCCCTTTATTACCAACATCTCTCGTTTATCATATGGAAAAGAAAATACTTAAACCTTAATACATAACAAAACACTTAACTTTCTCAAGAAAGTAATAATTATCTGAATTTATCAAGTAAAATGATATAATACATTTGAAAAAGATAAAATTTAACTTCAAAATTGTATAAAAAGAATTAGAAATAATGTAGTTTTATAGTATAAAATTAATAATAATAAAAAGTGAATGTTTAAATTCTATATACTTATAATTTTTTTATTTTTATCTCCCTAAAATTGATCTTTAACAAAAAAAATGGAGGTTGAAAAAAAATTATATATCAAATCTTTAATAATTTTAATAAATAAATTAAAAATTTAGAATTTTATATAGACTAAATTAAATTTGGACATTTCAATTGAATATATAATGTAGTGAGCACTGAATTGCTATATCTGCAATTAATCCATCTTAATCCGTAATTGTAACTTACCTTTTTCAAGTAACTTTTTTTTAATGAATGATTGACATATGTGGTTTGTAAAAAGTATAAGTGTATATAAGTATCAATAACTTTAATTACTTTTGTGGTTCATTTTCAAGTCTTGTTCTTATAAATAGTTTATTTACGAATTTTTGGTACCAAAGCTAAGTACGAAAAATGAAGCAAAATTTTTCAAAGAGTTACAAAATGATTTTTTATATATATTTAATTATAACACGCTTCACTCGATTGAAAAATCTTGTTCATAATAAGTATTAGTGGAATAACATATTTTTATATTTATTTAACATCCAGTACAAAAATAAAATGGTTATAAATAAATAAATTTTGATATTTAAAAAAAAAAGTAATATTTGTGTATTTCAAAGTATATTATTCTTCCATGATATAAAAGTGGATTTTTCATATTGATCCTTCAGAACTCAACCCAATTAAAAATGTTTTTCCATAAACAAAAACAGTATGTATTATTCAAATAGTACCAATAGGAATGAATATTTGCAATAGTGGAAGAGGAAAAGCACTTATGTGACAGACTGAAATGTTTTCTTTAAGAATTCATGTGAGTTGCTTAATTGTTCAATGGTGTCATTTCACATGTAATGGATCTTGGTCAGACAATTTGTTAATTAAAAAAATTATCTTTAATAGAAAGGATCCATCATGAATATTTAAATTATGGAGGGTCAAATAAATAAATAAACATAATCAAAGCAGAATAAACAGAATCATGGTTATCTCTTTCTCCCTCTTCCACATCTAAGTCACGGCGTGAAACTTCATCATGTTAACATGTATACTGCTCTTTAAAACACCGTATCATTGGTTGATGCAGATAACATAAAAGAACTAATTTTTCCAAGGTTAAATTAACCAAGATAATTTCAATAATATTAAATCAAAATTCAAGAATTGTATAACATTAAGATAAAAACCAGAATCAAGAGAAACCATTTTTTACTGCGTATTTTAATTAAATAATATCTTTGATGTTTTCTATAGATAGCATGATTATACGAAATATTTTAACTTTTAAGATATTTAAAACAGTAACGTATTTATTTATTTTGTTAAATAAACGTTAAGTTTAAGGGTTAAGAGAATAAAATTCAAAAGGATAATTTTTGCATTTGTTCTACAATACTTATTTTACATAAAACACCATGTATTTTTATTATTTTATAGGTACTGAAGAATTTCCAAATATATCTAATATAGAATTAATTGTTTATTTCACGTTAATTTTCCTACGTTCTACAATAAATTAGGTTTCTTTTTTTAAAAAAAATAATTAAATTTAGTTCTTTGACAAAAAAATAACTACAAGAAGTGATTATTTGAAATAACTTAATGTATTCTATGTATGTAACAAATAAACAAATAATTTACTACATCCTATTTCTCTTAGTATTTTTTTTTATTATGAAATTGACAACAAAAATTAAATTGCTTTTTAAAATTTAATTTAATTTTAATTTTTCATAAGTTTAGATATTTTTAATTAAATTTTATTAGTTTCGTTTTATTTCATTGAATACTCTACACTTTTATATTTTTCATTTAAGTATTTATTGTTTAAATATTTTATTAGTTAAGCGACGTGATATTATTTCATTCTATCATTCTGTTTATTTATCCGATAAGAAATATTATATTTTATTATTAACATAAAATATCATTAATGCAATATAAATATATTACATCAATTTTAGAGTTCATACTAAATTCTTTTTAGAATATATACCGATATAATATGTTAAATACATATTAAATCGATTTTTCCAACTGATTTAATATACATTTTAGTATTTACAAAATTGTTACTATGCTTTTAATTACATAAGTTTTGTTACAGCTCATTTAATATCCTATTTAATATGTTTGTTTTTCAATGGTATATATTGTTAATAGTATATAATGAAATGTGTAGATAATGATATCATCAATAACTTTCAAGTTATCACCAATAAATGGTCGTCAAATATCTGACCTCGACTATATTTTATTGTCTATAACATTTTCAATTAATTATAATATTATTTTATGTCAACTATGAAATCTTATACTTATAATATATGCAAACGAGCAAAGATAATATCCTACATAATAACAATGATGTCATCCCACTGAAAAAAACTTAAACAACAAATACTATTGAAGAAAAAATAAAAAACTTAAATACTTAATAAATAAAAGAATTTAATAAAAACACAATTACAATATCTAAATTTATATTTTACTTCAAACTCGATTAAGTTTTATTTTTTCTTTTTCAAAATAACCTAATCAAAAAATTTCGAAATAATAGTGTGATGTTAAAAAATAGAAAACCTTTAACATATTATCGAAATTATTTTATATATTGTTTTAGACATGCATAGTGATAGAAAAAGAAAAATGTCACAATTATTATTTTAAATAACATTTAATATTTATATATTAAAATTCGAAACTTTGCAAACATAAGGCAAATTCAGTAAATATTATGTTTTTTTATCTTAGATAAATTACACAATAATCAGTCAAAATTTTATTCACAATATCATATTTGACATATTAAAAATAAATTAGATATGTGACAAAATAGTTTAAACATCCGTACATTTTTAATAAATTAGATCAATTAACAAAAGAAAAATATATAAAAAAACCTTTACATTTATTCAAAACATAAATATAAGTTAAGTTTTATATACACTTCTAAGCTAAAAACTATCTACTTATTTACAACATATTTCTTACATTACAACTACAAAAAAAACTGACTACACTACAAAAAAAACTGACTACACTATAACACACTATACATTTGTGTCTTCACCGCCTAGGGTCTATACAATAAAAACAAACACAAAAAAGATAAGCTAATATAAAAAGAATACAATGTAAAATTTGCAAACTAACATATAACATTTTCACTTTTAAACTAGGCATAACACCTAAACATATAACATTTAGACTCAAACATATTCGGATACATGCATATTGTTGAGTTACGGCGAGTTGTGCATTTATAGTGATGGAACAAGTGACCCTAGGCACTTGTTCAACCAAACATCATTCTCACAACCTAACAAAATATTCATGTTTCTTAATAAAAATTAAAGCAAATATTAGCTTATTACCTGGTGGAAAGCCTTAACAACTCTATTAGCCCAAATACTCTTGTCTCAACTCAAATAGCGCTAACGATACCTATATACCACATAATTATGATCATGGTAGGTTCTTAGGACCAATGATCGACAATGAATTATAAAAGGATGTTAGATGACACCTGTGGCAATACTACTGTCTTAAACAGTAAATCAAAAGAAAAATAAGTAGAAATTAATTTACTCTATAGAGAAATCTGATCGAATGATGTTATTGACTTCATTTCCATGACCGTCTAGGCACATCTTGATCCCAGAAAGATAACTCAAGAGCTAATAAGATTATAGAGAAGGAAGAGGAAGTCTAGACAATAAGTTCTAGAAAGATAATAAGTATTTTAGATAATGAGATATGTTTATAAAATTCTATTTATATTATCAAATTATTTTAACATTAAAACTACTTTGATCTCATTAATTTAAAACACCTATTATCAACTCTAATAGTCAGGTTTTTACCATGTGATTAAATCATAAGTTCTTAAATATATATATATATATATATATATATATATATATATAAAAATAAAGAAAGAAAAATATTTAAAAATACAACTGAAATTTATGAAAGTTAAAAATAAACGCGATTGCTTTTTTTTATATATAAAATAGTAAATATATGACTTTATTTAAAAGACCACTAGGTAATTATATCTATTTTGATATAATTTAATATCTATTTTAACGTCTTTTAACATTGAAATGGAACCTAGAAGCAAAAAAACGTTAGAAGACCACTAGGTAATTTCAGCTTTGAAGTTTTCCTACTGGTGCTGTCAGATAATTTACCTTCATGTATATCCCTTTTCTTTTCTGATTCTAAAATTTGTCTTCTCTCTTTTCTCTATCTATCTTCTTTTCTTTTATCTTATAATTTAATCTTATTATACATTGGCCATAGAATTTATTGTCCTTTTTAGTTAGACAAGCTTTGAATTAGAATTTGGAAATGTAGAATAATTTCTTGTATAAAATGATAAACTTTGAAAAAGAAAAATTCTGGTGAGAGAATATACTCTAGATAAATTCTTTAACAAGAAATTCTAGAACATCGATTTCATTTGCTTCTAATATTCCTTGGTAACACTAAAATGAAAAATATTTCTTACATGAACATCTGATATTTCCACTAACATGTATCCCCGTAGAATCTCAATAACATTTATTGTATATACGTATGATTTTTTTAAAGTTACATTTGTATGTATTTTGAGTTTTTGAACTATTTAAATGAAATCTAAAAACTCATATATATCGAAGAAGTTAAAGTTCTTCTATTTTACTCGGATCCAAAGTTTATTGGTAAGAAATTCCATTTCTATTTTTTAAACATCTTTCATCCTAATAAACTCAAAAAGTATACTTATTTTAATAATTTGGATTCAAACATTGAACAACAAATTATTGCGTAACAACACAAGATATCATAATAAATTAACAATTAATAATACAATCTGACATATAAAATTAATTTAGATGGTAAAATTAAAAGAGAGAAAGAAGTTGTGAATGTTAGTAAGAAGAGAAGAATTGAAGAACAAGACATTTTAATTATAATAAAAAAACGAGTTCAAATAATTCATAACACGCAAATGATATTATAGGACTTGTAATTTAGTCTTAAACTTTTTAATAAATCTTTTATATTTGTGTATTAAACTTAGTTTAAAAGATTATACAACAATTAGTATAAGATCACTTAAGAAAGTGCTAAAATAATTCAAAAACGCTTTGAAATAATTGATTATCGTGACTTAATTTTAAAAAATAAGGGTCTATTTCAAAATGACTTTTTACCTAAATCTAGTTTCAAAAGAAATTGTGTTTTTAAAAGAAGTGTATAAAACCTAGGGTTAATAAAGTGAGAGCTTTCACTACGTTTGTCTTAAGTGATTGTGTGTATCTTCTCTGGCTAGAAAATGATGCCCACCCATCCTTTGTGTGTCAAAGAAAATGTTGTTCATCTCTTGTATCTTCAAAACAAATTAGTTAGTCCTTATTTAGATATATTAACAATTGAACGTGTGACAATAAATGGTTGGGGTCAAAGAAGTTTCTTAGTCTGCTCTAGAGGGTTGGGAAACAAGGGGAGATCCACCTACAAAAGATGCTCCGATACTCAATTCAGTAAGGAATAAAAAATTTCTCAGTATCAAGATAATAATGTGTATTTCAGTGTGTATATGGTGGCATAAGCTTATATAAAGTTTTAGAATCTTACATTATTTATGTGACTTAAATATCAAATATATTTGTTGAGGGCAAACCATTAAAAGACAATGATTTGTCAGTTTGAAATAAGAAAATTACCGATACTATAATAACTATAATAATACGTTGTCATACCTAGATATTTTGGATTGAGTATGTACTTATGTAAACAAGTATAGAGAGCTACTCCCTCCACCACCACACACTACTCCCTGCACTTCTCCATTCCTCTTTTACCCTTCAGTAATATTTAAACGAATGTGAATATGCATTGGATTCTTAAACAGATGTCAACATCTATGCATGGATATTGACATCCGTTGAAGGACAAACAGATGTCGACATCCGTTGAAGGACAAATAGATGTCGACATCCGTTTAAGAATCGAGGGAATTGGGATGAAATTTGAGCGCTCTGAAAAGTTGATGCACTGATACACAATTGTACATTATCCAAAAAGAAAAAATCAATATTCTCTGAAAAGTTGATAAAAGCATAAAATGAAGCATTGAGAAACTGAATAAAAATTGCAATAAGGTAATGATTCTGTAACCTTCTTAATGGCGGGATTTCTCTCCCCCTTGAAAGATTTTTGTGCTTGAAAAACACAAATAAGTTGTAGGAATAAGTTTAATCCAAGTGACCATCCCGTTAATTATTTAACACTATAAAAATTCAATGAAAGAAGAATCGTTTATTGCATATGCTATGCTACATAACTATTGTAGTAAATTCTAATATACATTATCCCTCTTTGGTAGAATGTGCTTTCCTAACATCAATTTTATGATGACTTTATGAGCATTATTTTCTTGTTAAATTTACTAGATAATCAAGCCTGGCATATAAGTATTATATACATACCAGATTAATACTACTGAAGGTTTTCTTTAAGCATTTTCCTAAAATAATTTTCTTTTTACCTTGTGAAGAACTTCAATTCTGACATTGACGCTCAGGAAAATTTGGTTATTAGCCTTGTAGATGAAGTTTTGTAGTAAGAAAAATAGAAAAGAATGGGGTAATTAAGCAGTTGGATCAAGTCAAAGAGAGAAGAATAGAGGTGGGGTTCTATGTTTGTGCGCGAAGAACAGAGGAAGAGAGAAAGTAGTTTGTGTGCAATCAGAGAAAGAGAAAGATAAAAGTGAGGGATGTAGGGAGATTTAGAGTTTTAAAAAAGATAAATAAAATTAAATAATAAATACTAAATTAATATAGGATGTTTTGGGAATAAAAAAATAATAAAGAGGTGTAGGAAGTACTTGAAGTGGTGGAGGGAGCAACTCTTACCAATATAAAACTACTCCTACAACTTTTTCGTTTCCTATCTTCTTTATCTCTCTTGTTGTTATTTATAAACAATTTATTGAGGTTGGCCCAGCACTGTGCTATCAGTTGTGCGGCCCAGCCCATTTTGGAAATGCACCCGGAATGGTTTAATACCGAAAAGAAGAGCCACGCAAGCAGAGTTGCGTGATGTTCGCACATGAAGAGAGAGAACGGAGCGTTCTGGAAGCTCCTTCAACCTCGGGTGCTGTCCGTTCAAGTTGGTGGCTCCAGAGGCAGCGGTTGACGACGGTGAAGAAGGCAAAGATGAAGAGCGTGCCAAAACAGGTAAGAAAAACCTAGCCTTTTCTTATTATCTGAGATCTGGAAAAATAGTTCTGATACAGATTGAATGCAATTGTATATTTCTTATTATTAACGTAGAAGATGGAGAGAGCTCTATTTATAGAGCTCTTGTCTGAACAACTATGAAATACATAGGAAAACAGTAAAACCAAACAAACACATTAAAGCTGCTAACAAACTGAAAACAGAAAGGGGTTACTGTCTTTATGACAGTAACCAACTTCATTCCCAATACAATTGATTTTTATTATACAATCAATTTATAAAAAAGAAAAAGACTTTAAAAATCAATTCCCCTATCCTAAATTTTATCCTTGCATAAATATTCTGTTTTGTAATTCTAACAATGTATTCAACTCTTCTAAAGAAATGGTAAAAGAAGTTATGGATTAACTTCCACTGCTAAGAAATATCTGTTAAATATCTACTTATACGTCAATTCTTAAAAGTATAAAAAGTTTAAATAATTTTCAAATGAATTGTCGTTATGTACATAAACACACATGACAAACTTTTAGTTCTATAAATGGACAAGTTTTTCATAAACATTTCCACAGAGAAAAGGACAAAATTATTTGTCTATAAATGAAACAAAGCTTGTGCATACAATTAATTATGATTTTAGCAATCTAAGTTAAGATCATTACCTTTAAATAGTCCGATTAAAAATTATCATTTGTGGTGATTTAATTTTGTAATGTTGAAGATTGAAAAGAAAAAAGTAATCTAGGATTGAAACCAAGAAAATAGTATATAGTTTGTTATTGGTTTGTTTCAAGTGGTGTGGTATAGTGATGTGGAACCCACTGTTTCCACACCACGTTTTGTTTTAATTTTTAGTTCTCTGAATGGTATAGTTATGTAGAATCATCTTATTCCTTTTAAAAAGCCTTTCTAGCAAATATCACTACTTTCTTAATGTCTCATTATTTAAGACGTGCCACATGTACCATGATACAATACACCTGGGTTGCACTCATAATTGTTTTCTCAAAATAAATAAATAAATAACTGTTTTTTTTATTTCTTCATAATTTTATATTACAAACGGATCTTATAACTAATCCAATATAACAATACAAATAGTTGTTAGATCTATGGTGTCCATTATTATTAATTTATAATTTTATATTTAAGATATATATATTTTAACGTGATGGTACATATCGAGCTATTATTTTACAATTTTTTTATAAAATTAAGTTGGAATTAAAATCTATGTTTTTAGCGTTGAATGATTTTTAATTTGAAGTGGGCATTATTAGATCCGGAAGAAACAATATAATGTTGCAAGATGTGATAAAAATAAGGAAACAGCGTGCTTTTAATTATTATATTTTGATTCGACTTGGGTTTAGTAATTTTAAATCGATGAATGATATATGAATGTAATATCTGTGATGATAAAATTCTATTGAGTTAAAAAATTAATTAACAGAGAGCCAACACTAAGTGAGGTTTGAGAAAGAAAGCGAAATACGAAAAACAAAAACAAGAAAATTTTACAGGTTAGTCACCGGCAAAGAATCAAAGGAACGTCTCTAATAAAAATTGTAATAAAAGGTGACGAGTAATGTAAAACGGAATCCAACTCGGGTTACTCTCATATTTCAGGAGATGTTGCCATTTACACATTATTATTATTACAATTGGTATGCCATTCAAACTACGCAACACATTGTATGAAAGAGTAAAAGTAGATTACAGAAATCCAAAAGCAGATAGTTCTTCTGAAAACTAAGACTTGAAGAAACCAGGGCTCACAGCATCGTTGAAGAAGCTAAGAATGAAAAGCAAGAGCAAGCATCTGTGCTGTGGGGAAATCTGCATGAATCCCCAGAGGGAATATAGGGCTGAAATGATGGTGCCAGCATCGAGCCAGT
The DNA here is from genome assembly GCF_029865625.1 of Vigna umbellata. NCBI lineage: Eukaryota > Viridiplantae > Streptophyta > Magnoliopsida > Fabales > Fabaceae > Vigna > Vigna umbellata. The sequence continues at coordinate 23,326,257 of NC_142169.1, forward strand.
GAAGTTGACGTTGATCTGTTAACGCCAAAGGAGTAAACAGAAGAACCCAATAGCAGAACCTTCACGCGTAGAAACATAGCACAAGTGTCTAAAAAGAAGGTTACACTAGAGAGAAACCAGAGAAGGAACAAGAGATAGTAATATTGGCAACCGATCAAGGTTGCCATTGGTTGCTATGAAGGCACACAGATTCACCACAAACATAGGGCGTTCCTTTTATGGGCTTTCTCAAACGCCATTTCACACTCAATAAATTAAGTAAAAGCACGTTTTGCAAATTGCTTTTTCTATTTTTTTATTACTTGCGTGGAACGCGAGGCCTCTCCCAGGGAATAATATTCAAAGACACTATTCTTATTCGCAATTACAGTGCCACCAACCTTATTTAGGACTGGACATCACATACCAGTACTCTACCACGTGTCCTCCACATGTTCCAGGAAAGGTTGCATGTAGATATTTTTTAATATAAATAATGATACTATCTTAAATATAAATAACAGACATAAAAATTTAAAATGTTTTAAAGATATTATCTTTTATTTTTTTTTTGTTTTTTATTTTTTTAAATTATATTTTAGATTATATAATTTGAAATACAAAAATTTATGGAGTTGCAAAAAGACATTTATGAAGTTGCAGAAACAGCCTATAATCCAACGGTATGTGACCCATTTTTACATTATACCCAAAAAGAAGAAAATGGATTGTTTCTAGCCCAAATTTGTGTTTAAATGTGTAGCAGTATGCTTTTAATAAATTGATCCTTTTAATTTTTTGAAATAAATATTTTCTTTTATTAATAAAATGAAGTCTATCTGTTAGTTAAAAATTAAATATTTATCAAAACATAAAACAAAAATTATGACAACTAAAAATTAAATTTCTACGTAGAAAATTAATGAATTTGTTGTAGTGTAAGAAAATAGTTTCTTGAATTTTGTTAAAGTATAGGTTGGTGTTTGGTTGAATGTAATATTTGGAACGAAATAAGTTAAGGATGGAGATCTTCTTTTGAGTCTCTAGTTAAGATAACAACTTTTTAAAAAAAAAAACACACTTTTTATAAAAAAAATTTACTAACTTTTTAATATCATCAAAATTGTGGTAAAAATTTACTTGTGATCTCCTTGTATAAATACATGGAAATGGGAACTAACGGCTAAACACTCTACTTTCCACTTTATGTAAACTAAGTTAAAGATTAAAGTACTAAAGAAATAGTCAAAGAGTTTGGTAACATTTTCTTAAGTTTTGATAAAGAGTTGTGGTTAATTTTTTTTTCTATGATATGTTAATAATAATTATTTCCAGGTAGTTGTGGTGGAAACGTAGTGATATTGTGAGAACATATTATTTACATCCACTTTTCTTCCATTTTCTATGTTCAATAACATTTTCTATCACCCATTAAGAACATCTGGACCTCATATGTTCAAATGCATTTGACAACCTCTGGAAAGCAATTGCATTAGTTAAGAGAGAGAACGTTAAAGGGTAATATTTTTTTTTACTAATTGTCTCTTGAGTTTAATTTTTATGAAAACATATATGAGGTTCTGTTGAGAAGTATATGTCTATCAAGATCCATTTGGGAGAGTTACTCTCTCCACCACCACACACTGCTTTCTATACCTTTTTATTTCTTTTTTGCCCTTTAGTAATATTTAAAGGGATCTGATTATACGTTGAATGGATTCTTAAATGGATGTCAACATCCATGGACATATATCAACATCGGTTTTGGGTTAGAAAGTCAAACATTGGTAGAAAAATAAATGTTCCACATACAATTATTGTGGCAGAATACCTTTTGTTTTATTAGGGGTGGGGGCACATTTAAAGTCTCTGCTTCTTTAGTTTTGAATGCCTCATCAACTTTATCTGAGTCTGTGCAAAGATTTCTCCCGCTAACTAACACCGTCGTTGTACTGCAAGGTAAGAAGAAAAGAAAAAAAACACATTATTTGCTTAAAGGATATAATTCAATAGCTCATAATATCAACATCGTACATGTACTTTTAAACAGAGAATCCGAAGGCCACAACATAAGTGAAATATCTGTTGGGCCTTTAACGGATGCCCATATCCGTCAACGGATGTCGTTATCCGTTGAAGGCCCAACGGATATCCCACTTCAATTGTGATCTTCACGGGCTTCGTTCACGCTAAAAACTCAAACAGTGATATATAACATCAACAACAACACATAAAACGCAGCACACCACAGAACACATCAAACATCAAATGCATCAAAAAAATGTATTATTTATCATGCATAAGGAAACAACCACTAACCTATTGGAGAGCCACGAACGCACAAACCACTAGCGCCACGAACCACCACCACCAACACGACCCACCACCAACACACCACCAACCGTATCAGTAAAGCACCAACAATCCACCAACGTAGAGAGAAAAGAAAGAAGAAACAAAAATGGTAATGTTATGTTAACAGAAGTGAAAATTAAGAGAAAGAGAGAAAGTGAGAGTAGGGTGGGGTGGGGGGCTTGCGGGTGAAAGTGAAAGGGAGAGGGAATTGTGATTAGAGTTTTAAAAGATAAAAAGTAAAATTGGTAAAGATAAAATTAAAAAGAGTAATATTATAATTTAAAAGAAAATTGGATAGGTGTAGGAAGAAGATGGAATGGTGGGAGATGAACTCTCTCCATTTGGATATGTGCATCACAAGCTCCATGCAAAACTCCTTCCGGGTTTCTTACTGCATTATTTTCTTCCTATACCCCCAGGTTTTTTAAAATGGTCAAATTAGCCTTTGACCTCTCGACTAGGATAAAAACTTTATTTCACTTTCACACAATTCCAATCTTTTTTCTTAAGATCTAATATCAAATATTTAAGAAATTGGAGTAGAACCTTTCATGATAAATATTGACAACAATGAAATAGATTAAATCTTTATTTTTGATTTAATAAAATAAGATAATGTGAAGTCTGTGTGTGTGTGTGTATATATATATATATATATATATATATATATATATATATATATATATTATTTTGCTATTCACATAGGACCACTTTTGATAATTGAGAAGGCTTTGGACTGTTTGATGTCTGTTTTCGTTTTACTTCCTTTATAGTCTTTTAATCGAATTGGTTGAAATATTTCCATCAGTGATATCATTCCAAATAGAATATAAAACTGCATTTGTATTGAGGGAGGGGAGAGTACATGCAGCCAAAAAAAAAATATTGAATTAAAATTAAGAAATTTGATTTCATATGTGAAAGAGAAAATATTGGAAGTGCATAAAATATTTTTACATTTATCCCAAACTAATATAAATTGCAAATTACTATACCAGTGAGACACCTAAAAATCAAGCCATATCGGAAGTAGTGGAACTTGGTTAGAGTTTGGAGTCCAAGAAAAAGAAGCAAAACTATTCTATGGATGCAGCTGGTGCTACCTTTTTGAGTTACATCACCTCGTTCTCCTTAGCCTTCCTTGTTTTGACTCTACTTTTCAAGTCCCTTAGCATTTTAAGAACCAAAAATGGCAGTGTTCGACCTCCACCAACTCCACCGTCACTTCCCATCATCGGCCATCTCCACCTTGTGGGTTCCGTCGTCCCAAAATCATTCCAAGTTCTGGCTCGTCAATATGGCCCTCTCCTTCAGCTCCGTTTAGGTGCCTCAACATGCGTAGTTGTCTCCAACGCCCAAGTCGCCAAAGAAGTGATGAAAACGCATGACCTCAATTTCTGCAACCGACCCCAGTTTGGATCCGCAGACAACTTCTTATACAAAGGTTCTAGTTTCGTCACTGTCCCATATGGCCCTTATTGGCGCTTCATCAAGAAGCTTTGCGTTACTCAGCTTCTCTCCACAACGCAGTTTGGGCGCTTCCGGCACATCAGAGAGCAGGAGATACATAAGCTCTTGAAATCTCTTGCGGAGTGTTCCTCCGAAGGAAGGGACACGGATTTGAGCCATGAACTCACTGCTTTGACCAACAACATCCTGTGTCGGATGGCCATGAGTACGAGCTGTTTGGACAACGTTAACGATGCCGAGGATATTCTTGGCCTGGTGAGGGAGTTCATGCACTTAGGAGCTAAGTTGAGCATGGGTGAAGTGTTGGGACCGTTGGGAAAGTTTGACTTGTTTGGGTATGGGAAGAAGCTTGCTAGAGTAGTTGGCAAATTCGATCAGGTTTTGGAGCGCATCTTAGAGGAACATGAAGTGAAAAACTCCGAAAGAGGAGACATGATGGATATTCTACTGCGAGTCCACAAAGATCCTAATGCTGAAATGAAGTTAACAAGGAATGATATCAAGGCCTTCTTCCTGGTAAGTTCTTATCTTTTTCCATGAATATTCACTGTTTCTTACGTAAAAAAAGTTTCACCTTTTTATGAATGGAGACTGACTCAGTTTACAAAAACCAATTTTCATAATAAATACTCAAAAACGAAAGCGTAAGGTAGCACAGAGTAGGATGCAAAAGTGATTAAATTTTTGTGGTGTGAAGGATATTTTCCTAGCGGGAACAGACACGTCTTCAACAGCGTCCCAATGGGCCATGGCAGAAATCATGAACAACCCAGGAGTGTTGAGGAAGGTGAGGGCAGAGATTGATGCAGTGGTGGGTTCTAGCCGGTTGGTCACTGAATCAGACCTTCCAGATCTTCGTTATCTCCAAGCTGTTGTGAAGGAAGTTCTAAGACTCCACCCAACAGCAGCGTTTGCTCTTAGAGAATCGGCAGAGGACTGCACCATCAACGGGTATGGTATAAAGGGCCAGACACGGACACTGATCAATGTGTACGCCATCATGCGGGACCCAGAAGCGTGGGCCAACCCAGAGGAGTTTATACCAGAAAGGTTCTTGGAAGACAGTGATGGGATGAAGGGTGGAGCTGAAGGCATAACTACAATGAACGGTGGTGATTTCAGGTACCTTCCATTTGGGTCTGGGAGGAGGGGATGCCCTGGATCTTCCCTTGCCTTAACTGTCATACAAGTGACAGTTGCATCACTGATCCAATGTTTTGAATGGAAGACGAAAGAGGGAGAGAGGGTTTGTTTGGAAGAAGGGTCATCATTTTCTACAGGATTGGCAAAGCCACTTGTTTGTTATCCTGTTACTCGTTTTACTCCTTTTTAATTCTACACCGTCATGTTGTTTTTGTGTTCATCATTTACTCATTCACCTATGATTAGTGCAACTTCACTTTAACATATATGTCAACCGTGGCTTCTGCAGATTTTAATGTTTGCAAAAACATTATGTTTCTTCAAAAGTTAAAATCTTCATCTGTCATGTAAGTGTGATGTTTTAAACATATTCATAGTTTCTGCCAAATAATGAGGTGTCTCATTGTGCTGTCATCAGGGAGCCAGCAGTTTTGAGATTGGTGGGAATAAGCAGCCAAACGAAAAATCCACGAGGAGGATTGAGCTTGCTAGATTAAACAATGAAGTAATCAATTAATTAACCAAATAAAAGGACAAATGAAAAGGAAACTCGGTTTTAAGTATTCATGCATTATTTATTTTGGTGTTAGCAAATCACCATATAATAATATTCAATTTCATTTTTGTCAAACATGTGTATGGGATGAGAAATGTTATTCACTTTTTTCAAAAAGAAATAACAATGACATTGAATACATAGTTACCAGTTCTGTATCAGCACCAACAAGAAAAGTTAAAGGTTTTAGTTGTAGTAGGAGCCAACAGATATTGCTCTTATTAACATCCTTTGTTAACAACAAAGAGAACACTCTGTCATGTTACAAATCATGTGTGCCCTATCTTGATATATTATGTTTCGGGTTTGCATTGTAGCTTAAACACAATATTGATCCAATATAATCCAAATAGCACAGGTTTTCAGGTTTGCACAATCAAATGAAGAGTTACATCTAAGATAATGCAATTCAACATAACACTACGAAAGGATTTGATTTAGGACGAAGGCTATGACCGAGTTGGGCGATAAATTTTGGAAATAATTCTTATCATATAAAAATATGCATTGTATCTGAAATTTTTTGTTTCATAAACCTAGGTACAATCAATTTCTGACTTAAACATTTATATTAGAGTTTTGTCATTTCTGAGTTGCATCGGAAGTGGCTTACACGTTTTTTCTGCAAAGAGTGGTTTATCATTCTGGACAAATAGCAACAAACACAGTCACAAACGTTGCTTATTAGAAAGGCTACAAAAATTTGTCTATAATTCTTCAACTGATGTAAAACAGAGAATTCCCTCTGTTAATTATTTACGTTGAAATTTAAGTCTATACCTAACCAATTTTGTGTTGAAGATGTTTCGTATGTTTGTCTAACCATTCTTCTATCCGAATGTGAAGGTTAAACATCTTAAAATAAAGAAAAATATTATTTTACATACCTCAATTTTTTACCTTTCATATTACCAAATAAATATGGAATGCAGTGGAGGGAAGCTAAAGGTTGACTTCCATTATTTTGAAGTGCTCTGTAATTAAAACATTATAAAATAGCAATTATAATAAATTTTAGTATTCAAATTAACATTTTAATAGCAATTATAATATCTAACTTTTTAATTATATTTTTATTTTTTATTGTCATAAAAAAGAATCCTTTTGTTTTCTCTAGTAGCAACTATACGGGTTCGAGTGAATTTGTAGGGGAGCGTTTGGAATCGAGATTAAATTAAAATCGTCTGTCTTCATGACGGGTCACTTTCTTATTATCCTATTGAGAAAAGGTTAGGAATAAGCCGATGGAATAAACCAAGAGAATAATTGTTAAATATTATAGTATTCAATGAATTAAAAACTAAAGAGAACTAATGGAAAAAAAATTGTTTTAATTATCCATGTTCTACTTTCGTGTGATGCAATCCAACTTATAATACACGCAAATAAAATGTCAGCCATAGCAGATTAAACCAATACGAAATATTCTTCGTAGGATTTAATTTTGATGAGCTCGTCATAATTCTGTACTATTCACAAGGTTCGCGAAAGTAGAAAATAATCACTGCAAAAGTGTCTGATTCAGATGACAGGACGGACACTGTTAATAAATCTGTCAAGCATCATAGTATTCAGTTTCAAGCTAAGCTGATAAAAGATAGGTGCAAGAAAATGAAAGCATACAGAATTCTCAGAAAGTTAAAACTATATCAGTCACTTTTAACAAGTACGTCAGCTGCAGTATATGTTGAAATATAAATGGAAAGCTACGATGTCTCGAAGAAAGGAACTTTCTTTGCAGACAAAGACAACCCACCAGGTGACATTTTTATTTGAGGCTGGACTTGGTCACAAATTCACGATGTCTTTGTCTGAGAACTGACACGATGCCGGCCAGCGACATATAAATGTCCATTTCGAAAACAGATAACAGCAGCAAACATAAACTACAAATTAAGCATCATATTTTCCTTATATACGTTGCTAACTAGTATATTTCACTTACCTGCGAAACATTCAAATCAAACATGGCTGATTACCAAGACTACATCCTTCTTTTCATCACATTTTTAGTCTCCACATTCGTGGTTCGAGCCATACTCAGCAGAAAACAAAACAAGACTAATAATAGACCACCAAGTCCACGAGCCTTACCCATCATTGGACATCTCCACCTTCTGGCTCCAATACCTCACCAGGCTCTTCACAAGCTCTCTACTCGCTATGGTCCCATAATGCACCTTTTCCTTGGCTCCGTCCCTTGTGTCGTCGCTTCCACGCCAGAAGCTGCCAGAGAATTCCTAAAAACTCACGAAACCCGTTTCTCCAACCGCCCGCAAAGTTCTGCAGTTGATTTTCTGACATACGGCTCCCAGGACTTCTCCTTTGCGCCATATGGACCTTATTGGAAGTTCATGAAGAAAATATGCATGTCTGAACTTCTGGGGGGTTCCACGTTAACTCAGCTACTTCCTGTGAGGAGACAAGAGACGATAAGGTTTCTGAGGCTTATGCTCAAGAAAGGGAAGGCGGGTGAGGCTGTTGATGTTGGGGGCGAACTTCTAAGACTCTCGAATAACGTTGTGTCGAGGATGATTATGAGCCAAACATGTTCCGAAGATGACAGTGAAGCCGAAGAGGTGAGGAAGTTGGTGCAAGACACTGTTCTTCTCACGGGGAAGTTTAATGTGTCGGATTTCGTTTGGTTCTTTAAGAACTGGGACGTGCAGGGGTTCGGGAAGAGACTGAAGGAAATTCGGGACAGGTTTGACACCATGATGGAGAGGGTGATCAAGGAGCATCAAGAGGAAAGAAAGAAGAGAAGGGAAGTGGGAAGAGGAAGAGATGATGATCAAATCAAGGATCTACTTGATGTGTTATTGGACATACATGAAGATGAGAACTCTGACATAAAATTGACAAAAGAGAACATAAAGGCCTTCATCTTGGTAAGTCCACTTTCTGTGGCTAAAATTTCGTCGACTTCAATTTCAAGAAATCTTTCTGTTGGATCAAAAATTTGTGGAACATGAGAAAACTGATGATGTAGTTGTATAAATTTTGCAGGACGTATTTATGGCAGGAACAGACACTGCAGCCTTGACAATCGTATGGGCTCTGGCTGAGTTGATCAACCATCCAGATGTGATGGAGAGAGCAAGGCAAGAGATTGACGGTGTGATTGGAAGTGGTAGATTAGTAGAAGAATCAGACCTTGTCAACCTTTCTTACCTACAAGCTATAGTCAAAGAAACGCTGAGGATTCACCCCACAGGTCCATTAATTGTTAGAGAATCGTCTGAAAACTGCAATATATGGGGCTATGAGATTCCACCAAAGACTCAGTTGTTTGTTAATGTGTGGGCTATTGGTAGGGATCCCAACCACTGGGAGAACCCACTTGAGTTTAGACCAGAGAGGTTTCTTAGCGAAGAGGGAAGTGGTAAGAGCCCGTTAGATGTGAGGGGACAATATTTTCATCTGATTCCGTTTGGGAGTGGAAGAAGAGGTTGTCCTGGAACCTCACTGGCTTTGCAGGTTGTACAGACCAACCTTGCTGCTATGATTCAGTGCTTTGAATGGAAGGTTAAAGGAGAAAATGAGACTGTTGACATGGAAGAGAAACCTGGGTTAACTCTTTCAAGGGCTCGTCCATTGCTTTGTGTTCCCGTGCCTAGGCTTAATCCTTTTCCTCCCCTGTGATACTCATCACCATAAATTTCACATAGCTCGTCTATGCTTTTCAAAATGAAAAGGTTTACGTTGTTATTCAATTAGAACTAAGATTTCGTTCCTATTATACAAACCTTTGTTATGTATTGAAGGGTCTGGAATTCAACTGTACTCTAACTTTCATATCGACTAAATTCATTTTCTTAGGCATTTGAGTTGAAGTGATATCAATCCTTTGTAAGAATTGGATTCGTGTCGTGTTGATTTGGTATCTTCCAATATAGATCTTTCCTGAAAAGACACGTCAATTAAAGAAACACTTACAAGAACTAGGATTTAACTATTCTCCTTGTTTCTAAGGGAATTTATTACGATGAGACCGACTTCTGTCATCCAAATTAATCACAAACCGCTTCGTCGGTGAAACGGAATGATTTTAATGTGGTTTTAAGTCAAAAGTGAAAATGAAAAATTGAAGCCATAAAGATATTTGTCTCCTTTAAAATGAATTTAAAATGAATATGCCAGATGAGACATGCTAGCCAAGCAAAAGTGATTTTAAAGTATATTCATCAAAAGTTAGTTCTCAAATTAAATAAAATTAAATAGTTACGCAATATTCCAAATTAGACCATACTCGCAGCAACTTGCTTTAGCCTCATTTCTGACCGTTATGGCGGTTCTCAGTTCAATGAACCTAGTTTCTCTCAATTTATCTGTCGTTAATGCTATACATTTTTCCATATTAGTTAACTTCATAAGAATCTATCTCCTATACTCCTAAGTCTATTTGCCAAATTCCTCACTTGCCCAAAAAAATCAAGCCCGTGCAAAGATCTGAAGTTTTAGATGAATGGTTTAGATTCCGAGGATGTCCATTACTATTTAATATGACTCTTGGTTTTTCACAATATGCTACCTCACAATCAATAAAGAAGAAGACTCGATACTCAAGGTATGGAATTTCAACTGTCACTCCTTTGTTTGATCTCCACCATCGTCATTGCACTCGTACTATGGAGAAAACAAAAGAAGACCCTCCTTCCACCAAGTCCAATGGCCCTCCCCATCATTGGTCACCTCCACCTTCTCTCCACAATACCTCACCGAGATTTTCACAAGCTCTCAATCCGTTATGGACCCATCATGCACCTTTTCCTCGGTTCAGTCCCTTGTGTGGTGGCTTCGACCGCAGAAGCCGCCAAAGACTTCCTCAAAACTCACGAATCCACCTTCTCCAACCGCATTACTCAAACCGTCGCCATTGAGGCCTTAACCTACGGCTTCCAAGACTTTTTCTTCGCACCTGACGGACCCTATTGGAGGTTCATGAGGAAACTGTGCATGTCTGAACTTCTCGGTGGCCACATGTTAGACCAGCTCCTTCCCGTGAGGCAGCAAGAGAGCAAGAGATTCATCCAACACCTGCTCCGAAAAGGGGTGGCTGGTGAGGCCGTGGATTTTGGAGGAGAGTTGATGACACTCTCGAATAACATCGTGTCGAGAATGACTGTGGGTCACACGAGTACTGAAAACGAGAAGGACGTTGAAGAGATGAGAAAGCTGGTGGCGGATGCCGCAGAGCTTGTGGGGAAGTTCAACATATCGGACTTCCTTTGGTTCTTGAAGCGTCTCGATTTGCAGGGATTCAACATGAGGCTCAAGCAAACTCGGGACAGGTTTGATGCTGTGTTAGACAGAATCATAAAGCAGCGTGAAGAGGAAAGAAGGAGCAACAAACAAACCGATGGAACACGTCCGTTTAAGGATATGCTTGATGTTTTGTTGGACATCTTCGAAGATGAGAGTTCTGAAATAAAACTAAACAAAGAGAATATTAAGGCCTTCATCCTGGTAAGTCGATAAAGGAAGTATATGCAGTTTTTTCGTGCTTAAAGAGAAGTTATATTTGTGCACGAATACCTTGTTATTTTTGTTTGACAGTCTCAGAATATCATATGACTTGATATATCAACGATTCTTTGGATATCAGAAATGTTATATATATATCCTCTCTGTCTTGGTCATTTTCTCTCATTAGCCCCGTCACCTTTCTGACTCAGGTTATAGATATAGTTTAATACGTAGATTACCACTGTACATATCACGTAATAGGATTATTATTTAAGAGTAGGAATTCCTTTCATTCTTGATTTCCTTTCGTGCAAACTAACATGTGTGTTACTAATGACAATATTCAGGACATATTTGTTGCTGGGACTGACACGACATCACTAACCATTGAATGGGCTCTGTCAGAGTTAATAAACCATCCACATGTGTTGGAGAAGGCAAGGCTAGAAATAGATGCAGTTGTTGGAAAGAGTAGAATCGTAGAAGAATCAGACATTAAGAACCTTCCTTACCTGCAAGCCGTTGTTAAAGAAACATTCAGGCTTCACCCACCTGGTCCATTACTTATTAGAGAGTCATCAACAAGTGAAGTGGTGTGTGGATATAATATTCCAGCCAAAACTCGATTATTTATCAACATTTGGGCTATTGGCAGAGACCCCAATCAGTGGAGAAACCCTCTTGAGTTCATGCCAGAGAGGTTTATTGATGAAGATGGAAATGTGCATAGTGAATTTGATGTTAGGGGACAAAGTTATCATCTTCTTCCTTTTGGAACTGGAAGAAGAAGGTGCCCTGCTATTTCTCTGGCATTACATGTTCTGCATGTGAATCTTGCTGCACTCATTCAGTGTTTCCAATTGAAGGTTAATGGTGGAGATGGCAAGGTGGACATGGAAGAAAAGCCAGGTCTCACTCTTCCAAGGGCTCACCCCTTAATCTGTGTTCCTGTTCCAAGGCTTAGCCCATTCCCTGCAATATGACTTTCTTAAAAGAAACATTATTTTTCCTTTCATGTCATGTCATGCCAAAGATGTAAGTTTAAATATTATTTGTGATAGGCAAAAATTTAACAGTTTAATAGAAAATTTTACTAAAGGAAATAAATTATATGAAATGTACAACAAAATGTGATATCAATAGAAATTTAAGAAATAAGTTTCGATGCTCATCATGTTTTTCACCACCATTTGGTACAATTTCTTTTTTCAATTTATTAAAACAGTTCAATCTTGAAAAAAAAATTGAAAATATTGTTAAAAACCAATGTAACAGTACATTGGTCACAAACCTTTGACAGAGAAAGAACAATAGGAAGAAAGAATATGCTGCACAGTCAGAATTTCACATATCATCAATTCCTTTTGACATCAAGATAGCAAGCTTTTAGGTCCATGTAGGTACCTCAGAATACGTTTTACTGCAAGGTGTGAGGCTTTTGGTTCTTGCATGTATTTATTCACAAGTCCAACACTAAAACTCAAATTTAGTCTAGTGTTACAGAGGTACCTTAAGCTTCCTACGATGCCTCTGTACTGAGTAGGATCTGTTGTAAAATATTACAGCTTTTTTACTAGAGGATCAACACCCTCTTCGTCAGGATTTTTCTCTAGCTTTAGCCCTGTTTCAACAGGAGTGTTGGCAGCATTCCTTTGCTGCATTCCAAACTTCCTCAGCAAATCCTTTGCATACTTCGTCTGGTGTAAAACTGTCCCACATGAAGTCTCTTCAACTCAATTCCAAGGAAGTAACTCAGGTTTCCCAAGTCACTCATCTCAAACTACTTGAGAAGATCACGTTTACAGCAGGCTATTAAATCTTCGTTGCTCCCAGTTACTGAAGATCATCAACATACATCATGTGATAATCTTCTCATTGTTGTTCTTCCAGGTTTTTACATAAAACCCGTGTTCAGATATGCATTTGACAAAAGCCAAATTTTGCAAGGAAACCATCAATACACTTGTTCCATGTCTTTGGTGCTTGCTTGAGTCCATGGCCTTTTTCAGCCTATACACCTTATCCTTTTTGTTAAAAGTTTCATATCAACTAAAAACAAAACCAATTTAAAAGAGTATATATATAGCTACAAACGGATTTTATAGGATTAAATTACGTTTTAAGTTTATTTCTTAACATGGTATCAGAGTCTGCTCTAGAGCTTATCCTAAAAAAATTTATTGTTTGTTGGATATATTATTTCACCCGTTATCGAACCACTATTAGATCATTTATTAATTATGGTCTCACACATGAAATGTATATACTTTAACACGAAGGGGTGTTGTAAGTCCCACATTAACTAGAGATAAGACCAATTTAGAGAAATATATATGTAAGTCCAAACTCTACTTTTACAAGCCAGTTTTATAGGGTTGAATTAGGCTTAAAGTTCTTTTCTTAACACTTTTCATTTCTATGCTCAAAACTACTTGGTTGTTGCACGTAAACCTCCTCTTGAAGGGGTCCATCGATAATGTTAATTTTTATGTGTTGTACTTTGTTGTTTTAGTGAATAAAATCAATTCTCCCTAGCTTTTATCTTGTTTATTCTTCAAGTTTAGTATGTTTTTGAATTATTTTATGTTTATTTTACCTCTAACTCTATTTTGAGTGTGTTAAATAAGTTAATAAGAAAAATTTCTGGTGAAGGAAAACAAGTTAAGACCTGAAAGAAATATGTGTTTGGACAAAAATGATTTTGGAGAAAATATTTATGCTGGAATCGAGTCCAGCGTTGTGAAATCATTAATCAATAAAAGTTGTAGGAGCAATGATGGCGTTGAGCACCACATACAAGAGAAGCTTCCGACGCCCAATGGTACATAAGTGGCATCGAGCGATGGTTCTACAAAGGCCACAGTTTGTGTTTTATCAACCGACACCGGGCAGCGATAATATTAATGTGTAAAAAATAGGGTATTATACATGCTTTTCACGTGGATTAGGGGTATTTCAAATTTTACACGATAGAAAAGGATCTTGTTAACAACTTTTTTTAACAACTTTCTTATAATAGATTACGTGTCATTATTTTATTAGTTTGTATATTTGAAACGGACCAATTAAGAACTGTAACATAAGTGATTTTAAAAAGTTGTTAAAAAATCATTTTTCGATAGAAAAACACTTTTGGATATTTGGAAGAATCTCCTAGAGGTTATTAGGAGTGTTGGAAAACTCTCTCACTTCTCATTAAGTCTTCTCCTCCATTCATGCTGACTTTTCCTTAGAGAAAAAATAGAGTGCGATTTGGCAATGAAGATGTTACAATAAAAATGACATATTAAATAATTTTATATTAACATAATTAGTTTTATGATTTTTCAATTTATCCATAAATTTTGTAAGAAAGATATAAGTCTAAAAAAATATAGCATTTAATAAAATTTGTAGTAATACATAACTTGATCAAGATTATATATATATATATAGGTTTAATAGTCTATTTTGTCCCTAATTTTGCTGATTTTTCTCAAAAAGGTCCTTCGTAACTTGGTCCTCACTTAGTAAATATTGCGTCAACGCATCCCTTCTGTTAAATAAAAACAAACGGCATTAATGGATTGATGATCTGACAGAAGATAGTGGTAACATGTCATTTTTAAGTTGTATGTGTGGTGACGTGTTAAGTAATTAGAGGTTGAGGTGGATAGTTCAGACTCTGGACCTACAACACAATTAAATTCTTATTATTTTTTTTTTCTACAATTGCAATTTAGTATCCAACCCTAAATTTAACTCATGCCCAATTAGGTTCAACTGCCCAACCAGGATCATTGGTGACATCGCCAAACCACCGTGACTCCTCGTCACCACCAAGGAATAGGCATTACCAGTCTAACCCGAACCTTCTTCCACGACCGAGAGAAACCCAAACTCACAACAACCACTAAGTCTCTCCACGGAAAAGCCCTCTGCATCAAACGAGCCAAGAATTCCAAGAATAACCAAGATCCCAATCGAACCCTAAACTGCAAAGAAGAACAAAATCTTCACCCATTCGCGAGAACAGGGAAGACCAAAGATTCCCAAATCAACACTCTCGTCCCCTAAATCGCGCAACCTGCCCTGAAGATTCAAGAAACCCAATTCGTAGACCCAAATACTCAAGGAAAACCCCATCGTAAGAACCAGATTCCAAAATCACCAAATTCCATATTTCATAAACCCTAGTCAGGAACAAAGCATAGGGAAAGAACAAAAGTCCTATACGAAGTCGAATCAGAGAAGGAGAAAACGAAAATCCAAAAGGAACCCCAAGATCCCCCAAACGAAACCCCAAGTCAAGGCCATGTCTGCCATGAAAACACCCACTAACTAAGACCCTTGTCATTGTAGAGATGCACGTGAACGAACTCACACGTTGTGGAGATGAGTCGCGTCTGAGTCACCGGACCTAGCCCCCCTTCCTGCGAAACGAACCAGAATGGGAAGAAGAAGAAGAATGCTACTTTGTAAGATCGAAACAACAACGGAGATGAGGGACAATAAAGGTGACTCCCTTCTCAACCAAAAACGAACTCAAATCGAAACAGAGAAGACGAAGGCCTGCTCCTTGCCATGCTCATTGCGCGAAGAAGAACCAACCCAAACTGGGTTTGATCGAGACAAAATAAAAACTAGCCAAGGGTTTTCAATCCTCTAAATCAGATTAAAATTTAAGAATTAATTCATAATTGCTAATTAAAAGTCACTAAAAAGGAAAACATTAATCCAAATTAATTATAATCAAAAGAAATACTAAACATGTCACTACCACGCATAAAACTTAAAAATATCATGTTACCATTATCTTCTGTCAAATCATCAATCCATTAACGCGGTTTATTTCTATTTAACGGAAGGAACGACATTGACGCAATATTTACTAAGTAAGGATCAAGTTGACACTTTTTCCAAACGAAGGACTTTTTTGAGAAAAATCAACAAAATTAGGGACATAATATGTTATTAAGCCATATATATATATATATATATATATATATATATATATATATATATATATATATAATTGAAATAATTTTGAAATTAAACAAAAAAAATTTCTAACATATAAAATATATATATGTTAGGTTTATGGTGAATAATTTATATTTTAATACAGTTTAACGTTTTCAATATTTTTATTTGTAGATGAAATTTTAAGTTTTTTTCTAAAAAAACAGTATTAAAATATAAATTGAATATATATATATATATATATATATATATATGATAGAAATATATTTTTTATTTTCAAAATATAAATAAATATATATGTTATCAAAGACAAAAAAACACTCTCAAACTTAGCTCCAACAAATACTAACTCACATTCTTTAAGATATGGGTTGAATAGGATTAGATCTAATTTTTATTTAGCAATTATTTGATTCCAACTAGATATTCTCAAGTTTAAACAAGATAACTATAAACACATCTTAAAAAATCAGTTGTAGTCCTAATCCACCTCCGCACACAGTTTTATATTTTCTACACAAAACCAGACAATTTTGTTTGGTCTGCTTTTGCTTCTCTACCTTTCACAGAGCATCCATATCTCTTCTCTCTGAATCTCCTTTATCGAATCCCGACACAATTTCAATATCCCTTCGTTGTTCTCTCTCAAATTTTCTCTTGCTGCCAATAACAGCAACAAACTTTTAATTTTACCTATGAATCACTCTTTTCGTGGACATCTATAATTTTTTGACAAAAACATCGGTCTTTCAGATCTGATTTGTCTCTACCAATAATCCACATTACACAACATCTTCTTCTCCTTTTCGTGTATCACTGTCACCGTAAGACACCCTTTTGCCTGGTCGGGTTTGATTCTTCTCAAATTTTGATTTTTTTCCAACTGGCCTGGGAAAACAATGGTGACGGTGAATCTGGGAATGCTTCACTATGTGTTGGACCACATTTATGGAGCATTCATGCACCGAACTAAGATGAGCACCCCGTTCTTCTCGCGAGGTTGGGGTGGCACGAAACTGGAGATGCTGGAGAAGATGATAAACCAGTTGTTCCCGGAAGTGGCCGGGCAGAATTGGCCTCCGAGGTTGATTGAACCGGTTTGGAGAACCATTTGGGAGACGAAGAATGCGAGTTTGAGAGAAGGGGTGTTCAGAACCCCTTGTGATGAGCAACTGTTAGGTGCATTGCCCCCAGAGAGCCACACTGCAAGGGTTGCATTCCTCATGCCCAAGTCTGTGTCCCCCAACAGAATGGCCTGTGTTGTTCATCTTGCAGGTAAAAACAATTTTGCTGGTTTGGTACACAAATGGGGAAAACAGTTTAGTAATTGTTAATTTATGAAAATATGATAGGATAACAAAAAAAGTCTTTTTGCCTGGTTGACCTTATATATACTAATGCAACCATTATTTTAAGTGCAAATTGCACTTCTACCATGTGATTTCTTGAGATTACATACAATGTCTCTATTTTGTGTTAACCTTTATAACAACTTCCCTTGGAAGGGTACACAGTATCATGGTTTTCAAACAATTAAAAGGGTTCATTTTTATGGTAAAAAGTGTCAGTGTAATATTTTTCATATAATTAAGGGGTATGTATTGGAGTAAAAAACTGAGGTATTGAGAGAAATTTGACCAAATATCTGTCATTGTAGTTTACTGTTATTAAAAGTGTTTAGAATGAAACTGTATAGTTGTTTTGTAATAGTAGTAATGATCTTTAGTCGTCTGATTTGCTTCCCTCTAGACAAATTAATCTGTGCTTTGAAAATGTTAGTTTTATGCCTCCCTGACTCAACCTACTTGTAAGGTAGGAAAAATTTTTATGGATGGTGCGATGGCAAACTGAGGTGTCACAATATCTCATCAAGATAAACTCTAATGTCATATTAGAAAATGAACTTTGAGCTTGACTCAACCGTATAAATCCTGGCTTGTAAACGGAAGTGAAGTTCAAACCCATAATTTGATTATATCTATAGTCGGTGTCAGATCTTTAACATCTTTCCTCCCTATCATATCCCTTGCAAAGACCTTGCATTAGGATTTCCTTTAGGACATTGTTTGAGGTCAGCACTTAACATAGAATGTTGAAAGTTATTGTGTATTATTTGTCTGTTTACAGGCAACGGAATGATCTGATTTTGTGGTTTGACCAAAATTGAAGGGGACCTCGTTCTGTGAACAATACAATTGATGGATTGGATCAGCCATTAGGGAAAAAGATTGTGGTCTTTGGAATTTCACTTCCCACAATAGTTACTTCGTCGAATGGCATACTAAACTATTTTCTGTTTGTTTTACTATTTGATCTTTAATTCCTTTCATGAATTATTTGCATTTAAGGTTATAAGTGTTTGATTGATCTTACTATTTAGATTAAAAGTTTGATAAGTTCATTATGTTAGAAGAACTTCTTCTACAGAAACCCAGAATAATATATCCTCTTAGCCAAGTCTTTTGAGATCTTTCCATTTTCTTTAAAACTAAGATATATTCACCCATCTCCATTGTGTGCAGGAACTGGAGACCATACATTTGAGAGAAGATTGCGTCTCGGTGGACCGCTGATGAAGGAAAACATTGCAACCATGGTACTTGAGAGGTCAATCACTTTTCATGATCTTATGATGAAACCAAAAGGACCATCCTTTTTTTTTGTTTTATTTATACTGTTCGTTTAATATATGCTCTACATTTGTGGTTTTGCAACTGCAGTCCATTTTATGGACAAAGACGGCCTGTGCTGCAGCGTGGTGCGAAACTTCTGTGTGTCAGTGACTTGCTTCTATTAGGAAGAGCAACCATTGAAGAGGCTCGCAGTCTCTTACACTGGCTGGACTGTGAAGCAGGTTTTGGCAAGATGGGTATTTGTGGACTTAGCATGGGTAAGGGTTGTCCGAACCTGTGCAGAAATCAAACAAGTTTTAACATTTCAAATCTCTTGGCTTTTCCTTTTATATGATTTTTGCAATGTTTGAATGTACTCCAGGAGGAGTACATGCTGCCATGGTTGGATCACTTCACCCTACACCTGTTGCAACACTCCCTTTTCTATCTCCACATTCTGCTGTTGTGGCATTCTGTGAAGGGATTTTAAAGCATGGCACCGCCTGGGAAGCACTGAGGGAGGATCTTGCAACCCAGAAGGCTGAAATGACTCTTGAGGACGTTAGAGAGCGAATGAGAAATGTTCTCTCTCTCACAGATGTCACGCGTTTTCCAGTTCCCAAAAGTCCCAGTGCTGTAATTTTTGTTGCTGCCACTGTAAGTTCCATGTGTTTTGGTGAAAATTGGAAGAAATTTACGTCTAACAATCATTCATTTAAATTTCTTTTCTGTTTATATATCCGTTTAGATCCTTTTCAAGATGTATGTCGATAAATGTGCATGAACTATCAGATAAATGATGCTCCTTTACATGGATATTCGACTGTCTGAAAACACATCACTTTCTGCTATCTTATTTCTGTGTTCCTGAATATGGCTGTTACTGAGACGACAAAAGAACAAGTTAAAAGTATACGAAATCCTCAGAATGGACTCTTTGGTGTCTACAAAGTCTTGTTTTTATTGAGATGTCTGCATTTGCCACTTGATTTCTGCTCTTAATGATTGTGAACATTGTTTTGCAGGACGATGGATACATCCCCAAGCACTCAATCTTGGAACTTGAGAAAGCTTGGCCAGGTTCTGAGGTGAGATGGGTCACAGGTGGGCATGTCTCATCCTTCATTCTCCACCATGACGAGTTTCGAAGAGCCATCAAAGATGGTCTTGATAGATTACCATGGAAAGAGTCTCAGTTGTGATAGGATCATTGATTCATTGCACACGAAGAAGAAATTGCTTTTTACATTGTTTATTGATACATTGATCCTCTCTTCCAGTTCTCACCCAAACTAATAACATGCATAATTGACCTCGGATCTCTGTCCCCAAATGAAGAGGGAAGGAGTTGTTGTAAATAATCAATCATCAAGAAAAGATGTACATTGTAACATTGAAGTTAAAATGATGGGATAGAATTCTGTGAAAAAACTGATGCAATTGTTGGATGGGATTTAACTATTCTGATCTCTGTTTAAGTTTTCACTTGTGATGATGATATCCATTCATTGGTTTGTTTGTGTTTTGGGTGAAATGTTAGAAGAGAATAAACAAGGTGATAAAAAAGGAGCCAGAATGATGGGATTTTCCAAGACTTTTGAGTGAGTTCTGGATAACACCTTCTGATATCCATTCATTCTACTTCTGTAATGCTTCATTCTTTTACTTTTAAAAATTTCTTATTAAATTTAATGAAAATAAATTAGAAGATATGTGAACATAATTTTCTTTTAGAAATAGTTACCTTTTAAAATGTAATTTTTATCTTGGTTTTTTTTTATTTTATTTTTATCTGCAAATTGTGATCTGTTCATTAAATTAAATGCATTTAATTTCTTATTTTTTGAAATCAATAGTTTTAAACTAATTTGTTCAAATAAGACATTGATTTTTATTTAATATACTTTTTTAGTTTTTTTATTGAATGTCAAACAACTATTATTTTACTTAATTCCTTTTTATTTTTTGTCATTTACTTGTCTGATCTTTTCTCTCTATTTGTTTCCCTATAGTAATCACAGGGTAAGTGAATATTTATTAACGAATCATTGAGCTTTCGATGAAATGCGTTCTTTTTTTCCATCGAGAAAAATCCTCTTTAGTGTTTTTTTTTTTAAATAATTTCCTTTTTATTTTAGTAGTTATATTCCTGAAATTTATTCTTATTTTAATATAATAAAAAATCATCTTTTATAATTAAAAAACATCAATTATTCTATTTAATTTATTGTTTCAAAAACAGTCCTGTAAGGTTTGAACAACTTATGAAAGTCAGGATGAAATTCTCTTAATCGATAAAAAATGAACCTGTCACGAGCATATTATTCATTTTTTTTGTATTATTCAAATTGTTCTTTTACATATACTTTTTGTATCAATTAGTTATAAATATGGATATAGATAATATTTAATTTTTCTAATGGGATATAGGAATGAGATGAATATGTAAATATTCGTACTGTCTCATTTCATATTCTTATCAGTGCTTATTTAGCTTTAATTATTCCGTTTATAATATTTATGTATTAGCTTTTGTTTGAATTATTCTTATTTATTATAAAAGAATAGGACATTTGAATATAATATCGAGTGACCAGCATCTTATATTATATTAAATAATATATTGAGTAGAGTCCAAACAAGTTAAAAATTGTGCCTCTTTATATAATGGTTAAAATTTTAATTATTAATAATTTTTTTTTATCTGAAACAAGATTCTCATCCGGTCCAACATTTTCATGAGCTGCAAATCTAGCCCTAACCACTTCGTAATCTCTTATAAAATATGCTTATTTTTAAAGGATATAATCAGAGAACCAAAATGAAACTAAAGATGGGCCAACATTGGGCCCAATTAGATGGGCCGGGTTGACCACCTCTAGTTTTAACACATATTTTGCCCTGGAAACTCAAAACCCTATTTGTAGGTTTTCTGCTCCTTCTTCCCTCTCACCTTTACAAGCAGCGTTCTCTTCCCTGGGTGTGAACAATGGCATACGCTGCGATGAAACCCACCAAGCCCGGCTTGGAGGAATCTCAGGAACAGATTCACAAGATAAGGATCACCCTATCTTCCAAGCACGTCAAAAATCTCGAGAAGGGTATGCATCAATTCATTCAACTTCTCCTTTTTGTGCTTCCTGCAATCCTTAGGCTTATGTTTCAACTTTGATGTTACTTTTAGTTTGTTCGGACTTGGTTCGCGGTGCAAAGGACAAGCGCCTCAGGGTCAAGGGACCAGTTAGGATGCCAACTAAGGTTCTTCACATCACTACAAGGAAATCCCCTTGCGGTGAAGGTATTTTATCTTTTTTCATTCTTTTATTATTTTTATCGTGCGTTTCACTTTTATTTTTATTATATGATTCTTATATTGCTGCGTTCATGTTTACTCTGCAATTTGGTTTGTGCTTCGATCTTGCTTTGATACTAGCTGTAATTTTAAATATGGTTGGCCTTTAGCATTTGACAAGTCATGATGATTGGAAGTAGTGACTAATTAACTGGCTGATGCAAAAAAATGGTGTTAAATTGGATTAAATTGTAATACAGTACAAGTGTATATCAATCATCCTATATGGAGAAAAGTGTTAGTTGTAAAGGTGCATTCCTTGAGATCTTGGACTTCTCAACCCTTTTTCGTTTGGATGATGGAGGATATTGAAGGGAAAGGGAACGGAATTTTATGATTTTTTTTGTAATTAAGACCATGTTACTGTGTTTGTTGAAAAATGAACAAGGGGTGGTTGAAATGTTTCTTTCGAAAAAATATTAAGTTTGAGATGAAAGGACACAGAGGCAAACCAAATTCCAGTAATTTAGGTCCTTAAGTCAGAAAGTTCTTCAATCAATTGTGATGCTGTATGATAAACATACTGTCCTATGCAAAGGCGCCGGTTTGATTGTTTTGTCATTTGTTATCTTGCAATTGATAATGTGATTGTACGCGTGGTCTTCTTTTGAAGCCCCAAACTGACTTCTGTTGGGGTAAAAGCTTTTTATGTAGTGTTTTCTTGGCTTATATTGTTTTTTTTTTTAATTT
This sequence comes from Vigna umbellata, assembly GCF_029865625.1. Lineage (NCBI taxonomy): Eukaryota > Viridiplantae > Streptophyta > Magnoliopsida > Fabales > Fabaceae > Vigna > Vigna umbellata. The sequence continues at coordinate 23,348,842 of NC_142169.1, forward strand.
CATGCGGTTCACGTGTTGCTTAGCCTGGTGATTTTGATTTTTGAAGTATTGTGTCCAGTTTTCACGTGCTTTTGGAACAGTGATACTGATGTGTTGTTTAGCCTGGTGATTTTTATTTTGGAGTATTGTGTCCAGTGTTTGTACTTTCGGAATGTTGTTTATTGATGAATGAGATATACTGTCCCTTGTGTTCATGACACTGCTACATGTTTTAGGTACCAACACATGGGACAGATTTGAACTCCGTGTGCACAAGAGAGTCATTGACCTTTACAGTTCCCCAGATGTTGTAAAGCAGATTACCTCGATCACAATTGAACCTGGTGTGGAGGTTGAGGTGACCATTGCAGACGCCTGATCTTAATCCAAATTTTAATTGTTATGCTTCCTAGTTATTTCTCCATTATTATTCTGTATTTCTAAGTTTTGATAACCTGACTGAGTTGGTTTCTTTTATCTAGTTTTACGGTTGTAGACATTGATGAAATACCAGAGAAATGTTATCTGAAGAAATTCCAGAAACTATTATGATATAGTTGTTTTGAAGTTATTAAAAAACACTTTTTTTCTGGCCTCAGTTATCATCATTATGTCTTCATTTTGTTACTTCCGGCAAATTTTCGAACCTGATACTGATGGTGAACTAGTTCAAGATATTCTTCCAAGTGAAAACGAAATAAAGACCAGACAAAATGTATTGAGCGAATTAATTTGATTTCAAAGGGTGCCGATTTTTCCGATACGAAAAAAATTATAGCTTCTGAACCCACTGAGATTTTCTGTTAGCATTTTCAAAATGTGATTGAATGAATAAATCAGATTTTCTTTTACTATGAACTGGGACGCATAAATTATATAACCACGATATTGACACACTGACATGCCTTCTATTTCTGTTTTCACATTACCTTAACCATTATCTTGATGACTTATTTATCTTCCTAGGCATATCTGTAGTGTTAAACTATTTTTTTTCTTGAATAAATATTGTAAGGGAATGGCGTTACAATATTATATTAATATTGCCTTTTTGCATATATTTTATGTGTTAAAAAACGAATGTCACTTTTTCAACTTTTGGTGCCATAATTTTTTTCTATTCGCAAAATATGCATGGCTGAATGTATACTGATATGCTTCTGCGTTCATTTTTTGTTGTTTCTATTTTGTTGTGTGGAACTAAAACAATATCTATGAAATATTTAGAAGTCAAGAAAGACAATATGAAACTAGATCAACATTATCCGTTTCATAGTTATTTAAGAATAGAAACCTGGGCGACTGCAAAGCTTGACATCATCTTTCAATGTATAAATGTTTTTGGAACGAGTATTTTTATTTGAATTAGAATTAGAAATTTAGCATTTAGGTTGGTGGAGTGAACTGAAAAGTCAGTTACAACTGGGAAGGGGTGATCCACACAAACACTTGTTATGAAAATAGGAATCCACGTCAAACTTCTGCAGTCTTCCTCCCTGCGGAATCTCACCACAAAGTCGATTATAGCTCACGTTGAACCCCTGTAGAAAATCTACTGCGGTCAATCCCACTGGAATCTTTCCGGTGATTTTATTGTGATTCAAATCCAACGATATCAAGCTGGTGGGAAACTCCACTCTCGATAAATCAAACGCCAACAAGTTCCTCGAAACGTCAACCATCTGCGTCGTTTTGTTGCTTCCGAAAAGCATGGAAGCGTCGCCTTCCAGTTTGTTCCTTGAAAAGTCTATCCGTTGTGGGTCTATGTTGGCCAGGGAAGCAGGAATGGGCCCCGAAAGCTGGTTGTGGGACAGCAGAAGGCTTGGGCCAGGCCTCTTGAATGATCCAAAGGAATCCGGGATTGGACCAATGAGCCTGTTCCGGTCGAGGCGCAAGGACAACAGGTTGGGCAACCGGGAAAGCGAGCTCGGTATGGGGCCGGAGAGGTTATTAAAGGAAAGGTCGAGAAACTGGAGATTAGTGAGCTGGGCCAGAAAATCGGGTACTGGGCCGGAAATGTTGGTCCAGCTTATATAGAGCTCCTTGAGTTTAGTGAGCTTAGCGATGGTGGGTTGGATTGGGCCGGTGAGTTTAGGAAGCTTGTGGAATTCGAGGGTCTCTAGGTAAGGTAGGTCACCGACGGAGGGTGGTATTTGCCCTGAGAAATTGGTTTCGGGAACAGAGGATAAAATGACGAGGGAGGTGATGCGGTGCGTTTTAGGGTGGCATTCAACGCAGTACCATTGGCAGCAATCTGTGTCGGGGTTCCAGGATGCTAGAAGGTAAGGGTTGTTTAAGTCGTTCTTGATTTGCAGCAATACTTTCTTGTCGTGTGGGTTGCACAGTTCAGACAATGCAACTGGGGAGAACAACAGCAGCGTCACAAACCATAATCTTAACACAGTTACCATTTTGGGTGCTATCAGAAGGTTGTGAAACGATTGTGGGAGAGTGTTGAATTTTATAGCATGCGCTGGAACAATTTAATAATATCACTCCTATGATGTCGGTAGTGACGAAAGCTCCCATATCTTAACATCATCTCATTGCTTTTATCATACTCGTTACCCAAAATCTGCAAACACGGAATCCCATACTCAATTTATTATTGTTGAAGAACAGAAAAGAGAGAAAATTGTTGGAGATCTCTCATCTTAGAATTAAAAAGATTTCACATAATATAAGGAAACAAAATTTACTTTTATAAAGTTAAATTAGATTTAAAATTTACTTTTAAAAAATATACATATTCTAGTTTAAGAGTTTCCTAATCTCTTGAGAAGCATAATTTTGATGGTGGGCAAGCTAGGCACCAAGCTTAGGAAAAATAGATAAATTATTGTATTGATTAATGGGTTGGTCTATGCCTAATGTGTGGACTGGATTAGTCAAAAAAGAACAAAGAGTTTGAACTTGGGAGTTGTATGCCAACTTTCATGATTATCAGGTCTGGCAGCTGTGGCAGCCAGTTGTCTTCATGGAAGGCAAAATTTCTAAAAAACCAATTATTTTTAAAATAGTTATTTTCCTTTTCTAAAATTGTATACTCATTCAACAAAACCAAATTGCAAACTTCAATATTCTAAAAAACAAAAATTACATTTTTCAGGATTACAGTGTTAAAAGAAGTCATCGACCACAAGTTTAAAAGGTTAAATATATGTTTATTAATAGGAAGTTTACTAAAACACCACATATCAAATGCGCAAATAATAAATTAATCAAAACCATCATTTATTATAAATAGATGTCATCAATTAAACCAAATGTTTGTTAATTTAATTTTTTAATAAAATTTTTTGACCTTTTAATTTTAGAAACAATGGGATTAAATAATTTGATATAACCACTTAAATCAACAAGACAAAATCCAAATATTTTATAGACAAACTAGGTACACCATGTATGTTACTATACAATTTATTTATGTTTGAGAAATAACAAAGTATATGGAAATATAATCTATTATCTTGTATATTTTTATTTTTTACTATTTATAATGGAATACAACTTATTAGTATGATTATTTCAATTCTTTATTATTAAGTTCTTATGTAATTATGATAAACGAAAATAACACTAGTGCAAAAATTGTTTTTATGATGGGTAAAAATAATCTATTATGACGGATGGTCTTGTTGATCTGTGTTTTTTATATTAGCTTTAACATATTATAACGTAGTTGGATTTATCAGTCATTATACATGCTTTTTAAAATCAACTATGACATACATTGTAAAATGCAATCAATCTACAATCAGTTTACATATAATGCTTCTTTTTCCACTAGTGTAATAATCAATAAAAATAAAAAATTAAATAAAAATGTTTATTGGAATGAGAAAGATTGCAACGTATATTATTTATTGGATGGTAAAACAGAGAACCCTAACTCATCGTTGGTTCTCTAAAAATGGAATAGGATGAACTAACTCATCATATTAAAACTAGTTCAACAATTTTTGTAAACTTTATTTCTTTATTAATTTTGTATTTTTTAAATTATTTATATCTATATTAGAAACATTTTTAATTATAGACATATTCTTAATTGATTAATTAATGTTTTTAATCAAATCAATTAAATTATTTTATTAAAGTTAGTCATTAAATTTATTATGCAAATATTAACGATTTACTTGTAATATTATATGTGTATCTTTAAAGTGATGTAATATAAAAGATTAATCTATTAAATTTCCTTTTATATTTATTTTTACTTTAAAAAAAATCAAACGAACTGAAATCACGGTTTAAAAACTCCAAATTAAGTTGGTCAAGTGCCCAGTTAGCCCACAATCAAAATCCTGTTTATTGACATCCAGCCTTTCTAACCACAAATACACATTTGAACTTAAATCCCATAATTTCTTTTACATTTATTTCATACTATTCTTCAATACCTTTCACCATTTTTGTTCTTTAAAAATATAAAAGTTAACTTTTACTCAAATAATTTTATCTCTGTAGAGATTGTTAAATGATAATAAAATGGTGATAAAGAACTTTTTTCTACTTGTGAAAGTTGCGCAATGCACACTTAATTTATGATGTCATGTGCAATCTCCAAAAGTGTTGTAATAGTAAACCGTGTAAATTATAACCTTTTCTTTTTCCTCCAAAAGTCTAAAAACCAAACTAAGCAAATTACTCGGTTCAAAGCAAATAAATAATTAAACAGATATTATAAAGTAATTGACGGTGATATTTTGAAAGGTACAATTGAACTAGAAGGGACTGTAAATTGCTTGACTTTCAATTTTAAATTACTTTAAGTGGTCATCTACTGTGCCTACCCTGAAATATTTTTTCCAATTCGCATCCATCCTAATTTAACAAAAAAAAATATGTTTTTTTTAGTTTATGAAACCAGAGTTTAACCATGTTTTTGTTTTTTCTGTTTTTTTTAAAGTAACAGATACAACATCCTTGTTTTTGTTTAATATGTGCTTTGTGCATAAATGCTTTGTTGTTTAGTAGAGTTATAAATTTAGATTCTAAAATCTGGTTCTTATAGGTTCATTTTCACCATGCTTATTGACTCATACATATCTGAAGGTTATTCCTTCGAGTTAATTCAATTTTATTCACTATTTTCATTTATTTGGACATCCCGACTTACCACAATTTTTTCTGAAACCAAGTTGTACAGTTTGTAAACTTTTGTATACCTCTTACTTTTGTCATCAAATTTCGTTTTGAGCTGACTTGGAATATGTCCATATGCTATGCTCCCAAAAACTTTAAAATGTTTGATACTTGGCTTTCTTCCACTTTGTGCTTCCTATAGTGTCATTCCATCCAGCTTCAAATCTGGGCAACTGTTTTGTACATATATAACACACTGCACAGCCTCCGCCCAAAACTCCTTTTACATATTTTTCCCTTTAAGCATAGTTTGGACCATATAAAAAATAGTCATATTCTTTCTCTCTGTCACACCATTATGTTGTGGTGAATATAGAGCTGTAAGAAAACGCCTTATCCCATACTCTTCACAATACTCCTTAAACTTTGCTCATGTGAATTCACCTCTCCTATCACACCATAATGATTTACTTTTCTTGTAATTTCCTTTTCCACCATCACCCTGAACATCTTAAATGCCCTTAGTGCTTACGACTTCTCCTGTAAAAAATACACCAGGCTTTTCTAGAAAATTCATCTATAAATGAGATGAAATACCTTTTACCACTGAATGAGCTAGGAGTAATACGTCCACATAGGTCGGTGTGTACCAATTTGAGTTGCGCTTTTGCCTTGTACATGACCGAGTTTGGAAACTTCATTCTTGACTGTTTTTTGAGCACACATTCTTCACAAAATTTCTTCTCAAATTCTATATCAAGTAATTCGAGTACTAGTTCTCTCCTTGAGAGCTCGGCCAAGCTTCCAAAGTTAAGGTGTCCAAACTGAAAGTTCCATATTATAGATTTATCTTTCATGTCCAACTTTAAACACCTCTCTTGTAAGATCTTCAACTCCATTTTATACATCCAGATTCTCTTCATTTTTACCCAGGCTGTAAGACGACCATTCTCATCTTTCAAATATAGTACCTTGGTCCTTTATTAAACGGGTTACCTTTTTCCATCAATTGACCCACACTTAAAATATTGTTCTTCAACTTAGGAACATAGTAAGTGTCCATAATTTCTCTAACTCATCCATCCTTCTGCATATGCCGAATTATTCCACGTCCTTTCACGGCTACCTTGGAGTCATATCTGAAAGACACAAAATCGGCCTCTACATGGGTGAGTTAATCAAAGAGAGTTTCATCTCCATATATATGATTGTTTTCTCTAGTATCTAAATACCATACCGAGTTGGTGGCAATCTTCTTAAAATCCAATTTCAAACATGGTACTACCTCTGAGTTCACCAACTTCGTTTCCGAGCACTTTATCAGCATTGTCGAGTTTTTTGACAACTCGACGCTCAACAGAACCTCATTTCTTCTTCATCATCTTCTTTTGTAAGAAGGTTTCTCTCACTTTTCTTCTCAACTCAACAAAATTTAGCAATGTGACCAGACTTATCACAATTGTAGCACTTTCTTGATCTACACTCGTTTGCACAGTGACCGTACTTGTCACACTTAAAACACCCAACTCGAATTATCTCCTCGACCACGCCAATTTTGCTAATTGATTTGCTCTACATTATCATGCTTAAAATTACTTCAGCTACGTCCATCTCATTATTGGCCTCCTCGTCCTCTACCTCAAGGACCTCGACTTTGAGTAATCTGAGTTTCATTCGAGTTAAACTATGTCATAGTGCTTAGTCGAGAGGTTCAACCCGATCATCCCAACTCCTTCTCCTTTTTCGTGAGCTTCTAATGACCCAACAAGTTCATCTACTATGAGAATTGACAAGTCCTCCGATTCTTCGATGACGCACACAATACTTTCGAAATCTTTTGTGAGGGATCTCAAGATCTTTCCCATAACCTGGCTTGGTTGCATTTGTTCTCCATTCCTGACGAGGTAGTTAACCACCTTCTCCACCTGAGTTATGTACTCGGCTACCTGCTCTTTGGGCTCATCTTCAATTGTTCAAACTCCCCTTTGAGATCTTGTATTCGGACTTGTCTAATGCGGTTGTCACCTTTATATGCAACCTCAAATATCTATCAGACTTCCTTTACCGATGTGACATTCACTATTTTTTCAAATTCCAACTTATCTACTACATTGTAGAGAAAATACAATGTTGACCCATCTCTTGCACGTGATTCTTCAACGCAGTGATTTGTGCTATTGTTTAATTTTCGTCCTCACTGGGTTCATTGTACCCGTTTTTCACCATATCCCAAATGTCTTGACATTTTTTTTTTCAATTTTTTTTGACATTCCTCTTGATGATGAGCCTTGTAAAAGTTAAAAGGTCTTTTCAAATTGATATTGAAGTTATAACATCATTTGGTTTTGTTAAAAACATTAATGATGATTAGTGGGTTCACAAATGTGATGATCCTTAACCAATTTGTAATGAGCGCACATCATCTCCACAACCGCATGATATTTCTCTACTCTCTTCACAAATATTATGTATGAGAATTGTGATCTTCGTACTTCTGTTGAAGCTAGATTTGATAATCTTGATGCTTGAGTTTCTCAATTTGAGAAAGGCATGATCACCACTGTTGAGTCATCTGAACCCTCTTAAATTTAATTTTATTACATTTTTATTTGAACTTCAAAATTTATTTTTTATACATACTTATTTGGATCTTGATGACTATTATCTATTTATGAAATGCTTTCACATTTATATATTTATATTGCTTATTTTTATGTTTTTTTTTTTCACATAGTAATGTTATTTATCAATGATCAAGAACATACAAATTAATTGTTATTTATCAATTAAAATAAATTATTCAATCAATGATTAACAATCTACATACTTCTAATACTTAATTATAAACTTATATAGCTTAATTACCATAAATATACACTACAAATAATTTAATCAAGATGTTTTCTACATTATACGGATCAAAACACTTTTGTAATAGATTTCATTAGTAATTCGTTATGGAAATTTTTTTAATCAATTACGATATTAAATTGGAAGTCTTCTTGCCAAGAACGACCGTATATTTAAATTAAAAGTTGTCAAGTCTTCCAACAACTTTAGTTACATGCAATTAATTACTTATTCATAGTAATTAGTTATATTTTGTTGAAATTGTTGAGAGATTAGACAACTTCCAAATTGAGTCGTGAAGAAACAAAAGTCATGTAAAAAATGCACAACTTCTTCGTTTAAAAAATCGATTTGTTTTCGTATAAGTATCCTCTCGTCCTTCTCTGTGTGCTTTCTCCTTTCTCTTAATCTCTGCGTAAGCTTTCTCCATCGACGCTGTTTTCATCATGCATGTGAATCATGTCATAATAATAGGTTCTCGTTCTTCAAAGTTTACATTCGAATATGTGTGGTTCTGATACATCAGATACCTGACTTCTCTAGTGTCATATCATCACTACTGTTATTTACTATTCTATGTTGTATTATGTTATAGTTTTTTAAAATAATAATAATAAATGACACAACATTGTAATCATTTTAAGAGAGAAATAACAAAGAATATGATAACTTTAAAGCTAAAAGGTATATAAGCATGGATGCTTAAAGCTGCATAGAAGACAAGCCACGTGATTATTTTTTAGTAAATCATAAATCTGCACCCAAAAATTAGATTTTCATAATATGGCTCATATCATATCATGCTAAAAAGTTTCTCAATAATTAAAATGATTACACCATATCTCTTTCACGAAGTAGGCAACTAAGACATATGATGTTATCATGCTATCAAAAGACTATTTTTTTCATTTCACTCAAAAAGTAAAGTAAATTCTCTTGGTAACATTTATATGCAAATTACTGATGCTTGGCTCCAAGACTAACAAATTGATCAGGCATGAGCAACTCTAGCATATTGAAACTTCAATTATTTAAAAACTCAATAAACATAAAAAAAGTATTAAAAGATAACAAAGCTCTCGTTGAAGTTATTTTAGTGTGATGTTGTCTTCATTATTTACTAGTAATGTCAGCAATTCTACAATTACTCATTACACAAATCACAGAGTAATCACCAGACAAAGACAAATGCATCCAAAACCCTTCTCCCAAATTCATCCAAAACCATTCTCCCAAATATTTCAATGTATTCTATAATGTTTTATTTATAAATAAATCCATCACTTCAGTATCCATAACCCTATTTTTATACCCTATAAACTAATCACATATATACAGGAAGAACCTAAACCAGTAAACACAGAATGAAGGTGTAATTACAGTAAATACAGGAAGAACCTAAACCACTGGAACACCAAATGATATCACTGGAAATCTCAAAACCCAAACCAATACCAATTCCAAACACAAAAATGCATCAAAATAAACAATAGTCTTACAATTTTAGAATGTACCATTTTAAAAATCTCACCTTTAGGAATCAAAAAGCACTTTCTTTAACCTTCACGGGAGAAGCATTAGTGCTACCACGTGCTCGACCTCCTCAGCAGCGGGTTTCACGCACGAACTTTTTTTCGAACGACTGGCTTTGAGACCTATTAAGGCTCTCGCTAGTGCAAGACGGGTTTGGGAGTTTTCCTGAGGTTTGAGACAGTAATCACAAATTTCACTCAGTTTATTCCAGAGATGGGGAAAAAAGACGGAGAAGGATGGGAACACTTACCACTGGCCGAGAATGATGGCGGAATGGACGACCATCCACAACGGTAGCAGGACTCCGATAGGTCACACGCACTGAACGAAGAAGCACTCTCACTAGCCGACCCTCTGTGAAGGAAGAGATGTGCACACTAGGGTTGCGGAGAAGAAGGGTTCTAAACGCTTCTAAAGGTTTCTAAGTGCTCTGGCTTATGTCACTCGAAGAGGGAGAATCATCTTCCAAAATGTTTAATTTGATTTCCTGAACGGCTGACTAAATCCTTCGCTAATGACTCTGACCATATCATTGTTTTTACCGGCGGCCCAAATCCTTCGGAACATCCTTCGGTAACATCCAAAAAAAAACTACTTTCAATAATTCTTTATTCAATATATTTTATTATTATTATTATTATTTAGAGTGGTTAAAAATCATTGTAACGAAGAATGCAGTTTGTCATAATAATTTTTTCCTATTTTCTTCTTGACTGTTACAACTAACCTTATAGAATAATGGACCACCTAATTAACTGATTCGTAGGATGGAGCAAAATATATAATACCGATTGTAGAATATATTATATAGCAAATAATATAACTAAAAAATAATAAAATTCGATGAATAAACCAATGTATATATGGTTTCATCAATGACAATGACAAGACAGCCTATGCATGCAACCTTTGGAAAGCAAAAACTGTCTTACGCTCTATCTCGGAGGAAACAAAACTTCCACACACACACACAAAAAAAAAAAGAAAAAAAAAAGACTTCTTTTGATCTTTATTATACTCAACCTATAATCCATTAATTCTCCCCCAACATCTTTTACAAAAACGGCTTCCTACACATACCTTGAGAAATTTGCAGAAAGAAAATACCTCAAGAGTTACAGTTGTTAACATTTAATTCTATAATTATCTGTCTATCTACAGTGCCGCGCAATGCTGCCAGAATAAAGAGAGAACATTTAAATTTATATAATTAAACGGAAATTTAAGAAGCTATAAATTAAGGGCATGTTATATATTATATTATATTATATGGTATATAGGTAGCTAGGTAGGGAATACTAATGCCACGCATGCATGAACTAGCCGTTGCTATTCAACGCGAGGGCGTGCCAACCACAATGAACTCAGAGCTCGAAGACGATGGAAGTACTCGGCTATCGCCAGAAAACACCTTGCTGCTTGACGCGTCGTTAGGAGTTGATGCAGACGGTGAATGGTTTGGTGCCGAAGATTATCTGCCTGCAAAGTTTCAGGTACAAAACTTAATGTTATTCTTATCACTGTTTAATATAGAAACTAGCATTTAATCTCAATTACTATTCATGATTTGATTTACTGAAATGGAGATAACTTTCACGAGACAAAACACTGAATTAACACTGTTAATACTTGTAAGAATTGCATTTAAACTTTTTGTGTATTATTTTTAATTTTGCTCATAAGATTATATGTGTATGGGCTGATTTTTGTGAATGCATGTGTGGGTAGAAAATCAACCTTTTGCGTGAAACTTCAACTGGGAAGAAAAAATATTAAATCATAGTGGTCAGAAATAGACACAATAGAGTGGAAAAGAAACTGGAACAGTGTCAGTCTTCTCTTCGTGCTTTCCAACATTAATAAGATTGAAATCTCTACCCACTTATCTGCTGGTGAAATTTTCGTAGTCAAACTGTGGAACTTTTAATCAAAATTTGGATCCTTAACCTTAAAAGCACTCAACCTGGAAGATGGTAGAAGATTTGTGACGGGATCGTGAATTTACTCAACACACTATTATATTATAAAATTAGTATATAGTCTATGCATTTTATTCAAATAGGGTGACTAACTGACTATTATTGTTCAACATAGAGACAATGTTTTCAAAGATTGGATTTCTTAAATGGTGACAACATAACAATAATGATCACAGTAAACACTGGACCATGTAGGAGTAGTTTTAAGTCAGCATTGTGGCTAAAAGAAGTCTATAGAATCCATAATAAAAGTGGTCAAACTACCAGTGGTGAGCTTAGATATGAATTAGGGAAAGGTTGTTGCAAAACTCATTATGCTTAGTCTATCTACCAAAAGATTCCTCTGGTTTTCGGTTTCCCATTGTTTTGATGTTTTACTCCTGATTATTAGTCTATTCTGGATTTCCTTGTATTTAACTAAACAATCTATTCATCTATAGAAATTACTAATAAAAGTTGGTGAAAAAATGAATATGACTGGTGTAGATTAACTATAATATATTTCCCAAAGAAATTCAGATTACCTACACTATTAACTTAATTCTACTACAACAAAATTCCAAAATGAAATGCCTAATCCTACTTAGAAAAGAAGCATATGTCCCATTCCATTCAAAACTCATCTACACCATATGTTGCATCCGTTTCAAACCCAAAGTCCACTCAGAGAACACAGCTCCATATTAGACTCAACACTGTCCATTTGTTTGAATTAGTCAAAACGGAAGTTATGGGGAAGGGTCTATGTTGTGTCTTCAAGTCAAACGTTTATGACCATGACATCAGACTGATATGGGGCTAAGAAATATCTTTCGATTAGAATTGTATTGGTGAGGGACCACTCATCTGTTTAGTGTCACGTGTATATGATCAGTATATACACTTACCTTTGGTATTGGCATTCAATGTTAATGAAATGTTCAAAACAATTTAAATTTTCAGCACTACAGTTACTGCACTTTAGCTATATATGTTTTATTGTTCTTGTTATGGTAACTTTGCAGTATGCTTTTAATATGCGTTGGTACCAAACTATGTCAAACAAGCTAAATTTATATTTAGGTATTTAATCTTAACTAGTACTATAATCGAGATGTTGTTTTCCTACAGCTTTTAATCTTTAGTACACAAAACTCCAATAGGGTTGCACGTAATTTTCCTTATTAAGGTGTATGTTTATTTAGCCTGTGTCTGGTATTACACATATATATAATGTGTCCAAGTAGTTGTACCAGACAAATCCGAAAGGAAAAGGAGTCCTTTTCGAGATATAAACATTAGTCCCCAATGTAGAGCTCTAAATAAGATGCAGATTTTATAATGTGTTTGTAGATTCCATGTAACAACCTCAAGAGAAAGACATGAATATGGAAGGAGTAGTTTATGGGGTTGGGGCAGGTTTCCCTACCCAAAGAACAAAAGATTCTTCTTCTTACCTAACCCCATGAGATTCGTTATGGAAACATGGTTTCGTTATGGAAACATTGTCGTAGGGACCACTGAACAAATCAACCAAGATCAAACGGTCACCAAACTCCCTCACCAAATCACCAATGCCAAATTCAATGTCCATGATGAAGATGTTTTTGGAGTAATGATATTGACACGCATAAAATAATACATTCTTTGAGATAACACAAGAAATATATATGTATATATTGTTTCATTATTAAAAAGTCAATTGTAGAGAATATTAATTGTGAAGTGTGATGAATAGCATTACTATATATATACCCACACATTAAAAATTTGGGAGATGCACGTTAAGTCAAAGTAGTGCAACGTACCTGTCTAACGAAACCTTCGAGAGTGGAGAGCTTGTTCATGGCCACAGCCATTTGTCCCATATAGTTAGCCATATTGAGAGGATAGCTTAGAGAGTCTGAAGTTATGGTGTCCGAAAGAGATTGATTGAGAGCCTCGAGCCCTTGAGAGAGAGCCTCTTCTGCCTCTTGAGTCGATTGTTGTAATCCACATATACCCAATATTTGTTGTTCCGTCAGAGGCTCAATTTGACTCAGAATAATCTAAAACACATAAATTAAATCAATATAAAAGTAAGCTCAAATAGTTATACTATAATCATCCATGTATATGAAGAATATTATAAAATGACACAATTTATGGTAGTGAGATTAATTGATTACTATAGAACATTGAAAGAGATGGAAATGGAAACGTGAACCTTATCTCCATTTCCCATCAACAACAGGCTGGAAGAAGAAAATGAGAGATAAAGACCTATGCCACTCCCTTTTTCTTTAATACCCTAATTTCTTAATCATCTCCTGTTCTAACCATGAATTGCAGTTAAAGGTATGGCATTATATATGAGAATGAAGCCTAATTCTACCCACTACGGGAAACCTTCATCATTCCTTTTTATCTTTCATTGATGACATTGAATTCATACCCTACTTTTTGTTTTTTGTTAACCCACCGACAAACGGAGTTCAAGCATTTATAAGACAAACTTCTTGTAATGAGTATACCGTGTATAACGCACCCCAATTTCCTCACACTCGCCGCACGAAACACTTCCCAGTTATCATAAAATCACCCCCACAAATATATTAATATTTGAAAAAATAGAACTTGTGAACCATTTTTGGTTACAATAATTTTATGTACCTTAATGAGTTCAGAAGGCTTGAATCCTCCTATCCACATGAAGCAACGTTCAGCTGGGGTTTTCCACATGCCAGAAACCAGATGAAACACGTCTGTTTTGGCCACTAGGCTCTTGAGGTTCATTACTTGGTCATAATGCGCCAAGCAATTGTCCACAAAGAGTCTAAGCTCGTTCTCAGGAAGGTGCTCTTGCACTGCAGCTCTTAGCTCACACACTATGCGGTGGTGTTCTTCAACCCATCTTGCATATTCCACGTCAAACATTGCAGCCTCTGAAATTTATTTAAAAGTTTTATCAGGAAAATATAAGAGAGTAAAGCATGAACAGATATCATCTAGTTAGTGGAAAGAGATTGAGACCCGAGCTAATGGTATTCATAGCAACAGGGAGGCTTTGCTCTCCTCCCAAAAGTGAACCTCCACCCAAGAACATGCCCTAAAAATAGAAACACGCATTACTTGTAAGTTTGAAAAACCACAGGTGTTTGAAGTTGGAAACTTTAGCAGTGTCATGGCCAGTTATAGCATATGTGGTTTTATTCTTCCTAACCTGAGTTCTAGCACGTTGTAGCTCTTGTTCCAGCTGATTAAGCCTAACCCTACTTGACTCTAGCTGTTGAACATATGCCTGAGAGAGAGAGACAGAGAAAGAAGACAAACCGAATGGCACATGACTAAGAAGTAAGGGGCCTTTGAAAATCTTACCAAAAGAGTGTAAAACAACAGAGTCGAGTTAAAATAATCTTCCTTGGGAATCACTCACCTTTTTCCTAAGCCTGCTTTTCCTAGCTGCCTCTCTATTCTGAGCAAGTCTTCTCAGTGTCTGTGCACAACGTTTTAAAGCGGATACGTTAACTTGCGTATTTTGAAAAATTAGTAACTAGCTTGAAAAGGATGGATAAGGAAGAAAGAAAAACAAAATCAAGAAGTTAACCTTAGGATCTGGTGTTTTTGGTCCTTCTTGTTCAGAACTCGACGTTGGACCTTTGCGGTTGCTCTCTCGCTGCCATATTAAAGGCATAGGTTAAAAAGTTTCAGATAAAATAACAAGAATTATATTCAAGGTCAGAACCTGAGGCTTCAAAGATGCTACCAAACTCTATATCCTAGCCATCTATAACAGATAGCTTTGACTCTCTGATATATATAAATATATTATGTTCGTATACCTTGACAGCTTTGGGTGGTTGAGGGGCAGAAGCAGCTTCGTTTCGAGGGTTGGCCAACTCCATCGACGGCTCTGATGGTCTCTTTGAACCACTTGTTTGCGGAGAAACTAACTCTATGTTAGCCTATCAAAATCAAATATAAACATATAAAACATATTAATATAGTGTTATTATTTACTTACAGCGAATAATATTGACCAAAACTTATCACCATCATCAGGCTATGTATGCAGCAAGGAATAGTAACAGAAAGAGAGAGTGAGAGTGTAGTATATATATATATATATCTAATATAAGTGGACAGTGAGGTATCGATAATGATTACACCTTGGACTTGGATGATGATGGCTCTACGTGCATAGGCTTGGATGGGAAAATGTTGAGAGTCGGAGGCCTCATTCCGGATGATGAGTTCTCTGCAGAGACGCATACATGTACGAAATTCAGCAACATCAATCATGTGTAAATATATCTAAGCAAGTTTATATTTATAATGAAGAGAAGGTGAGAGAAATGAGAGACGGAAAGAGGGTCTTGTTTTGGAGGTACAGAATGATTAAGAGATAACCCAAATGTGAAAATGAGAGAGAAAGAGGTGAGAGGCAATTAAATTGGTAATAGAATTATCATGCATTTGTAGCTCTCATTCCAAACTGAAAAAAAGGAAGAAAGAAAAGAGAGCAAAGAAAGTAAAGGCAGAAGGAAGCCCCATACCCTACTGGTTTTCCTTTTCAGTACAAGTGGTGTTTTTGTTTGAAGGAGATCATGACACCGGTTTGTTACATGTCATGGTCTCATACATCCAAGGAATAAAACAAGAAAACAATTAAACAAAAAATAAATGTAGAGAGAGAAAGAGAGGATCAATTTCCCCTATTTTTTTTTTTTTAGAAATGGGAATATCTACTCCATCTTCTGCTCCTCCCATCTCTGCAAGGATTTGGTCAAAGGAAGTACGAAGCTCCTGCAGATAGGAATCAGCCAAACATGTTTTTGGTGTGACCCAACAAAGAGAATCTCACAAACGAACGAAAAGTGAGAGGGAAGAAGTCCCTCTTTTGAATTTGGAGAAGGTTAGCAGCTAAAAAAAAACAAAGAAAGAAATTTCCATGTGTGTGCGTGTGAGAGAGAGTTTACGAGAAAGCTCACGTCTTTGGTCTTGAACAGTGGAGGGGTCTGCTTGTCCATCAAGGTAGAGGAAAAAGGCTTGATCCAATTCACCCAAGTCATAAGCCCCGGAATCCTTGCCTCTGCTGACATAAACACACACGTTGAACCACAAAAGAAACAAAAAAAAAAACACAGAATAATGTAAGACAAAAAAACTCACAGGTGGTAGTTTCCAGGGATAGAAGAAGACGAAGAAGAGGATTGCATCATTCCAAAAGAAATTTGATGGTCATGAACTTGATGGTTTTGGGGTTGGTGTTGTTGTAACTGATAGTGATGAGGATGAGGGTGACGGTACTGAGGTGGTGGAAGTGGTTCCAATTGATTATTTGTTGTTTGGTTGGTGGTCTTGGAAGCCATGATGAGAGAAGAACCTAAAAGGATTGATGTTATTGCTGTTGTTTATGTTGTCTCCTGTTCTTGTTCTCTCTTAAAGTAGCTCTCGAAAACCCCATCAATGGTGAAACCGCCTTCTTTGTCTTTCACTTGAGATCATTCTCTTCCTCCACGGTAAAAGAGGGAGGCGGTTATAGTCGAATAGCTTGTAGCGAGTTACAGAAGAGAGAGAGAGAATGGAATTGAATGCAAAGTCACAAACTAACAAAAGACAACACTCTTTTCTATTACACTACTTTCTCTCTCTTCAAACTAGACGATGACTTTCCTCAAACCAAATTTTTTTTTTTTTACAGATTAAACGGTCCTCTCAGGGCACCACCCTCTTCAAGTTCAACCCTATATATCTCTCAAAGAACCAGAGAAGAGGTTTCAACAAAACATGGCTTAGGTTGTGTTTGTTTATGGGAGAGAGGAAACCAATTTTGAATTGAAAGATGGAATGGTAAAACCACCTTAAAATTAAAAGCTTCCGTGCGAAACCTACTTATTCTATAGAGTTAAATGACCAAAAAAGTCATGCTCTGTGTTCAACTTTTCATATTGACATTCATGCACACGCTTACACATTGATCCCTCAGGCGGCTCTCTTCGTTTAACATATTTAGCACACACATTTTAATTTATACATCTTTTTTTATAGAGTAATGAAATTAAGAATTTCTTAAATTTATAATTTCTGAATAAAAAAACAAGTAATTGTGAAAGTTAATGCCAAAGCAAAAGTATTCTGAACCCGGACAAAATAAAAACTAAAACTGATTAAATACCATTTATTGTTTATTAAACATTTATTCTTTTTCTATCATTTACTTTCTTACATGTGTGACATGTTTTCAGACATTTTCTCTCTCTTTTTCTATACATATGTACGTTAATACACATATATACATTAATTAATAAATAAATAAATAAATAAATATATATATATATATATACACGTTCTAATTTTACATTTTAAAATTACTTATTTTATTACTAATTAACACATCTTCTTTTAATTTGTTTTGATCTGTATGTATATTTAAATTTATTTGAATACCTATGAATTTTAACATATTAAAACTAATTAGAAAGTGAGAGGAAAATAATTAAAACGGGTAATATTTATATATAGATAGACTAAAATATAAATTTAATACAAACACAAATAGCATTTACTATAGAAACCTTTAATAATCAAAACAAAGACTATACTTTTTATATTCTTCTCTCTGTCTTTTATTTTATTTTGTCTTGTGAAGCCCCATTTCAAATCAAACAAGATAGTTATGCTAGATATTTAATAACCAATAATCATTCATTTATAAATAGAGTTTTTTTTTGTTTATAATTTGAAATCTCTTATCAAGTTGGAGAGGTAATTAATATTCAACCTTAGTGATTTCGAAGGAGATATAATAAATAATATTTCCATATGTCTTCTTAATTAATCAAGTCGTTGTAGAAATAGTAGATAGTGATATTCCTTAATTTTGAAGATGATTTTATCACAGGTTGAATCTTGTAAATCTTTTTCAAGGCTGAAAAAATTATCTAATGAATAGTTACAGTCATATGAAGGGGGCTTCCAGACGTAAGTTATCTTTATGGCGGATGGTTGAAAAAACTTCTATAATCTATTTTAGGGTTCTTCTCAACATATAGACAAAATTGACTAAGAAAAAACATTAAACTTTGACTTAATAATAATCACAAAATACAAATTCAAGGCAGAAGAAAATATGATTCAAGTTTGCATAACTCCACATCCAAAGGTGGCGTCTAATTAAAGCCAACTAATGTAATCCTAAAAGGTGTTACAAGCAAAAGGAGTAAATTACAGAAACACTACAAAAAAAAAAGAAAATATTTATAAAATTCATTTAAAATTTGCTAAGATTCAAATAGGTGTCAAGGTCATACTTATTTATGTACACAAAAGTCATTAACAATGCTAACTAATTATAACAATTATTCTATAAAAAAATGTTAGTTGTTAAGTATTTCTCAAATATTGACTAAAAATAATATATACTATAAAATATTTCATACCAAGGTCTCCATTGAAATAATGTACGTTAATTAATTAAATGAAAACATTGACTTTGGGAATCATTTTGCTATGTGAAGACCATCAAGTTGCATTGGGGCAAATCAATCATTGTTTGCATTTTTTATGTCTTTTCTAAATTTCTTTGAATATGATGATTTGTTTTCTATTTATCAACATTACCAAAAATATATACATACCCCACCAAAGTCAACACCTCTTGAAATTCTTATGCCACTAAACTTGTTTTGCTCAGACATATTTTTGTCATTACATCAAACTTTGCTAAAGGTTGTTCAAAACGCTGAAGGCAGGATTCAGCAACGTGTCCCACTTATATGTATTAAATTTGTGTATGTTTTGATAAGTAAGAGTAGCCATTATCAATTGCTATGAACTTCACAAGGTGAAGAATGGCTTTCTGAGAGTCATGTGCATTGACCCTCGAAATTCATTTAATGTGTTCAAATTGGAAGACAGAGATTTTTTGAAGTACTTTCTTTACTGTTGTCAACAACATTTCACAGAAACTATGTACCTTTATGTTCCATGACATCTTGTTTTCTGTGTATATAGACTACAAGTTCTCAACATATACATCATGACCCACCACATATAGAATTCATATAAAAACACATTTAGGATTTGAATAAAAAAGTATTTTACATTCTAGCACTTCATTTGTGTTATTGTTAGAGAATATAGGATTTAAAATTTACATTATTTATATAAGTACAAATTATAATTTTATAAAATTAAATTAGACTTAAAATTTAATTTTTAATATGAAATTAGATTTCTTATTTATTGGAAAACTTGTTATAAGATCAACATTAAATCATCTATCAATGTCTTGTATCATTATTCAAAAAATATATATATATATATATATATATATATATATATATATATATATATATATATATATATATATATATATATATATATATATATATATCGAGATTATGAATATGCATTAAAAATTTTACATTGATTAAAAATAAAATAAATTTGTTCATGATGTAAACTTCTCATCTTATATCAGTTTTGAAAAGTTGAGAAAAGTATGATATGTTTTACCTTCATACTAATTGTGTATTGAATATATTCATTTTGAGAAAATTAATGAAGATACACATATTTAGAAAACTAAATATAAATTGTAAGTATCCTATGTCAACAAAGTTTTCTTAATAACAATTTGACACCACACCACATGTAAGAACCTATGAAAAATATTCACCTTAACAAATAGTAACAATTTTATTACTAATAGTAATAAATTTTTCTTTATGAATGGAAAATATAATTAATAAGTTTATGTAAAAATAAAATGTGGAAAGCTAAATAAGAAATTTTGGTAGCTTAAATGGTAGAAAATTATGGTGATTTCAAGGACATGGGTTCAAACTCTTTTCTAGCTTTTTGTTTAAAGAAAGAAAAAGAAAACAAATAACAAAACACTTTGGGTGATTGAAATAACAAAACACCAAAACATCTTTCAGTGATTGAAATGATAAAAAATAATAATAAAATATGTTGTTGTTTTGAATCTATAAATAAGAAATTTTTTAAAAACTAATTGAGGAACACTTTGGCTAAGGAAAGACTTGGTACTTAAGTTGTCCATTGTGACACACTTCTCTTTCCTGGAAGTCTACTCGATAGGTTTTTAACTTAAATCCTATTGAACAGATTAAGTATTGTTAAACTATTATGCAATATACTCAATTGATATAAAATATGTGATGGATTCATCTTTCTGGAAGGATAAGAAGATGTCTAACCGGCTATGCCATATTCAACTTCTTAGTTCCCCAGAACGATTATATTAAGGTTATATTTATGATGGTAGGATAGAGGAATCTTAAAAACCAGAGTTGGTACATCCCTGATCATAGAGCAGCCCTGGTCAAATCCAGTAAGTTGTGACTAGTCATATGTACTGATGTTTATGGTGAGTTTGATTCGTCAAACATTTGATTCTTCTCCGGTGACCATTTATAGTGATATTTTATTATTGTTATTTTATTTTGTGATATATTCATTTTGTATGATTTTTGTGATGATTGTATTTTATTATATTGGATTTGAATTTATGCATCTGAACATGATGAGTATTATGGAGAGATTTTGTAATCGTATAGTATGAGTTGAGGAATATGAGCATGATATGAGTCTCATGGAGAGATTCTGTAATGACATGGTATTAGTGTATATGTTGATGTTGAGGGTCCTATTGTTGGAAGTTATCCTGATACTCTAATAATCATTCAGTCTCAAGTAGAGAAGGATGCATTATGT
Organism: Vigna umbellata; assembly: GCF_029865625.1. Taxonomy (NCBI): domain Eukaryota; kingdom Viridiplantae; phylum Streptophyta; class Magnoliopsida; order Fabales; family Fabaceae; genus Vigna; species Vigna umbellata. Next base: position 23,369,973 of record NC_142169.1, read on the forward strand.
AGTGAAAGGGGCAGAAGGTCCTGGTCTATGTGCCGGTTTTGAACATAGTGTTGAGGACTAACCTTGTGAATGATATGGAGTATTTTGGAAGTGTATTTGTAAGAAGAAGTAGAAGTCATCACAAGTGCATAATCTCCCGTGACCGCTCATCAACGTATCATCCGGATGAGTGTCTATTTGGTATTGTGGGATGAGTGTCTATTGAGGATTGTGGTACGAGGGGATGAGTGTCTATGGTGCGATTGTTATATGATGGTATGAGGGTGTCTGACATAATTATTATATGATGTTTGTTGAGTGTATCAAAGTAATTATGCATGTTTTATAAATGATTTGTTGCATGTTAGCTCACCCTACTTGTTTGTGTTTGTGTTTGTGCGATGATCGTATAATTCGTTATACGAGAACAGATGAAAGAATGCCGTCTGATTCAGTGCCAATGAAGAAAGAGATAGAAGAATTCGAGTTATATTTATAAGTTTGTAGTTGAATTCTGAGTTTAAAACATACATACATACATACATATATATATATATCAACGAATTATCTCAAGTGTGAGATTATGGGATGTTACATTAAATATAATGCTACAATATATCAATTATGAATAAGTGTGAGATTATGGGATGTTACATTAAATATAATGCTACAATATATCAATTATGAACAAGTGTGAGATTATGGGATGTTACACCACACATATGTTATCTTTTGATTGGTTTAAAGCATCTCAATACAATAATAAATAAACAATGAAACCACTAAAAAAAATACGTGTGTTATGTTAAAATATTGTAAAATATCTATGTCAAAATATATTATTTTCATTATATAATATCATATACTAAGAATAAAGTTTCAATATTTTTAAAAAAAAATCATAAGAACTGAAATCAAAAGTTACTCATTTTATATTATATGAATTAAAAATATATGTAAATCTTAAGTTTAGGATTTAATTAAGAAAATAATTAAATAAATACAAAATTTAAAGTTTAACCAAACTTATTGATTTAAAAAAATAGATAGACTTGGTGTTTTCAAAATAAAGAAACCATAATTATAGATTGAACAAGTGAACCAAATTGGAGTTAAAACTTGTACAAAAGAAAAACACGTCTCTCTTTTTTTTCTCTTTTTTTTATATATTTGTGTTGTTACAGGCAAATGAATTATGGCATTGAAAATACAAAAAAATTATTTAATATTTATGTTTTAAATCATTCAAAACATTTAATAAGGTATATTTATTACGTTCACACTATGTATTTATGAGACATGGTGAACAGTCTGTTATATGTTGAATACAAACAAGGTTTGTTACAAAGTTTAAAATGGTTTTATTAAATATTGCAACGGATAAATTAAATATCACATTAAATGTGTATTAAAAACATTTTCTTTATTAATGTATTTTCATGGTACGTGTATATAAGTAACTTATATAAATGACTTTTTAATACACAACACATAATTAACAGATTACTTTGTATTAGTGTCAAATATTTACTGTAACGATATTAGTTGCAAAATCACATTTAAAAGAAAAAATACAGAGAAATTTAAAAAAAGAAAGACATAGCAACACTCTAGATCACTATTTTATGTGAAACTTACTATTTTATAAATTCTACTTAACCAACCTCTTCGAAAGAGACAACTATAACCCCTATTAAATATTGTTTTTAACAGGTGATAAAAAGGATTAGGTGTGAGAAGATAATGTAAATAATGTATAACATATATATATATATATATATATATATATATATATATATTCTTATTTTGTTTTTAATTATATTTCAAAAATTATTTTGTTATGTATATAATAATGAAGAAAAAAAAGTGAAGATAAATCATTTATTGATTACAAATAACGGTTTAAACTATTATATAATGCAGTCACATTTTTCTGCGTTTTATATATATTATCTATATTTTTTCAATATTACTTTCTTTAAAATTATAGACTATATATCAAATATAGAAAATTATATATATATATATATATATATATATATATATATATATACCACATTAAAATTAATATAAATAGTAAGTTTTAATTCATTAAAATAAAATAACAATAAAAAGGTTGATACAACAGGGCATAATATGTTTGCAATAATGATAATAATAAGAAAAACTATATACGCAATTTAATAACTATTGAAGAAGTTGGTCCCTAAGGTGATTCAAGGCTTCACCAACTTCTCCATAGGTTAAAATAATATTTCCTATCTGAAAGTGACACCGACTAATGTTTTTCTTGTTTATTTTAATTGGGTCAAAACACTAGTACAAGTTAAGGAAACACTATCTCAAGTTTCCATCATTGCTTATAAGCATAATTAAAGGAAATTGTTAGGCACGTCATATATAATTAAAGAGAAATCTAAATAATCAGATTGATCCTCTTATACTAATATATGCACATCTTCCAAAATAAACTAACTACTTATTAAACTACATTTGTTTAAAGTATATTCCTGTAAATTTACAAAATTAAAGGAGGAATTCATTTAGAAAACATACATTAATATATTCCACCAATCCAAATATATTGTTGACATGTTGTACTCTTGTAATTAATTTTTGAAAAAATAGGTATTTATAAAGAATATGCTATTTTTTTATTTATAAATTCTTTTCAAGTAATTCATACTGTTTAAGAAAAGTAATTAAGTTAATGAAAACAATAAAATTATTAATAGTTTATATTATTATGCTAAAATTACTCATACATATTTAAAGTTAAAAATAGTTAAGGTGTTGACTATCAATGTAAAAATACTCATACATAATTTAATTATTTCACATCAACTAGAGATAAAGTCAATTTAGAGTATATAAGTGGGTGTAAAAATCATCTCACAAATTGATTTTATGAGGTTGAGTTAAGCTTAAATTTTACTCCTTAATATGATATCAGAGTCATTGATATGGGCTTATCTTAGCGAAATTGGTTATTTATTAGGTCTATTGTTTCACCCATTGTTATATCGTTATCGAATCATTTATTGATGTTTAGTCTAATGCCTAAGATGTATATATCTCAACGTGAGAATGTATGTTGAAAGTTCCACATCAACTAAAAGTAAGACTAACTTATAGTATATAAGAGAGTCAAATCATACTTTATAAGTTGATTTTATGAGATTAAGTTAAACTTAAAATCAATTTATTAACAAATGCATATTCTAAAAATAAGTTAAGAAACTAAACCAAATAAAAGTTAATATAAAGTCTTTTGTGTTTTAACAATTTAAAATAGACATAAATACAAAAATGAATATTGGTATGAGACGAGTATAAAGATAGAGATGAGTCAATATACAAATACTCATCTTTGTCTCATATTCAATTTAAGAAACTGTTTATTATATATATTTAATCAATTTGAAATTTTCTCACAAAAATCGGAAAAACTTTTAAAAATATAATGTATGTGAGACAAATGTATTTATCATCTCTATTTAATGAACTACCATCTCGAAATCCCATCAATCCTCTGTAATCTACAAGAAAAAGAAAGTTGTTAACCACCATTTTCCTTTCACCACCACAAGAAGTCATAACATGTAATTATATGTTTTATTTATTCTAAAATTTTACACACAAATGTAAAATATTATTCTAATTATCAAAAATTATATTATTTAGTCGTTATACTATTTTAATTAGTAAGGTAGTTTTGAGTATAATAATCATAACTATTTTGTTTCGAAATAATCTTTATATTTATATCTGAACATACTTAATTTTTACATTTAGATGTGAATTAATTAATAAATTAGTTTTAATTGGTAGTTTTAGTTTTGGAAGATGTATATAATTGAAATAATTTTTTTAAAAAAATTCACATACTCAGAATATTTGGGAGGCATAAAAGAAACTTAAGAATAAGGAATTTTTCATTACTAAAACAAATTATATTAAAATGTATCATAATTTTTTGTAATGTAAAATTATCTACTTGTAATTAATTTTATTTAACATTTCTTTTCCATAGATAATAAGACCAAATGTTTAATCTTTGTTAAAGCATTGTTGATTTTAAATAATTTTTTTATTATTATTTGCTTTGAAAACTTCCTTTCAATCAAACCAACTTATACTAGAATTGTTAACATTATTCAATAAGCTATACGCATTTGGAAATGAATATATTATTTTTATGTAATTAATATATATCAATTGGTTTATCATTTTTCAATCTTATAATTTCTTTTAATTAATATATTTAATTTTACAAATAAATTCAATCCATCAAGGTCTAACAATGATCATGTTTCAAAAAAAATTCAAGGTTTAAACATATTCAAGTAACTAAAATGTTTATGTTTTGATATCTCTCAAATTTGTATCAATATTCTTCTTGGTCATGCATATTTTCATCTAGATTAGAATAATAATCTAGTCTCTTAATCTCATTATTAATATAGCATGAGTTTCAGAATCTTAATTATCTTCATCACTAACTATTTCTCTTTCTTTATTATTGTTTTCTACCTATATCTACATTGTTATTATCTTGTTCATTAAAAGAACACCTACCGTCATTTTCTAATTCATTTTTCTTGTCTATTTTTATAAATTTATCTATAGCGCTTATTTGTGATGTATTCAAACCATCAAATTTTCTCTTATTCTAAAGTTTTGAATAGCCTCATTCATATTTATTAGTTGACATATCTATATATTTTTATATGAGATAAAAAAAATTATAATATATAAGACACTACTAATGATAAGTATATAAAAAATGAACTAAACCAATAAATTTTGTTATGGTTGTTAAAAAAATAAACTTAGATAGTAAACTCATAATATCTTAAAATCTCAAGTCTATTTCTTTTCTTTAGTAAGTACTTAAATTTAATTTATAAATTTTAACTTTTTCATAAACCTACACAATTTATTTTGAGATTAATCATAATAAAAAAATTAAAAAAATTATTAAATTATTTTAAAAATCAATCATGCATTTAATCAGAATTTGTCATACACACTCGCAAATGCACACATTCACTGAACACACTGTAACTTATATAAACAGTGAAAAATTATCACTGTTATATTTATGATTACTCAACTAAAAGTACAACAAATATTAATTTTTTGCTTTTAACCTTTTATATGATATGATGCATTAATGCACTGAAAAAAAATATTAGTAAAAGAAAAGTGAGAAATGATGAAAATTAGGGAAAAGAAAGTGAGAAGTAAGTTGTTTGAATTAGAGGGAAGAGAGTAAAAAATGAAAGAAAATTAAAAAGGTTTAAAAATAATTTGGTTTAAATAAAAATAATATTTTAATTGATAAAAATCTTGTAGTAAAATTTTTATTTTTTGTTAAAATTAATTTACAAAATGAATGATAATAAGTTATTTAAAAGTATATTATCAATTTATATTATTTCCGAGTGCATATTTGATAAAAAAATTGCACTTAAAAAAGGACATAATGGATTTCCACTTGCACAATGAGGGTAACCAATGATGTCTTAACATGATAGTCATTCAACACATCTCATCCATTTATACGCATGTGAAAATGCACATTAAAATCAAAAAAATAATGGTATCATAAACTAGTGATGCAAAATGTCCTTTGTGCAATTAAGACAAACAATCTACCAATTATCTTATGTTGTTATAGATTCCCTTCACATGCTTAGGGATTGATGTAGCCTTTGACATTTTCACACAGAATAAACTTCAACAAGTTAGGGATGACTCATAATAGTTAAAATAGTATTTCAAGAATAATTCATCATGTTAATACATGATTGTTAGAAAAAATCAAGTTAAAATAATATTTCAAGAATGATTTTATAAGCGTTGTTAATACATGTATTAGAAAAAAAAAATTGAAATTTGAAGATGGTAGAGAAACCTTTGACTACTTTAGTTATAAGTGTGGTTGTGTGAGAGTCATAATATGATTCTTATAACAATGGTCATTGGATATGTTTTTAGTTTTTTTAGCCAACTTTTAACAATGATTATAATTTAAATTATGTGGAAACTCACATATGATAACACTTATAGTAAATAGTAAGAATAGTATGAGTTTTTATTTATTTATTTATTTATTTATTTTATATTTACCTCAAACATAAATATTCAACTAGACATTAATTACATCATTTACAAATACAATTAATTAAAATTTATTATATTTCATACGTTACAAACACAATTATAATACAATTATAATATGTAAATAAATGTAAACTTTTCGTAAGATTAAATTAAATTTTTAAATTTACTATTATAAAATGATATAAAAACATGTCTTAATGAAGTTTAATAAACCTTTCAAATCACTCCCTATTGAAATCCTTTATTTTATATGCTTAATGTCCTTATAATATAAATTAGAAATCTCATACTAACAATTAATATAACAAAACTAATATATATATATATATATATATATATATATATATATATATATATATATATATATATATTTCATAATAAATTAACTTATAAAATTAAGTTAGACTACAATTTTACTTTTATTGTATAATAATTTTTGTACTATAACTATTAGAATCTATCCTAATAGACTTATTTTATTATCCTTTTATTCTCGTACTTAATGTTTTCAACACTTTTTTCCTTATTTTCACACTCAATGTCATCATTATGAGGTGTATCAGATATTTGTAATATTTTTTTTCAAATAATAAAATTATTAAAAAAAATATTTTTTCTAAAATATAATTTAAATAAATTAAAAAAATTCAATGAATAAAAATTAACCAATAGGAGGTATTTGCGAGTATAATATCTGTCTCAATCATATTTGTTGATGAATAAAAAAATCATTTAAATGATTCTCATCATACGGGCATGACCCTAACTCGTCAATAGAACATACTGGAATCAGGAAACGTGCTAATTGATCATTTAATCCGCAAGTTACATATAAGTTACTCGTTAATTATTTTGAATATAAATTATTTTATTGATTAATGTTTTACTATTTTGAATATGAATTATATACTCCAATAATATTATATTTGTTTCACTTTTAGTTAATCTCACAGGCTTTTTTTAATTTTTATCATATTTTTATAACTTTTCTTTCTTCAACCATTTTAATTTTTTAAGTTTTAAATATAAAAGAAGTAAGTTTGTTTTGTAAAGAGATTCATAGAATTAACCCATAAAAGATATGTTTAAGTAGAAACTTTCAACCTTAGTCAGGAGAGCTACAATTCAAATTAGAATAATATAGTTTAACTTTGTCGATTTTTCCATGTTATAAGTTGAAACATACAGCAAGGAATAAGTATTTTCAACATTCTTATAATACCAACTTTTCTTAGGTAGCTTTCCGTGTCAGTATTTTATTTAACTAAATCATTTTTTACAAATCAAACTTTAAGAATATTATTATTTGAAATGTATATAATGTGTTTATTTGTTATTTAGTGTTCTTGAAAATTTATATATATATATATATATATACACATTAATTAATATTAAATGTTCTGAAAAAAAATTACACTCATAAATTATTTTTAATCTCTTTTATCAAAATGAAAAAAAAATTATTTCATGTTTTTCTGAGAATATTAAAAAAATTCACCTTGTTGTCTTTCTAACTTCAATTTTTTGAATCATTACTTCAATTTCTATGTTCTGGTGATAAATCATTGCAAGTTAGCATTTATTCATGATTGCTTTTGTATTCCTTGAGGTAGATCCTCTTAAAATATGATTTAATTATTATTTTTCATTACAAAATATAAATATGGGCTCTTAGTCATTTCAATAGAACTCTGCCTCAATAAGATTTTGTAATATACTCATGTTGTTAGAGCTTTCTGAAATGAGTGTTGTTGTAAGAATGAATGAGATCAAAATGTATTTTTTAGGAAAAGTCTCTTCCTAATTTAATCTTAAAGAATGTAGTTTAAGGCTTACTCCTTTTATTACAAAGTACAATAAAGTAAAAAGATTGCATAATAACACAAACTTTATTATTAAATATAATTTTTTTAAAATTAATTTAGAGACTGTTAAAATTAACTTTAATATTAGCAAGAAATGTGTTTACTATTTTAAACAAACAAACAAACATGGTAGATGAAAAGGAGATATATAAGTTCATTCTCTTACAATTTGTCCAACCTCATTAGTCAATATTTGAGATAGAATCAAATTTTAATGTTGCTGACAACTTGCCTCTTTTAGATTCAAATCTTAAAAATTGGAATCAACATTCCATATTATGACAAGAGAAGAACTACAAGAGATTATAGAATTTGTAAGGGAAAACAACAATGGTTTTTTTTTTTTAATTGCACTTATGTTACCTATATAATATGTAAAAAATATTAGTTTTCTTAATTCATGAAATTTATATGATTTACATGTGTAATTTAACTTAAATGATTCAATCCAATTTATTTCATAAAATATAATTGTTATTAATCATTTATTGCATAAGTGTAATTCAGTAAAAAAGTTAATTCAATTATTTTCTAAAACAATGATAATAAAATATATTAGAAAACAATTATCATATGTGAATGAATGAAAAAAATTAAATAAATACAAGTAAAAGAAAACTAGAAAAAAAATGAAAAAAAAAACTTTCTATATTTTTTCATGAAATGACCTTTTTAACTCTTTTACTGAATGTTGGTCTTCCACTTTTATTTTTAATATATATATATATATATATATATATATATATAACTAAATTACAATATATGTTATTCATAAGACACACATTCTGACCAAATGTTATTCTTTCTATGAGAGCAAAATTACACCTGATTATTTATAATTAATTGTGTTGTTAAGTTAAAATTGAATTAAAGACTTAAATTAACAGTGGTTATTTCTACTGACGCTTAAAGTAGATGAATTTCTCTTATATGTATTATGATAATAACTAACTAATATCAATCAGTTACAAGAAAAATATATTGCTTAATGATTAAATTAGAGATAATGGTTATAAAAATGTAAAAAAAACGGTAAAATTTTTAATAAAAGTGGATTGATAATATTAAAACCCATAATTTGTAATATTGTATAAAAGCTAATGAGATTATACACAACCACCACACCAAAATGATATGCGCGCAAGTAAACGTTCATTTGGATGTTGACATAAGTGATTATATCAACGGTAACCATCTACTCCTTCCAACGGAAAACAGATGCCGGGAATCTGTGCTTCAACTTGCTACGTATAATCATTTTGCTTAAATAAAATAACTTATTCCAAACATATATTTCACAACTTGAATACTTAGATGTTCCATTTAAGTTAAAATATTAAGCCTTAAAATTAGTTTTTTTCATTATCTTATAAATAATCTCTTGTCTATGGTACTGCTATTTTCTACACTAATGATTTGGACGTGTTACCCTTAATTGTGATCAGGTTCAATGCATCCAACTTTTTATTCAATATATGCAATTATACCATTTTTTTTTAATTTGAAAATGATACCATGGATGCTACATATTATCAATTAGCCTTTTAAGCTGACTTAATTAAAATATTAAACTCTGGGCCACTGTATATAAGCACACTCCTTATCATCTCCATTCACTTTGCTCCAAAATTCTTATTTTATTTATTCGGTTCTTTTCTCGCATGTCTACTAGTATATATAAGTTCTATTAAATATTTTAAATTATTTAAATAATATATTTTTATGCATTTTTAATACAACAAATAATATTTTATTCTCTTTACGTATGACTATTTCTTCATAACACATCGGGTCTTTTAAATACGATTGGAGAAAGCATGCTTTTCTAATTAACAAAAGTTTTCATTTTTAATTTCTTTTATTAATGAAATAAACTTTTTATTTTTGTAGAGGTTATATTAAACAAATGTTACTAACATACATCTTAAATAACACAATTTTCTCTATCATCATTCTTTCTTTTCAATCGAACTTTTCAATAGAAGCTAGCTCATGTAGAACTCACTAAATAATATGAGTATTAATCTCTAGTAACAAGTTATTACATGAATTTCAATTAATATACAGAAAAGGAGTCAGAATATATCAAAGATTTTGATTGACATTTTTCACACATGAAAATGTAACATTTGAACAATTCATATATGGCAAGGGGTTCACACGATGAGAGCACTAGTTTCATTATTTTTTCTAATGTAAACTATGATTTTTTTTTTTTTTGCAATTGCTTATAAAATAATAGTTTTTCCTGTAATATTCAGTTAGTAGGTAACTGGCTTCTTAAATATATAATTACAATTAATATAATTTAAGGAGTTAGATTAGAATGTCAACAAAGAGCGTGGTGTGCATAATATTCCATGCCGGAAATAAGTGATGTTATTTTCAATATAAAAGGTCAATAATCCATCCCCATTTAACTTAATGTCAGATTTTGAAGTCATCATTGTAATCTTAATTCCTCTTTTTGAAGATTTAGTAGTATATAGCATAGGATATGACAATAATGTCTAAACCTAAACTTGTTGGCACCATTTAGAAACTAAACCCTAAATGAACTTTAGTTGGTATCCAGAAGAATAGATTAATTAGTGAAATCAAATTAACTTACCCAGGAGAAAATACCAATTTCATTCAAATTAATTATGTTTCCAAATCCTATGTTTGATAAATTATCTTATTTACCATACGTTTAATCAGGAAATTTTGTGATGCTAAAGGGCTTTATATCATTAAAGTTAAGAACTTTAAGTGGAATGGAGAGAAGGGAGCCTTTAAACATTGACCTATTTAGGGATACATCCATAATTGATGACGAGAAATAAAGGGTTTCTTCATCTTAGTTTTTCAAACTAATTTTAAGCAAAAAAAAACATATTTTTAGGAATCTTTATTATATTATGCAATATCTTTTTAAAAATTGCTAAATTTAGCCCAACAAAATGCCAATACTTAATTAATATAAAATATAGTTTTTTTCTATAAATATATTATTATTAGTACGAAAATATTTATAAGTCTTTGCTGATAATTAGTTTAAAAAAACAAACTTGACTAGGACCTCCCTCCTTACTCACTTTATTCTATCTACAAAAATTGAACAATAAATATTGTTGAAGAAGTCGAGTCTAACTCCATTTATGTATCAACAATTTGTTGACTTTAAGATGAATTTGGTTGAAAGGATAAACAAAAATATGATTAATAAGGAGAATTTAGTGATAGAAAAGGAAGAGAGAAATAATTAAAAAAAAAGGATAGAACTTACTGTATTAATAAATTCTACTTGTGTTCAATCTATTTTTGAAGTTTTCTTTTCTCTATTTTCCTTCAACAAACAACTTTTAATTTTGTTTTTATCTCTCATTTATTTTATTATGATTATACTTGTCTTTATTCAACCTCTACCAAACAAAATGAATGTTTTGAGAGCAGTAAGCAGCAGGAATGGAATGGAGAAAGATGCCAAATTTAGCATGTTCTTTTGGTAATGTGTTCCATCTTTCTATTGGCTAGATCCTAAATCTGAGGAAAGATAATGAGACCAATTTTCCATGTAAATTAAAAAAATGAAAATCTGAAGTTTCCACAGTGGTTCTTTCCAGCCACCCTTCTCAGTTTCCAAATATAGAAAAAAACATTGATCTTCTGCTTAGTACCATTTTCCAAAGCTTTTCCATTTCTTCTGTAACTATATCAAATTTGAAGACTGTGTTGTTCTGATATCACCACAGGTTTACTCTTTTCATTTTCAAGACAGATTCTTACACACTGCACAAAATATCTGTCATATAACGACAACTGTGTGCTAACACAAATTTCAGTTGCTAATTTTATCAGCATTTTATTAGCTACAAATTTTTAAATTTAATATTTAGATTTATTATAAAATCTTTATACCGAAAAAGTAACTCTGAATGAAAATTTGTGCGCATTCAGAAACAGGAATTTTTTTGTCTTTGGCTAAATTGGTTATTACTACAGTCTTCATGTTTGTAACTCTTCTTCTGCAACGATAATTATGATTCGTCAACCTTCTTTTTTATTGCATTGATTAATAGAATTGGAAAGAAACTGAAAAAGAAAAGAGTCTGAGAAGAGAAAGTTATGGAAATGTGAAGACTGCATGCAACAGGTCAGAGGAAACAGGGTGGCTGAACAGACAGCGTTGCCGTGTTTTGACTGTTTATTCATCCATTTATACATCGCATAGCTGACACTGCTACTGTGTTCTTCAAATCCATTCATTCATTATTATTATTATTATTATTATTATTATTATTATTATTATTATTATTATTATTATTATTATTATTTCTCGAACATCAATCAATAAAATAATATTAATTTAAAATATATATACTTATTTTAAAAAATCTTGAATTAAACTTGAAGCTAATTTTTTTATCATATATTCTATTGTAGCAAATTTTATTATTGGTTAAACATATAGGTTATTTATTAATATTTAATATATATGTTATTTTATAAAATTGAATTAAATTTAAATATAATTTTATAAATTATTTTATTTCATTGTTTATTCTTTTTCATTTAAACAAAAAATAATTATCTTGTGTCCATCTACTTTTATAAATATTATGATACTATAAGTATTCATAGATTGAATTTTCTAAAAATTATTCTAAAATTAAATAATTATATTATTTTATAATTAAAACATGTTAAGAAATTTTATAATAAATCACTTTTTATATTTTGTACATTATTTTTTTATGAGTTGAGTATAATGTGTGAATAGTGTTATGAACATGAATGCAGGTAGCTGTCTAATAACATTAAATAATGTATCATTTAAGGACTAAGAGATATTGATTAGGATATTTTAATGTCAAAATGCATAAATATAAAGGCTTCATGTGTGCTTCATAATGTTAATCTTGAAGACTTAGAAAAGCTTTAGAGTTAGTATTTGTGAATCAAGCAATAGAATAGTTTGTACATGGTCATATTTCCTCTATTGTCTTATAGAGAAGTTTAAGTATTTTCCCAATTGATTATGTATTTTTATTTTTATAATCAAATAAGTGTGATTTGTATTAATTTGTAATCTATTAAAACATACTATTCTTATTTATTATATAAAATATTTACAATTTGTTATATTAAATATTTACAACTTGAATTGATTTATTATCTTTTTGCCCAAAATTCATTTATTAAAACATTAATTTCATTCTAAACAAAGAAATCTCAAATTTATTTTGTTCAAACCAAGTCAACAATATTAACAACTGGGTAAATTATCTAGCTACTATATACTGTATTCTTATATAAGAGTAATTTTTCACAAAACAATTTTTTTCTTTTTATTTACCATTTTATATAAGAGTAATTTTTCACAAAACAATTTTTTTCATTTTATTTACCATTTTTAATTAGAATGTTATAATATAACGTTTTTTTTTCAATCATAGTCTTGTTTTCTTTTTTATTATTAATTTCAAAACTATTGAAAGAAAGAAAATGATAAAGTATAACAGATAACTTATTTAAATTACATTAAGAAAAGGGAAAACTAAACAATATTTTCATTGGTTGAAAAAACTTAACTACAATTATATGGTATAACTTTTTTAATGAAAGGAAGAAGCAGAAACTATTGTAATTGACTGAAACATATGAGTAATATAGGGCATTATGTCCAATTTCTTAGTATGGTATCTTATTTTATTTTGATGAATTAAAATTTTATCATTTATATTAATTTTAATTCTATATATATATATATATATATATATATATATATATATATATATATATAATTGTATTGTGGAGTATCACTGTCTACAATTAATTTTAGTTCATAGATTTTTTATTTTTACTTTTTTCATATGTAACAAAATGATAGGTTTAAAGGTTGTAATTTTAAAATACAATAAAAAAAAGTAAGAGTGTAAAAGGTTTATACAAAATAGAGACATCTTCATCACGTAAGAGTTTTTAAAATGAAATTGTGGTAATGGGCATTCAAAGAGTTTACCTAATAATGATTCTTTGCATGGATTTTTTAAGCCATTTTTTATGATCTTCATAGTATTTTATATGGTTGGGATATCATAATATTTTCTAGAAATTCATACTCAATTTTGCTCAACCAATAAAAAATTTTAAAGAATATAAAGAAACACATCATTTTATGTTTTCACTTAATTATGTTACAAATAAATTGTACTTATGAATTTGTTTAAATTCCCTTAAACATGTGCTTTTACTACGAAAGAACCATTTAACATCTATAATGGAAATTACGTATAAATAAAAGTATTGTTTTAATGTAAGTGAACACCCATATAAATTACTTAAATTTAAAGAGAATTGCTTGTAATTTGAAGAAAGTTTATTATATAAGCAACTCTCTTTAGTTTTAAATCCATGCTTGTGGGACCCATGATATAAAAAATTATAAAAGTAAAAAATAAAATATCTTAAATTGAAGAAAAGGAATCTGCCATGTAAGATCTTTCTAATAACGTATCTTTGTTAAAATTCAGGTTTTATCTAAAAAATCATGGAATGGGTTGTAAAAAGAAAGTCAACATAGGCCCATGTAGCGAGTGGGTCTCATATTGGATCACCACATGGCAGGTTAGCATTTTGAATTTTCCCATTTTGAAATTTTTAGAATAATTATGAAACATGTAATTTATAAACTTTTAATATATTTTGAATAATATTTTCAGAAAATTGTAACAAATTCATAAACATGTAAAAATTGAACTAAAGTACAAAACAATTGGCCCAAAACAAAATTATACCGAACAATAGTTCAAATTGAATTGAATTGAACTGGTGGAAATACTTTTTATTTTAATTAAATACATTATATATTACTAAAATTGAATTACTTTTAAAACTAAAATAATTAATTATTTATTATTGTTCAACTTTTTTAGGATAATAGAAAGTAATAAAATTATTATGATTGTTATTATTATAATTATAAAATTAAATATAAATTGTAAGAGCATGAAAATAATAAGGCTATTGGGCTTTTGGGCCTTATGTTGAGGCAGTCACCCATAAGCTAAAGACTCATGATTTTAGGAAGGAGTTTTCTAAAAATCAGAATTCCTTCATTTTGCCAGCTTTCTTTCTTTCTCTAAAACTCTTGCCCTAAAATTCTCTCTGCCTTCTCTCTAGATTTTCTCCTCACTGAACCGATCAAATTTTGATTTGAAGGTGTTTCCGCGCTCGCTGCACCAAGGGCTTCAGTTTGAACCGAAAGTTTTTCCATTCCAACCGGTAAATGTTTTTTTCCCTTTTCTTCAATCGTTCTTGAACCTAAGCCATGCAACTTGCTGGTTGCCTGTTATTGGTAACTTTTCCTTTAGTTTTTCTGTCCCTTCCAACTTTAAGAAATGTGCTCTGCACCAATTTTTGGTGGCTTATAGGTGCTGTCAAACTCGCCTCTGTGAGGAGGTACTGCTAGAGCGTTCCTAGGAGTGGTATTGTTAAGCTTGCCAGGTAAGGGGAGCTAATTATTTTTGTATGAATTTATTTTATAAAAATATATGCATATGAATGTTGAACTGGTGTGCTCTTGTGAAACTGTTTTATGACTTTTATTGTATTGGGTGTTATAACTGAAACTGTGAAATTGTGCATGTTGTGATGTGATGAATTTAATCTGTTTTGAATGAGTTTGGTGGCTAAAATTGATCTTGTTGGAAGGTCTGAAGTAAGGGTTCTGTAATAGCATGTATATGGGTATTAAATAGATGTACATGTACTGTTTGAGGTTGCTGTGAGAGAAGTGAAAATATTAAAATTAGGCATTTCAGATTTAGAGCATAAGAGAACAAGGTAGATAATTTAAATAAATTAATTGTTAATTGTTGAGAGCCTTTCTTTGTTGGTAGGATAGAGGAACCTTAAAAACCTGAGTTGGCACATTCCTGATCATAGAGCAGCCCTGGCCTGGTCCAGTCAGTTGTGACTAGTCATATGTGCTGTCGTCGAAGGTGAGTTTGATGTGTTCAGACATCTGGGTCCTCTCCGGTGACCAATTGGGGTAAAGAAAGATCTCTACTAGAATGAAAATAAAATAAAACAAGTTGATTATAGATGCATAAAGTTATCATGTGTTAATTTCTAGTCAATTATAATTTTAGGAAATCAGTCACTGTGTGTTTAGAATTTAAAGTAAGGATCCATATATAAATATATATATATATATATATTAGTTTAATATAATATAAAAATATATATTTATAACATTACGTATCATATATATATATAATAATATAATGTGAATATATATATTTATAAGATAAAATACGTACTATATATATATATATATATATATATATATATATATATATATATTAGTTTAATGGTGCGTTGGTATTTTTAAAACAATAATTCCAATATCCATTTTGCATTTTATGATTTACAGGGTCGGCAGTTAGTTATGATTAATTTAGAATCCAGAGTAGCCTTGATTGCAGCAAAACAGGTGCCTGAAAAGAGAGTTTGATATGCTTCTAATATAATATAAATATGTATATTTACAAGAGACTGTACGTATCTCACACACACACACACACACACATATATATATATATATATATATATATATATATATATATATATATATAAAGTAAGGATAGTTGTTTCTTATATTGAAAAGTGAGTGTTAATCGATAATTATATTACTTGTAGGTATGTATAAATTGATGCATTTTATGAGCTGTTATGGGTTAGTTGGAGCTGTTTGGTATTCAATTGTGGAGATGTTATTTTTATAATTTGTGAGTGGTGAGTAATGTATATTGTTGAGATTGTGTATATGTTGATTGTGGCAGAAAGTATACGATTATAAAGTGATGAAAGTATGATCCAAGTTGTAAATCAAGTTCCATCTGTGTAGGATCTCTTGGTGAGATCCTTAGTGTTTTAGAATGAAAGTAGGAGCTTAGTCTTGGGGGTCATTATGAAACTCCAATGGCTAATCATACTCGAGTAGAGGGATTAATCCATGTGGTGAGGAGTAGCAGGAGGTCTTAGTCTTGGGGGCTTCCAGTATGCCTCAAGGCCCGGAACAGGCTAACCTCGTGAGTGTGGTAGGGTGGGGAACCCAAGTTTCATAAGTCATCACGAGTGCAGGACCCGCCATAGCTCGACTATCATTCTAAAGTCCGGACGAGTCAAGTCTAGAAGATAACATGCTAGGATGTATGCCTTAAACTGCTTTGATTTAAGTTAACTCTTGTATGTTATGTGCTTGATATGATGCATGCTTTTATATAATTAGCTCACCTTTGCTTGTTTGTGTGTTTGTTGTATCTGTTTTCTTTTGCAATGATCATCCACTTGGATGTGAGCAAAGGAAAATGAGGTTTCTTTGGAGGCAACATTAGAGAGAAATGAAGATGATGTTGCACCTTAGACTCACTAGGAATTCTTAGTTCTCTTATGTCATTTTGAAGAACCTTGTTATGTTTTAAGTTTCAAATTCTGGACATATTTTGGAATACTCTAGTGCTTGAAGTTTTAATTTCTTAGTAAATTCTAGAAGATTGTAATCCTATAATACTTTAAGTACATCTCTTAACTGCTTTCTAATATTATAAATTGGTGATGTCTTTGCATATATATATATCTGGTATATATTTGGGATGTCACATAAATAATTTATAATTTTATTGTAAATATATTTTATTTGTTTTGTAATTAATTTTTAATTAAAAATAGTTAAATATAAAAAGACGATCACATCCAAAAAAAGTGATTAAAATCCAAAAAAAACAATCACTTAAACAGTAAAATTGTGAAAATAATTCTTTTAATTTAAGAAAATTATTTAAAAGATGAATTTAGAAAACAAATGTAGGTACCAAAATTAAGTATAGATAAAAGAAATTTTCCTTCTTAATTTACATAATTATCTTGGCTTTTATTTTTTTTAAATTATTTTTTAAAATTAAAATGTTGTATTTAAGTAATCCTTTATTTAAATTTAATTATTTTTAAAAATTAAATAAATTTTGAATAAATACTATTTATTTAAATTTAAATGGTTATTTAAATTAGATTAACTACCTATAATAATAAAAAAGAGCCACATACACGGACCCAGTTAAATAATTTGGCTGCAACTTTTAGAATGCCTTTAACTGAATTTAGACACAGTTGAGTTTAATTTGTTCAAATTAATTTTTTATTTATTAAACTCAGTTTGAATAAATTATTTTTTTAATTTCCTTATATTTCCTGTTTTAGTGCTGTTCAGCTTTTTATGGTTACCCCTGTCATTAACAACGCACTAAATTATTCTTTTTAATAGGTTTTTTATAATTGAACTAAAAAGATAGTTTATTTTAGATTTAAAAGAAAAAGTTGTCTAATTTTTTATAGTTTAATTCAGTTCAATTAACTAATTTTCTTAGAAGATATGATGATGCTAACTAAAACTCTAATTTAGATTAAATGAAAAAAAAGTTGTGTGTATAATGATAGTTTGAATTGATATGGATATATGTAGATAATTTGAAATATTTGTTGAGAATGGGTTTAATCACTTAAAAAAGAAAAAGTGAGTTTATTTGTATATACTTTTAAGGTAGGTGTAAGTTTGTAGGAGCACGAAGAGAAAAGAGAAAGAAAAAAGAGAAAGAAGTACTCCAAGTTGCTTTGTTGGGGACGAGTAAAGTTGAATGGAGTAGAAGACCCACATTTTGTCCATACATACACTTTCCACAAATAACTCAACCACCAAACTAATTTACACTATGTAAAGATAACAAAAACAGAAACAAAAATTAAGATTTCTTTCATAAAAAGTAAGACATGGGTAAACAAAGAGAGAAGAAGGAGTCCCCACATTTATAAAAATCAGAAAATGGCCATACATAACAAAAAGAGAGTTAAAAGAAAAATTAATATTTGGTTAATATTTTAAATATTTACAACGATTGTTTTATTTTTCGTAATGGATAAAAATAATAAAGTTTAACATTTTATAAAATAGAAAACTTATAAACTTAGGTGTTAATCATTTACCTAAATTTGGGTTCGATTTCATTCATATTATGTTTCCTTAATAAATCATTACACCAAATACATATAAAAGCTAACATAAAATTATTCTAGTTTGAGTTTATGTTACTTTCTTTTGTTTAAAAAGATTTTTGAGTTTATCTAAAATAGTTTGAGTTGATCAAGTGACAAATTTTCATTAGCAATAATAAGGTTGAATCAATTCTCTCTCCTGCTGAATAGCTAATTTAAAATCTTTTAGATGGTTTTTTCAAATGGTGTTTATGATGAAACTTAATTAGGCTTTCCAAATTACCAAGTAAAAGTCCACTCTAACTTCAAATTGAAAGAAGATATCGACACAAGTTACAAAGATAATGTTATTAGCTTGTTTCTTAATTGTCTTTTGCTTGGTTTTGCCTTAGAGTTAAGGATGTAGGTAGATGAGTGTAAGCTAACAAAGAGTTTTGGAAAGATTTGGGTGAGTCTTGGATGGGTTCTTGAAGAAACAAATAGTGATTTGCAGAAGTTAGGTATAATGGTTTAAGGTGGTTCTTGGTTGACTGTTCAGAATTCCAATTGATGGTTTTTGTTTTGGATTGGTGTAAGAACCTCTAAGACTAGGTTTTGTCAATTTTATATGGGATTTGGGTGCTGGAATGATGAAAGACCAAGAGAAAAATGGAAAAGAGGTGGTGGTGAGGTTTTATTGTACCTTGGAGAAAACCATACTACGTTAAGGTGGATGTTTAAGACCGAAAACTATATTGTATATTTTCGTCGTTATTGTTAAACTATATGTGGTGGAACGAATAAGGGATAAGTTTAGGAAAAGCACGAAGAAATAAGTAACAAATAGAATGGAAAACAAGATAGAAGTTGGTGTAAATGGAAAAGGATAAAGTGGGATGATGATTATCTTATCAAATATACACAATCTTGGAGGTTGAGTAGAACTTTTGAAGGCTTTAATTAGGCTCTCTTCTTGAATAGAGGTAAAAGAATGAGAGACCGTATAGAAAAACCCTACTAGAAAAACAACATTCCCACGAGAAAAACACAAAAAGGCTATTCAAAGTTTAAATTGATTTCTAATTTCAAAGCTAACTTTTACAACATGTGTGGTTTTCTTTTATAAGACAAGAAGTCACATCCTTTGTACTCTAAATGAAATGTGAGATTTCATTTTATATATAAAGACACGTAGAATTAACTATTCTAACATATGTTTTATTGTAAAATCTAAAAATTATTCAAACATAGGTCTATTTGCAATATCTAACATCCCGTAATCTCACATTTGATAATTCATAATTGATATATTGTAGCATTACATTTAAGGTAACATCTCATAATCTCACAAATTGATAATTCATAGTTGATATATATATATATATATATATATATATATATATATATATATATATATATATATATGTTTTAAACTCAGATTTTAACTACAAACTCATAAATATAACTCGAATTCTTCTAATTTATTCTTCTATCTCTTTCTTCATTGGCACTGAATCAGACGACATTCCTTCATCTGCTCCCGTATAACGAATTATACGATCATCGCACATACACAAACACAAACAAGTAGGGTGAGCTAACATGCAACAAATCATTTATAAAACATGCATAATTACTTTGATACACTCAACAAACAACATATAATAATTATGTCAGACACCCTCATACCATCATACAACAATCGCACCATAGATATTCATCCCATCATACCACAATTCCTAATAGACACTCATCCCACAATACCACATAAACACTCATCCCACAATACTCAATAGACACTCATTCCACAATACCTAATAGACACTCATCCCACAATACCCAATAGACATTCATCCCACAATACCCAATAGACACTCATCCCACAATACCCAATAGACACTCATTCCACAATACCCAATAGACACTCATTCCACAATACCCAATAGACACTCATTCGAATGATACGTTGATGAGCGGTCACGGGAGGTTATGCACTTGTGATGACTTCTACTTCTTCTTACAAATACAGTTCCAAAATACTCCTTACCATCCACAAGGTTAGTCCTCAACACTATGTCCAAAACCGACACATAGGCCAGGACCTCCTGCCCCTCTCACCACATAATTCATCCTTCTCTACTTGAGACTGGATGATTATTAGAGTATCAGGATAACCTCCAACAACAGGACCATCAACATCAACATATACACAAATACCATATCATTACAGAATCTCTCCACGAGACTCATACCATGCTCATATTCCTTAACTCATATTATACCATTACAAAATCTCCCCATAATACTAGTATCAGGATAACCTCCAACAACAGGACCCTCAACATCAACATATACACTAATACCATATCATTATAGAATCTCTCAATGAGACTCATACCATGCTCATATTCCTCAACTCATATTATACCATTACAAAATCTCCCCATAATACTCATATCATGCTCAGATGCATAAATTCAAATCCAATATAATAAAATACAATCATCACAGAAATCATACAAAATGAATATATCACAAAATAAATTAACAATACTAAAATATCACCATAAATGGTCACCTTGAAAGAATCAAATGTTTGACGAATCAAACTCACCATAAACGCCAGTACATATGACTAATCACAACTTACTGGATTTGACCAGGGCTACTCTATGATCAGGGATGTACGAACTCCAGTTTTTAAGATTCCTCTATCCTACCATCACAATTATAATTCATAATTCCATATCTACCACAATAACCTGAATTCCTCATAAATTTTCATTCCAACAAGATATATTGCACAATAATTTAACAATACATAATTTGTTCAACAAGATTTAAGTTAAAAACTTGTTGAGTAGACTTCCAGGAAAGAGAGGTGTGTCACAATGGACAACTTAAGTACCAAGTATTTCCTTAGCCAAAGTGTTCCTCAACTAGTTTTAACAAATTTCTTATTTACAGATTCAAAACAACAACATATAATATTAACACAGAAATTCAATATAGATAGATATATAACAAGCACCTATGTTTTTCATTAATAGTATTCACACAGAATTTCAAGACATGAATAGTAATAAAATAATACTAAATCATAATATAAAAGCTTAGAAAGGTTAGCTCCCCTACCTCTATTCCATACTTAATCTCTTGCTCAGAATTTGTTTCCCCGAAAACTCTCCAGAACATCTACTCTTCTTGAAACTAAAAATTTCTTCCTAACTCTTTCTTCTCTATTTCTCAAGATTTCTCACTTGATTCTTCCTCTCTTTGTGCAGAATAACCTCCCATCTCATGGCTATTTATAGTCCAAAAATTTTACTATTTAACAATTTTTTAATATTATTTATTATTTTAATATTATCTTATTATATTAATATTTTAATCACCACTTGACATATTTGATCCCTCAATAATGCCTTCAAACGTGGAGTGCTTATCCATTATCAATATTTTAATTTTTTTTTAACAAAATGGTATAAAAGAGCTTGAACTCATGTTCTTGAAATCACCACATTTTTGTACCATTTAAGCTACCAAAATTTCTTATTTAGCTTTCCACATTTTATTTTTACATATAAACTTATTGTATTTTCCGTTCACAAATAAATTTATTTTCATGGTCTTACACAGTACATTTTTGTAAGGACTTTCTTCAATATTTTTGTATTTGTGTATTCTTTAACTTCTCTTATTGAACAAAAGCTTCTTCAAGTTTTTAAATTGAAAACTTTGTTTCAATGACTAATGATTACTCAATATTTTGAAAATATGTGAATATTTGATAAGATATGAATTACTAAATTGAATTGTTATGGTAAGATGTATGAATTTACTAATTAACAGAGAATATAAATAGATGATAACCTGAGTTATATAAGTAAAAGTATAAAAGTAGTGAAAATCGATTTAAACTTTTGTATAGAGTTTTACTCTATTATAAGAATTTGCTAGATAAGATTTATATCATAGCAAATATAATGGTTAAATGTACAAGAGATATACTCAAGTGTTTAGGTATGTAATATCTTTTAAGTGCAATAGAATAATGGATTAGAGTTGTTTAGTTAAATAGTGTGAATTTTATTTTAAATATTTAACTTATCCTCTCTTTTTTATTATTTTTGTAATTGAATTATCATGTCATAATATGAGAATAAATATCTTTACTATTTACTATGCAATAAGGTGTTAATTATAACAATAAATAAATAACACTAAATAAATGTTTATTAAGAATGAAGTTGATGTCATTAAACATGTTATTAAAAAAATTTATCTTATTTTTATACATATTTTTGGTTTAATTACTCATTTAGTTACATTTTGGTTATAAAGTTTCAAGTTAATATCCGCTTAACTTTTTTTTGTTTTCATTATGTCCAACTTTTGAAAAAGTGACTCAGTTATATTCTTCTAAAACAAATTACCAATGACATTAACGACATGTCATGTGTCAATCTAGGTTTTTCTTCTAATTTTTTTGTAAACAAATTTGTTGTCCACATGTCAGATTCCTAGTGTGACAAATGACACTAATGATACCATGTGGTAGGTAGTGTAACGTGTCAGTGTCAAGTATCATGGTCTTCATTTCAATTTAGTCCTTATATATTTTAAAATGAAACAATATTATCTCTCTAAATTAAGACCAAATTCATTATTTGTATAGATTTTATAATGATATTTTTATTAAAAATGAATTTCTAACATATTATATTATTAATGTATGTTTTTTATAATACTAAAAATAATTAAGTGTAGATATTTAAAAAAAAAAGCAAGTCTTTAAAACTAATATATCATTAATTCATATTATTTTATAGTAATAAATTAATTAATAACATTTATATAAATAATAAATTTCATCATCTTCTAGATTAACTAATAACATTTATATAAATAATAAATTTAATGAAAATAACCAAATATATTATTTGTATAAATGGTATACTAATATTTATATTATAATTTATTACAAAATTATAATTAACAAAAGTATTGATTAATAATATATATAATATGTTAAAACGTTATTTTTAATAAAAAGAATAACATGTATTTATATAATTAATATTTTTTTATAAATTTGATCTTAATATAAAGAAAATCAATATTACTTTATTTTTAAAAAATTGGAATTAAATTTATTAAAAGAAATATATATAAAAATTAAATTAAAATCAAAATAATAACACTTAATCCTAATTCGTAACATATCATACCAGACACTTAACACATAAACAACAAAAAATATTGTAAAAGAAATAAAAATAAAAATAAATTAAAAAAAACAAATTAACACATGTTATGTGGTTATATCAAAAAAATTAAATAATTTAATTAAGACGTTTTTTCAAAAATTGAAACACAATCGAAAAAAAAAATTAATAGTAACTAAATTTTTTTTAACTAAAATGAAAACCAAACGAATAATTAAATCTATTTTTTTTTTATTATATTACATCATACCAAACAGTTGTAATTAAATTATATATTAAATATAAGAACAGATACGTTAAATCTGATCTCTAAGTGAGTATATAATTAATCTAAGATATTAAATCATTCTTTAATAAGTTGAAAATTTTACACGTATTCTTTGAAAAGAAAATCATGTTACTATAAAATAATACGTTCCCTTGGCTGCGTACACCTTTATATCTAAATTTGTAATTCTTTTAGTTGCTCAAATTTACATTTTACAAATTTTACATCTCTAACAAGACGAAACTCCAATTGCTATCTCTTTTTTCCTTTGTTTATATCTCATCATATTTACTCAAAACGAATAAATATCTTGAACCAAAAAACAAACAATTACATCAATATCAAAATATGAAATTATACTTGTTTTACTTGTAAAAAATATCCAGATGCATAAATAAAACAAAACATACTAAGCTCGTTTCTCTATTTTAATAAAATCATTTTTCTCACGTGTAACCATGATTATTCACACGGGCAGATCTGTGATAAATATCCACATTTATTTTTTGTAATGTAACAATCAGGTAAAATAAATTTAATAAACAGATTTCCAAATATCTTTCGCAAAAAAATAATAACACTGCAAACAATTAGCCAGAAGTAAAAGCACGACCCAATTATTGCGGAAGCATTCATGTCTGTCCTCTTATAGAATTATTGTCCTCTGAGACAAAAATAAATAGTCTCAAATAAAATATTGCACACCAACATACATTATAATATGTAAATTGTTTATTTTAATGTTGCGGTTCAAACAAATGTCATAAAAACAAGTATTTATTTTAGTATCACAATGGGAGAGATATGTTTGCCCACATGTATTCATCATATATCTCTATACAAAATTACCATATTATAGTCACAACATTGCAAGGTCCAAATCATAGATAGTAAAGAATGCTATAACAAGGTGTCCATCAATAAACAACCGAAACAAGTAGAGGTGTAGGTGTGTTCTCTGGTTCATCAATCAAATGAGGAGGAGAAAAGGTGAACATAAATCAGTAATCACTTCACCTCTATATCAATAGCCAGTTGAGAAACTTTACTGCATCTGATTAAACACGAAGTTGATTGAACACAAGTTAATTTCAACTCAGCCTACAAAATTACAAATTTCACCAGGATACTACCACGAAGTTCAAAAACAGAAAATCCTATGACATAATGAAATGCAAATCCACAAAATCTGGTGCTGAACAATGAAAGCAAAGCAGGTTCCATATGTAGTTTGTGCACTATCCATGAATCAAAGCATGCAATCAGTTCTTGCAGGCAGCCTTCTGAAGAAATTGAGAGGCACTGAAGGAAGCTTGTGGCGGAACCTGGGGTGTCTCAATACATAGATTCCAGTGAGAAGTGCCACAACCTGGAATGGAGTGACATAGAGTACAATGGCAGCAACCAGACAGAAGATGACAAAGAGTGCAGTAGCTCTTGGGTCCCTCCAGCTGAGCAAAGACTGCAGCCTCTCCCCTTGTGTGGCCAAATCACCAACCACTGTCTGTATCCTCCCAGCAATGCTTCTGAGCCTGTCATATCTCATCCTCACGATGTCCGATTGTCTGGTGGTTGGGAATGTGTCAAACTCTTCATCAAGTTCATCTGGGTGAGCAGAATCTGCATGAGAGAGACGAGTGTCCATGTGAGGAGGGTGTCTTGGCCTCCATCTATAGTACCAAACTCCAATCAAGAAGAGGTATAGGAATATTGTAGGTAAGATAAGCTCAGGGTACATGACCAATATTATGAACAGGATATGGATCAGAACGGTTGTGATTGGATTTTTCCAATTGCAGATTTGGTCAAACCATTTTCCTACCGCTATTAGTCCACTTAAAACTCCCATGATCCTGAAAAAGTTGGCCTTGCTTCTTCTCATGCTCCACATGTGGGAACCCACATCCAGCATATATTCCACTATCTCCTTTCTCAAGGGTGGCTCGGCACGACTCAGTCTCATTGAAACAATCTGAGTGGCTTGATGCCTCAAATTGTCAAGCTGGCTAACAGTTAGTGGGTGAATATAATGCATCTTAGGCAACAAAGGCAGTGAATACATGTGCATCATATTAAGCAAAGAAGAACAAGTAAACCTTACAGCCAAGTGGATTTCACCCATTTTCTTCACCCCATTTGGATGAAGAACTAGAAGAGGATAGGAATGTGTATAGACACGGTCAGTCTCAAGGGTGGAAAGACGGATTCTTACCTTCCCAATTTTGGAATCTTTTGCTCCTCCACCCTTATCACCACCATGCAAATGACAGTTATCAAAAACACCAATTGTAATGACAGTGCAAGGATCAAAAACCTCCCAAGTATATTGCTCATTCCACCGGGGTGCGAAGCTATCAATGATTGTCCTTGTCCTCACCCACTTCTGCCCATATTTTGCTACACAATAGGCATCTGTTGTTCCCTTACCATCTTTAGTTTTCATTGGCATCAAACCCTGAGCGTTCAATATCCCCAATTCAAGAACTCCAATACTGGACTTCCACAGCTGTTTAGCAGTTGGGCGAAGATCACTGCTGTAGTGAGTTGATTCATCCAAAACATGATAACCACCTTCCAGACAGATCCTCATATGAATCTTGCTTGAAAACTTGATTTCCTTCTTCTTTTCTCCTTCCATTATAACAACGTGCTTTTCGATGTTGTACCACTTGGTATTCACAGGTTTGTAATCCAGTCTCCGCTCCACCATTTGTAAAGGAATAGCACACCTCCCAAGTGACTCCTCCTTGTTAGGGGCAACTCTGTCTTCCACACTCAAAATCAGAGGCTCCTCGAATGGTTCAGCAGCCACAAACATCATATCCTCATTCCACATTGGATTGATAGTCCTGCTTTGAGAGATTCTAGTCCTCAAGGTCTGATTTCCCAGAGAAGCCTTAACAAAAACTTCAGGGTACCTACCCTTGTCACTCGGCTGCAAGTCTTGCGCCTCTATCACATTAACCCTCAAATACCAAAGCTTAGGAGACAGATACACCTTTGATCTAATGTTGGCAAGAGCATCAGTCCCAGTAACCGTCGCAGCATCTGAGTGCCATGCTTCGGGAAATGCTTCATCAGCCTGTGTGCCCATCCAAACAGCCAGCATTAGCTCCCCCTTCGCCTTATCACCCTTCCTATCCTCCAATCTATACCACTGCGGTGCAAGAGGACTATCCGGTGGAACACGCTTTGGGACCTCATTCAGGTCGAACAACACCCGACCGATGAAATCATCCCTCACAACATCCTTATCCTTCACGGTGACCTCCAGAATGGAAGCCTGAATGCGGTCTTTCGAGAAAGCAAAAACCTGGTTCCATTCGGGATTACTCTTCTTCTCGAAGTGCCGTGTGGTGCCTTTGTAGTTCCCCAACTTCACTTCAGTATAAGGGTCACAACTGCCAGTGACATCCTTTGCAGGCAGGTCCTTAGCCTTCACAACCCTCACGTACAGGTACTGCATTTGCTCGACAAGGTCATATGTGCTGGTAAGCTTGTCACCGGAGACCTTCCCCCCACCGAGGTGGGGCTTGGTCTCCTTCAACAGAAAATCTTCCGGTGGAGGCCTCTGCATCTTCTGCCTTCAAAGAACCCAAAGACCTTTTCTTTTTCAAAATAACAATGGAAGCTGTGCACAACTATTTCAAATCTTCAATGTTCCACACTTCCACACCTAGGAACAGTTGTGCCTTAAAAGAAATAAAAGCACAACGGTTCCGAGGAGCCTAAAAAAGAGAAACACGGTCAAATAGCCGTTACAGCTGGCAAATCAAGTCACCTAAATATTTGGGAAACTTTAAAACACACAAGCCACACAAGTTAAGAAAACTCAAATATAATAATCAATGCATAAATAAACAGAGTTGCAAGCGTAGATCTACGCTAACACCAAGAGTGTGGAAGCTTAAGATTGTAGATCCGATTGTATTTAGTAAAAGCACAAAATCACGACACCAAAACGTACTATCAATTCATAAAATAAGGACACAAAAATTCTGAACCTAGATTATCCCAAGTAGCTGCCGACAGAATGTACCATGAAATGAAGGAGTTCCACTCAAAAGTTTCACACTTTCTGCATTCTGAGACACTCCTTCAACAACTTATTTCCCGGAAACAAACATCACCACCGGATTACCTTTACTTTTCTAGTTTCAGCACTTTTCACACCACCCAACTCACCCACCGAAATTTTAACAAAAAAAAAAGTATAAAAATACCTATATACTACTGATCATACGCAGGTTTGTGCTCCTCTCATTCTAAGAGATTTTACAAGAAATTTTTTTAGAAAAAAATAAAAATTTACCGAATGGGTGCTTCTATTTCAGCAAAAGGAAAAAACCTTGAAAATTTTCAGTAGCACCCAACTCGTGGAATAGAAGAAGAGAGAAAGATAAACATGAAGCTTTTAGATTTAAGAAGTACAATGCTGAGATGTTGTTACCTTTGAGAAGATGGGTTTGTTGAGAAATGGGGATGGTTTTGTTAGGTTTATTTGTAATAAAGCAGAAAGAATAGAGGTGTAGGTGGTGTCTGTGAGATGGAAGAGATAAGGGTAAGGGGTGAGGGAGAAGAGGAAAGAAGAAAAGAGGGTGTATGCTTTTTGGTTTTTGGTTTTTGGTTTTGCGTTTGGTGGTGGTGTGGGGCTAGGATCTAATGAATCTATGCAAAATATACACAGAAGTTGCCCTCTTTGCTTTTTGCACAGTGCTCGCTGGACCTCTGTTGCTGTACAGGGTGGTGGAGTGGCGGTGGACCCGCCTTAAGCGTGTGAACCAATACGGTCCGTATTCACACGTGTGCTCGTTTCCCTAAGTAACTCCCTCACAATTCATTATCTGTTCATTTTTTTATTTATTTTACTCTTCATTCCAAAAAAAAAAACTGTCATGTTTATCGAAAAATAATCATCAACATAATTTAGACAAAAATGTTTTCAATTTGTATATTATTTATTTCTTTTTAATGTAATTATGGTATTAAATAAATTACAAGTCATTACTTTTAAATATAAAGATTAAAAAATATATCATTTTAAAATTAAAAAGTAACACTTAAATATTTAAATTTGTAATTTTATTTTTTCATATTAAATCTGAGTTAATCTGACTCTGTACCAATTTAAGTCAGGTTAATTGAAAAAGTATATTTTTCTAAAGGTTTAATAGCCAATTTAGTCCCCACTTTGGTTGAAAAATCTCAATTTAGTCCCTCGTTATAAAAGTGTTTTACATTAGTCATAACTTTTAAAATAATGGGTCAGATTGGTCCCTTTCGTTAAATATAAGTTAACGAAATTAATGGATGATGATGTGACACAGCTTAAAGCTGATGTGTTAGATTGGTCCCTCGTTAGCTTTACGTTGTGTCACATCATCATCCATTAATTTTGTTAATTTATATTTAACAGAAAGGACCAATCTGACCCACTATTTTAAAAGTTAGGACTAATGTAAAACACTTTTATAACGAGGGACTAAATTGAGATTTTTCAACCAAAGTGAGGACTAAATTGGCTATTAAACCTTTTCTAAAATATGGTTAAAGACTAGTTTAATTTGAGTTTGAGTTTGAATTAAAAATAAATTGATTCATAAATCCTTAAAGATAATTAGTTCACTAAAAATTTAAATTAAGTAGGATAAAAAAAATGATCTTTTTAAAGTGTTAGTCAGATTAAATCTTTATAATTTTTTTCACTGTAATTATTTAATACTTTTGATAAATAATTGACACTTTATTTTATGTTATTTCATATAAGAAAGTTATTTGATAATGTTTAAATGATTGGCATGTTTTATTTATTTATATGTTAATTATATGAATTAAATTTTTTACTTAATATATTTATTATATCAATTATTAATTATAATTAGTATTTATCAAAATAGCTGAAATAGATAAACTCTGATACAAATAGGTGAGTTAAGTTAATACATTTTCATGATTAAAAGATAATAGAAAATAAGTTGAAAGAATAAAATATATTTAATCAAATAAATTCACTTATTCCAATAAACCGTGGTCAGTTAAATCTGATTACAAAATTTCTGATTAACCAAGAATTGAGTTAAATTGAGTTGATTCAGTTAAACTCGTAATAAAATTCTTCTTCACTGAATTGACTCCGACACTTTAGAGCATAATATTATTATGGATAATGATACTTTGACAATATTTTTTTGACAACATTTTAACATGGTCTACGTGTCATTCTGTGATTGGTCTATATTGATGTTTATGATTATTATTATTGATTGTGGAATAATTTTGGACCAATCACGGAATGACACGTAGACAGTGTTAAAATGTTGTCAAAAAAATGTTGTCAAAAAATGTTGTCAAAGTATCATTATACTATTATTATAGAGGGAACTTGAATTTATTTTTTGTCATCTCACCATCCTATATTAGTTTTAAGATCATAATACATTTTTCTTTCAATGTAAATATCTTATCCAGACCTCGTTTAATCATATTTTACTTACAGTTGAAATTAAAAATATTTATTACCATAGAACATTTATCTAAAATAAAAATGCTTTTAATATTAAAATAATTTTTTATTTCTATTGATAAAAAATCTTATTTAAGGTTCATTACCAACATTTATTGTCTAGTTGATAAACTTTAATGAATAGGTCTCTCACATCTTAAATTTATGATTATACGTCTGCAAAAGACAAGAGCTATTTTATTTTACTTTTCCGTAAAAATGTTAAAATACACCTTAATATTATTTTTAAACAGTTAAAATTAATTAAAATTATAAAATCAAGGAGAGAAAGAATCACTAAACAAGAGAACTTTTTTTATAAATAATTAATAAAAAGTATGCCAAAAAACTTAATGTAAAACATTATAGGGAATAGAGGTTGAATAAAAAAATGGAAGATAGTGTGAAAAATAATAAACAATTTTTAAAACAGTTAATATGTTGACAAGATCAAGAGAAGTTACAATTTCCAAAATAATATATTAACTGATACAAAACTAACCATTTAATTTTATATATGCGGTTATTTCTCATTATAAACATTTATTTATCTATTTTTATAGTTTATTTATAATTAAGCAGTAATGAGTCATTAATATATCAACAACTCTTTGTTATTATATAGTTTAATAAAACAACATTTATTCTATAGCGAAATACGGTTGAAAATAAAGTGGTATTTGTGTGAAACCCCTCGAAGCTTACATAAGTTACGTGAGTTACCGAGACTTCTTTTTTAATACAGAGACCCATTTCATAATAAATATGATCTTATTGATTCTGTCTGACTCATAATAATAAGTTTATCTTTTTACTACTCCGTTCCTTTTCTCCAAATAAAAAAATTGATAATAAAACTTTAACTTAAGTTTAAAAATTAAAAATTCTTTATAAAAGTAAACTTAACCATTCGAGCCATCCACCAAAGAAATAAATATTTAAATTATGTTTGGTTTTAGAATTCTAAGTAATCAAAGTGGTAGAGAAATAGGTAAGTAGAATTAGCATTATTTAAAATTTTAAATGTAATATTGAAAAAATAAAAATATCATGGAAAAACAAGAATTGAAATGAAGAAAATAGAAGGATAATTGGTGGGTCCACGTAGATGGTTTGAATGTAAAAGTGAAAAAGTGAATGGAGAAGGAGAAGGATAAGGATGGAATTTAAGGGTGACAGTTTTGGAGTATTATTTATTGATGATGGTGGCAAATTCGGTAAGCTATGCATTTACACTGACTAGATAAAGCAACAATGGCGTCTTGGCTGACCCACTAATCATACTTCTTTTGAACTAACAATAGCGATTGAACCAATCGAGTGGACAAGCTTCTTCAACATTCATTCGGCATTATTTCTGAATCGGTTATGGATTTTTATTATTGTTTCGAAATTTGCACAAACATAAAGCTTCAACCCTAAACTTACTCTCGAGTGCTCAAATTAGTCTTCGGCATTTAAGCAAATTAGACCGTAAACCACCAAATAATGCATATGTTATGGCCACATAATTCTTGTAATATACGCGCGTGTTGAAAAATCCATGTATTTGTTAACTCAGAAAACGAGAAAAATATTATTATAACAAAACAAAAACAAACTCCTCAAAGACGTATTTTACATGCAATTGCTTTCATAGTAAAATTAAATTATATTTTTAATGAACAGCTTATATCAGTTACAAACGCTTAATTTGATTAAAGCGGGGAATACAAATATCACTGTAACCGGTTTTTTAATTGAAATCTAATATTTTGAATTTAAAAGTAGCAAAACATTTATAATATTAAATTTCATTAAAAATAAAGTATCGACCATCGAGTACAAAATAAGCAATGAATTCAAACTATTTGGAGTGCCTATTTTTTGTTTCTCCATGTTGTTCACATGTTATGCTACACGAGAAGAAGATCGAGGCCACTTTAACTTTTTCATTTCAAGTACATTTTTTCTTTTTTTTCTCTTTTTTATTCTGTTTTGAAATCGCACATTAAATATTTTTTTAAAAAATAAATATTATATAAAAAAGAAAATCTACATATCTATTATTTCTATTAACGCAACTAGTTTTATGATTATGCAGAGAAGAAAAATGTATTTAACAGAGAGTGGGAGAGAGGATAAAAGAAGAATCCTAGAACTATTATTGAAAGAATCAAAAGTGAAGTATATATGGTGTGCATGAGCACACAACAACCGACAAAAACAAGTCAGTTACAAAGTTATGTTTACATCAACATACCCCCTAAACATAATTAGTGAAAGAATTTACACCTAACAAATCTCTCAACTGCTCAAATATGGACCGTCTGAGAGCTTTAGTAAAAATATCAGCCTTTTGTGTTTCAGTTGGGCAGTGCAACAACTCAACTCTGCCTTGGCTCACTATCCCTTAGAAAATGGAACTTAGTATCGATGTGTTTGCTCCTCCCGTGAAACACAGGATTCTTTGACAGACTTATTGCGGATTTATTGTCAACCATCAGCTGTATGGGTCTTCTACATTTCAACTTCAAGTCTCCAAGGAGTGCTTCTAACCAAATACACTGGCAAGTTGTCTCTACAGATGATATATATTATGCTTCACATGTTGAAAGTGCCACCACACTTTGCTTTTTGGAAAACCAGGAGGAGATAGGTGTCCCACCATATTGAATGAAATAACCAAACGTGCTTCTTCTATCCATTGTGTCTCCACTCCAATCTGAATCACACCATACCTCCAATATACCTTACGTGATGTTGGATGCTCTGGGAAACTAAAGACCAAAATTTGTTGTTCCCTTCAAGTACCTCAGGACGTGCTTAGCTGCTGTCAAGTGTGAAGTCCTAGGTTCATGCATGAATCTACTTAGTAAGCCAACACCAAAACTAATGTCAAGCCTACTATTGCAGATGTACCTCAAGGATCCCACGATTTGTTTATAAAGCGAGGCATCTACACGTTCCTCTTCAGATTGTTCTACAAGCTTTAGATTTGCAATGACTGGGGTTGGAGCATAGTTACAGTTACTCATGTTGAAGCCTTTCAAGACCTCATTGATGTACCTCGCTTGATGCAGAATAACTCCATTCGTTGTTTCCACAAATTCCAGCCCGAGGAAATAACTCAGATTGCCTAGATCGGACATTTCATATTCTTCCTTCATTTTCTTCTTGAACATATCTATTTCTTCTTCAGAATCTCCAGTCACGAGGAGATCATCCACGTACAAGCACACTAGGAGCTTGTTCTGTAAACAAGCACTTCTTACATACACACCAAATTCAATAAAGCTATTTTGAAATCCCAGCTTGATCAATAATGCATTGGTATGATTGTTCCAAGCTCGTGGCGCCTGCTTGAGTCCGTATAATGCTTTATTCAGCCTATACACCTTTTGCTCCTCACCTTGTTTCTCGAATCCGGGTGGCTGCATCATGTAGACTTCCTCTTCCAAAGGGCCATTAAGAAAGGCTGATTTCACATCTAACTGCTGAATTCTCCAGTTATTCCAGCTAGCAACCATTATCACGAGTCTCACTGTCTCAAGCCTTGCAACTGGCGCATAAACATCTGTGTAATCAATTCCTTGTTGCTGCAGAAACCCCTTCGCTACGAGTCTGGCCTTTAGCTTTGCTATCTCACCACCTGGTTTATACTTGGCCTTGAATACCCATTTTACCTCAATTGCCCGCTTATACTGAGGTAGTTCAACCATGTCCCAGGTTTTGTTCCTTTCAATGGACCTCAACTCTTCAATCATTGCTTCCTTCCACTCCTTCATGTCAATGGCTTGCCTCCAAGTAATAGGCTCTGCATCTACCAGGAATGCAAGATGAGTCAAGTCTCCAAAATCCAATACATCACTGTCTGCAAACACTTGGTGCCCTGACAGTCTCCTTGAGGAAAATCTAGCTCTCTGTGACCTTCTGTTGTTTCCTTCATTGCCTCCAGCCACTTGTTTTTCTTCAGCACGACAGTCTTCTAAAATGCCTTGAACAGAGTCTGGTTCGGCTTTTGTCGTCTTCCAATCAAAGCTGCTTTCTTTGTCCACTATAACATCTCTACTCACAATTATCTGATTCTTCCTCGGATCATACATTCTATATGCACCAGTTGAGTGATACCCGACGAGGATAAGCATCTCACTTCTATCATCCAACTTCTTCCTTCTTTCATCTGATGTATGTTTGTAACATATAGACCCAAAAACACACAGATTCTTAACTGTAGGCTTAACTCTTGACCAAGCTTCTTCTGGGGTGCAGTTAGGCAATGATCTGGTTGGGCTCTTATTCAGTAGATGAACTACTGTAGAAACGGCTTCTCCCCACAAGCAGTGTGGCAACTTCTTTGCTTTAAGCATGCACCTGGTCATGTCAAGTAGCATCTGATTCCTTCTCTCTGCAAGACCGTTGTGTTGGGGTGTGTACGGTGCTACCACTTCATGCACGATACCTTTGTTGGTGCAAAACTCGTTCATTTCAAGTGAGTTGAATTCTCCTCCACCGTCTGTTCTGAAAATCTTAACCTGCAAACCAGATTCCCTCTCCGTCATAGCACAAAATTTTACAAAGCACAAGTATATGTTCTTCTTTTCTTTGATCAAGTAAACCCATATCTTCCTAGTCCACTCATCTACGAAAATCAATAAGTATTTATTACCTCCTATTATCTCCACATCAAATGGGCTGCATACATCTGAGTAGACAACAACAAGTGGTTGTTTTGCTCTCTTGTACATGGTTTGTTTAAACTTTGTTCTGGTCTGGTTCCCAACAGCACATCCTTCACACACTTTGTTAGGAATCTGTATCTCAAGAGCTCCTTTTACAAGGTATTTGCTCTTCAACAACTTCAGACTTCTAAAGTTCAGGTGCCCGAACCGGTAGTGCCACAACCAAGCTTCTTCCCTGGAATCAACAACAATCAAGCATTAAACATCAATGATATTAATATTTACCTTAAATGTTTTGTTCCTGACAAGTGGGGCTCTAAGAACAAGTCGTTGTCTTTCGTCAAATACGTTTATGTGTTTCTGGCGCATAGTCATTGTATAACCTTTTTTGAGAAGCTGCCCCAAACTCAGCAAATTACTCTTCATGTTTGGAACATACAGGACATTATTCATGTAGGCAGGTCGTCCATCTTTACGTTTAATCATGATTCTTCCAGATCCTTCAGCCATGATCACACTATCATCGGCAAATTGCACGCTGCTTTTTATACTCGGATTCATATCTAACAACAAATCTTTCTTCCCAGTCATATGGTTGGAGCAACCTGTGTCTAAGTACCAGCAGGACTCATCTTCTGCATGATTCTTTTCGTCATCTAACGAAACGTGTTCAACCTTGCAACACCTGTCGCATGCAAAATCATCGTTCTTGCACTCGTTACACTTGTTGTCGCATGCAGAATCACCATTCTTACACTCGTTTTCATTATCTTTGATTGTACTCATTAATAACACGTGATCAGAATCAAAATCATTTGCATCTTGCGCAAGATTAGCCTCCTCATTTCCTTAGCCTTTCTTCACATCTTCGTTATGCCAGCATTCGGATGAATAATGTCCAAACTTACTGCATGTATAACATTGTGTGTTTCTTTTATCAATTTTACTTCTTCCTCTCCCTCTTGAGTGTTTTCTGCCTCTCTTGTTGTCCTTCTTGTTTTCACTACATTCGATCGTTTTGATTAGAAACATCCGAGTTTCTGCCTCCGGTTTGACCTCCCCGAGCACGACCTCTACCTCTTCCATTTCCACGTCCTCTGGTTTTGTAATTGCTTCTAGCCTGTAGGGCTTGGTTCGTACCTTGATTCCCTTCTTGCTTTGCATTTCTTCTTTCGATTAATCTTTGTTCATGTGCCTCTAGCGAATTTTGTAATTCCTCCACCTTCATCACTTCAAGATCTTTGCACTCTTCTATCGCAACGACGATATGGTCAAATTGGGATGTCAAGGTTCTGAGAATTTTCTCGACTATTTTCATGTCTTTCACAATTTTGTCGCATGATCTCATCGCGTTTACAACAACTTGAATCCTTCCAATGTAGTCTATTACGGTTTCTTGCTCGCCCATGCACAGAAGTTCGTATTGCCGCTGCAAGGATTGCAAACAAACCTTCTTCACCTTGTCGAAATTACTGTATCCCTCCTGCAAGATGTCCCATACTTCTTTTGACGTAGCTGCTTTCGAAATCTTCTGAAAAATGACAGTCGACACACACTGATGTAGGAGCATCCGGGCCTTGCAATCTAATCGCTTATTTTCTTTGTATTACTTTGTTTCTTCGGAGTCACCCTTCATTGGTTCCTTGAAGCCCTTCTTGATAATCTCGTCAACCTCTTGATAGCCAAAAATGACATCCATTTTGACACACCAATCATCAAACCCTTTACCGTCAAACACAAGAAGGTTACTGTGTATTACGCCGACCATCTTCTTGATCGTCTTGAGTTGATCCACCAGGTTTCGAACCTGAGCTTTTGATACCATTGTTAGCACAACTAGTTTTATGATTATGCAGAGAAGAAAAATGTATTTAGTAGAGAGTGGGAGAGAGGATAAAAGAAGAATACTAGAACTATTATTGAAAGAATCAAAAGTGAAGTATACATGGTGTGCATGAGCACACGGCAACTGACAAACAATTACAAAGTTTACATCAACAATTTCAAGATTTTAAATCAGAAATAATATAATTTTCTTTAATATGAATTGAACTCATGTCAAAGGTTACTTCATGTTAGAACATTATGTTCCATCCTTTTAGTTTGCTTTATTTTTCATTAAATAACAGAAAGCCACTTTTTGAAAGCGAAGAAATTGAAAATGAATATGGCAACCGACACAAGGTTGTGCAATTAATTTCCACGGTTTGGATAAGATTGAACACGTAGTGAAGCTATTTTATTTCATAATGGTAACATGAAATGAAATTGATTTTTGCTCATTATTTCTAAGTTCAGAGTTGCTATCAAAGGACTACAATGACACAATTTCTTTTTCTTCCCTCCATTATTAGTTTTTGACTCCAAAGCCTAGGTTGTAATTTCATAATCCATGTTTGAAAATGGAGATCCTTTATCACCAATGTGTTTCTCAAATTTTTATAACATTCAAAATCTCATTTAAATATATTATCACTTAATAATTTTATTCCACGTATCAATCATTCCTTTATATTAAAACAAATATACCCATTTTAAAAAATAATTAAATTTCCAACTTCATTTCTCTGCCTACCAATCTTCTTTTCTGCTGTCATATTTTGTTTACATGTTCAAATTGTGGTTGGTTAATGGCGTTCTATTGGGTTTGACATATTGGTGAGCACGTACAAAGAGAGATTATAAATCACAGGTGTTTGAAGCACTCCAATATCACTAGATTAAGAAAAGGTAAGAAATTCGAGAGTTTTTGGTTTCAATGAATATAATATCAAAGTTGGTTAGTGCAATTCTTATATATCCTCTAAAACCAAATCCTTTGCTTTCTTTAGTAACAACTTTAGCTATAATCCAAGTCTAAATTCGAAAGAGTACCTTTTCTTTAATCAGATTCCATGAAATTTTTCATCTTTGTGTAGAACTATTTACAAATAGTTAAATAATTTCATAAAACTAATATGTCAACCATAAACTCTAAGTTAATAAATAATTGAAATTTAATAACAAAAACAAGCAACAACAACAATACACTAAAATCTGGCAAGACAAAGGTTATTTTTCTTTGAATTAAATTTCTTTCGACTATTTTTCCTAATTCTAACCATGAAACTCCCAACATAAATTAACTGAAAATGATGCTTTCACATTCGTAAGTTGTGGTTCACTAGCTAAATAAGCATGTAGGTTAACCAAGAATAAGTAATCATGGAAAATAATTATGAAGTTCAAATATTACAAAAAAAAAGAAGTTATAAAGGGGTTAAGTTTTCCAAAGTAAATGGTTCAACCATTAGAAACTATCAATTTAGTGGAACATTCTATCGAATAAAACTAGTGCACTATAATACATTCTATCGAATAAAATTAGTGCACTATAATACATTCTATCGAATAAAATTAGTGCACTGTAATACCTTCTTCCTTAGAAACCATAACTCTACAATTGAAAAAACAAAAATCAAACCAATTCACATAAATCTTGATGGCTCCATCGTGTATGCATGGTGAAAGAAAAATTCTTGACAATAATAAAATAGTTCTCCACCTAATACAATGGCTAGTTGATAAGTTAGAAATAAAGAAAAATGAAAGTCTGCACCCTTTGTCTTTAAGGTCTTCACTAGTTGACCCATCAAGATTCACGAGTCACACAAAAAATTGTGATAAACCAAAACTGACTCACTAGTCCTACACGTTTTTCCTAGGATTTCATAGAAGGAAAGCATGGTTCAAGGTTTAATTATGAATCAACAGCCTTAACTCAATAAAAGAAGTTTTCCATAAGTAAAAGGTTTCCATAAACATCCTGTTAATTAATTAACGTGTCCAAAACAACATATGTTGGCTCTTCACGTGATGGTTGATTCATACCAAGACAATTATTCCAAGTACAAGTATAAGATAACGCCAACCCCAAGTATCCACACTTGGGGTTTTCAAGTGTTAGCCTTTGTTTTCTACTTCAGGATGTTTCAATAGTTAATGTCAAGTACAAGATAACGCCAACCCCAAGTATGCACACTTGAAAACATAAGTTATATTCTAGAGAAAGAAAAAGGTAAAAGCTCTTAAGAAACTAACTAGGTTGAACGAGATTAGTTGTAAGTGTAAGTTTTTCCATTGGAGACAATATCTACTTGCAAAAAAAGTATATTTGAGTGCATTAAATCTTAGTGTTTATAACTTGTATAAATTATAGTTTGCAAACCATAGTTTTATCCAATAGACATGAGATTTTTATTCATCCTATTCAAAACATGGTTTAAGAATCAAAATCATTTTTAAACACGATCAAATCAAGATTTTGTCCAACATGTTATTCATGAGTTAAAATCTGGTTTCTATAATGGAAGCAAACAATTTATTTGAGTCAAATGAAAAAAAAGTATATAGATAAACTACTATTGTTCTAATACCACATGTTTCATTTTTTTTCATTAATTTCATTATGTTACAAAAAAAACAACTATTTTTATATTGTTGTAGATTATACGACTTTTAAATTCCTTAACTTATTCAATAACATTTCTTAAAAGTGTATAATTTCAATAGAGTTTAATCACAAGAAAAGTTATATCACGAACACTTTTCTTCCATAAATTGTTGAACGAGTTATTATTAATGAAAAAAAGCAGTGTGGATAAAATTGAAAACACATCCATTAATGAAAAACACATGTAAGATGGGATGCGTCAAAGTACAATTGCATCAATGCCATTTCAGAGTAAAAGGGCAAAGCTTCTTCAAATGGTAACTGTTGCTGAACCAATAAGAAGGCGCCACGTATCGACACACCATGCGGTGAACCCCACCAGAACGCACCCGCATCTCTCTCTTCTCCCTCTACTTCCTCCCGATTCAAAGATCTGCAACTCTCTCCCTCCCTCTCTTTCCCTCTCTCTCGCATGAATTTTTTCTCTGCGTTGCCATGACGGAACCAACGGAGCCATGCACGTCTTCTTCGTTGGCGAGGGACTCTAGCACCGTGATTCACCCAAGGCGGGAGCCCTTTGAGCACGGCCTCTTGCCAATCCCACGCCTCATCTTCTCCGACCCCGCGCAAACCCTAATTCCGTTGAAGCGGAAGCTTCTAGAGTTATCCTCCAACCATCGAGTAGGCTCGGCGGCCATCTCCGAGGCATTGCAGATCTCCGTTGAGCACGCCAGACTCGTCCTCGATACGCTCGCCTCGATTCTGCCCTCCGACTCCGAACCTCTTGTCGCCGCAAAACTCGGCGAAGCCGATTCCGTCGGCGTCGACGTGCATGATCTGGTACTTTTTCTCTACATTCAATCCTTCAAGAGGCTCCTCCCGCGGACGCACAAGGACTCTGCTGCCGTCGTCGATGTCTGGCCTTCCACTTCCGCTTTCGATGGCTACTTGTCCGCCCTCTCGCCGCTTCAGGTGAATTCTACGTTTTCCTTCGTTTCTTCCCTTTTTTGTGAGGTAATTCGATTTGTTATTCGGCGCTATTAGATACGACGGTACTGTTCCGGACCAATTCGTTGTTTAGTTACCATAATGTAGGGTTAATTTTGTGGTGGTGACTCTCACATTTGAAGCCTTGGATTAGTTTTGTTAGCAGGTGTTCGTTGCTGTTTCGTTCTTTATGATTAATTTCTTTTTGATTACTGTATTAAACTGCTGATAATTTTGTTGAGTTATTCTGTCGTTGATTTGGTACGCAATGTGTTGATTCTGATGTTAAGTGTTTTGCAGCTTGTTCGTAGCAACAGTCGGCGGTTTTTGCCATCTCAGACTGATGAAGAGGCGCATCAATTGTCATATCTGCAAAAACACTTGGCTAACATTCTGTCTCTTCTAGCAGAGCCTGTGGATGGAGAAGGCGAAGAATCTCTGGTTTGTTAATTTGCTGTATTATTGGTTGTTACTGATTTTGAATGCTATTCATTATTTCTGATTTTCTTAATTCAATACTTGGTTTATAACTGCATTGTGTGTTTATTCTCCTTTGTTTTGTTTTTATTTTATTTTCATCTGTGGGATATATTCTTGTAATTGAAATAGTGTTGTTGGCTATTTTCCTTGCAAACCAAAAAAAGAGATATTCTTGAATGCCATGGAAAGTAGTTTTGCATCACTTGTTGTATGCTTGTTCTTGTGACCAGCTGTTGCTTAGCTCCTGTAGAATGATATTATTTATTATTTACTTAATCATATTACTACATTGTTTTCTCATTGCTATTAATTTTGTGTGAACCCTGAACCTGATATTTGGAGCATATGCTCTGAAGACATCAGCTACTAAGAGTTTTGTAGTAGATAAGTAACCTCCCCCCTGTGCCACTATCCTGTATGATTGCAACTAGTTACTCTGTTTTTGTGATGTATTGTGAGCATTGCAATATCCTCATGGAGAGCAGAAAAACCGATTCCGTAGTTTGTCTCACTTTTGTTTGATTTATTAGGCCATGCAGGGTTTCATGTAACATAAGAATATTGTGCAAGTGCCTCTATGCTGGTTGAAATTCTTGCATGCGATCCATACTATTTTTTATGACTCATATAGATACAAATTTATCATTGACTTGTTTTTGTCTTCTAGAGTTGCCAGGGTTGTGATCTTCTAATTGAGTTTTGGTCCACTGAGTCAGGGAAATGCTGACTGACAATTTGTACTAATAATGAGTGAAATTGAATTGGTCTATTCATACACATGTCATGCATCATACAGTATAGAGTTAGCATGATTGTTCAATCTCTACAGACAAAAAATCAACCGTTTTTTTATTTGTTTGTTTTGAGGTGAGGGATAAAAACTGGCAAGCTGGTTGCTGGCCATTTCTTTGTTCTTGTTTGTTATTGGCACAACTTATTTTTTAATTTGTTTAGGATGCCAGCATCTTCTCTTTCTAGTTAATGCAAATCCAACTTATCTTGATTTTAATGCCAGTCCCGTCACTTCTGTGCACTTCTTATTGTATATGCATGTGGCAATGTATATATCCTCGTGTGTTTGGCTGTCATTAGCAATTAGTAATCATAACAATTAAAGGATATGCTAGAGTTAGAGTGACAGCAACATTCAATTTCTTTTGCTTGCCGAGGCATTGATTATCACATGGTTAAATGCTACCACCTTTTAATTAGGACGTGGTAGTTTTAGGAAGTGGTGCATTTCTAAGTTTTTCCCTCCCAAGTATAATTGACTCTGTAGCCTAAGATCATCTAGTTTGTTACTGGATGGAAAGATATAGGAATTTTTGAACCTTTTTTAACTTGTCTTTGATTAAATGTTTCATTACAGCAATTTATTTTTTATTGAATCAAATTTGTGTTTTTTTAGTTTATTATCTTGATATTCTTTTGCTTAATTGATAGGTTTTAACCATGGATAGTTTTGAGCACCTTGGGTTTCTAATTCAGTTTGGTGACAAGGGATCTGAAGGAAATTCTTTCAGTCAATTTTCTCCCTTTTTTGCAAATTCAGACCCTGACATGCCTGCTGTTCCTGTTCCTGCTGCTCAAGTTCATGATTGGCTTCAACAAAACATTGTTGCTGCTTTGGAATATATTTCTGAACGGACTTCTTCTAAGGAAAATGGGCCAGCTTCTCCTTCTGATCACGATGTTGCTATGACTGATGCATCCAGTGCCTCAGTTAATAAGGCCTCAACCAGTACCAGAGGT
The DNA here is from genome assembly GCF_029865625.1 of Vigna umbellata. NCBI lineage: Eukaryota > Viridiplantae > Streptophyta > Magnoliopsida > Fabales > Fabaceae > Vigna > Vigna umbellata. The sequence continues at coordinate 23,413,269 of NC_142169.1, forward strand.
GCAAGTTTCATTGAAGGGATTTCAAAATCATCATATATGAAGCATGCACCTGACATTAAAGGTTCTAATGTTAAGGTTTGTTTCTAATACATATATTCATATATTTATCTGTTTTTCAAGTATAATGTTACTCACATTTTGGATTATTTTGATATATCATTGAAGCTATTGATCCTAAATAGGTATTTAACCCTTCATATTATGTTTTCATATAGGGGTGCTAATAAGTGTAGTGGGTAAGATGAAGAGAATATTCTGTAGAAGAAATTTAAGATGAAATTACTAAATGATAAAGAGAATATATTAGGGAGAAATTCTGAGTGAAAAAACATTCTCATTTAGTTGGTTTTTATGCTTAATACACACACGAGCTTGCACACTCTCTCTCACACGCTCTTAACAGTTTAATTGGCGATTTTCTAGGCTAAAGTGTTAACAGGTGCAACTTCCTAGATACTTGAGTAAAATAACTAGTGTACTTGAATATGCAATTTCTTGAGCACAAGAATCTACTAATGTCTGCATTTGATGGTATGCCAGTTGTTGGAAGTCCCACATCGACTAGAGATAAGGCCAATTTATAATATATAAGTGAGGTGCAAACCTCACCCTACAAGCCGGTTTTGTGGGGTTGAGTTAGGCTTAAAACCCACTTTCTAATATGGTATCAGAGCAGGTTCTCTGATCTTCTTCTGGTGTCTCTGCTGTCTGCCGGCGGCTAGCCGCCATGGCCGCCGGCAGCCCCTAAAATTTCAGTGGGCAACCCTTCTCTCTTTCTTTTTTCTCTTAAATCTGTGCCACAGTCAGCACCGTGTAGTCAGATCTCTCCACCGTCGCCGCCGCTTCTTTCCGGCCAGTCCGTCGCCGCCTCCGGCCACCGCCGCCGCCGCCGGAGTTCCAGAATCGACCGGCGACCACACCATCGGAATCGTCTCGACCGGGCAACCACCGTGGTATGAAGATCGCGGCGAACGGACCTCTCACGCGCCTTCACGCGCCGCCGCAAGAGTCACCGCTGCCGCCGCTGCCGGCGCGCGTGCCGGCGCGTCGCCGGAGCTTTCCGCCGCCGATCAGCACTGCCGTGATCGCCTCTTCGCCCTCTTTCTGGATCTGTGGTCGTTGCATCAATCGGAGTACTTTGAATTTTTTAGGGTTTCTCCCTCTCCATGGCTGCCCAACTTGATGATCGGAGTCGGTCTCGCCAACCAGACCATCGCCGCTGTCCCCGCGCCGTTTGCTGCTGTCCACGTGCCGTTTCCCGCTGTCCAGGCGCCGTTTCCCGCTGTCCGCGCCGTTTGACCACTGTCCAGCCACTATTGATCGTTGTCCAGGTGCCGTTTCTGCTGTCCGGCGCCGTTTAGTTTGCCGCTGTTCGGCACTGTTTGCCACTTTTCGGTGCTAGAGTTAGCCCGATGTTTGGCCCTGTTTGCCGCTGTTCAGTGCTAGAGTTAGCACTGTTTGCTGCTGTTTGGTGCTAGAGTTAGCACTGTTTGCCGTTGTTCGATGCTAGAGTTTAGCCCGATCTTCTTGTGATACACGGCTGAGTATCACCACTTGGGAGTTGTCCAGCAAAGAATCTTGGACCTCCAACATATCTTGATGTCTTTGTTTCAGCATTGTAGCTTAATATTTTGTTTTGTTTTAGTGGTTCAGCAACTGTGATCTTTCACATTTCCACCTTCACACTAAGGGGGAGTACGTTTCCAAGACACTGCAAGTCACATAAATATGGGTGTAGTCCCTGCAGTTTTGTAGATTTCAGCTACTACTGTTGATCCCGTCACCCATCCATCATTGATGAGGATTTAGTGTAGTCCCTGCAGTTTTGTAGCTCTTAGCTTTCAGCTACTACTGTTGATCCCGTCACTCATCCATCATTGATTGGGAATCGGTCCTTGCAGTTTATCATTGTCCACACGGCTCTCCTTCATCCACTTTTGAAGTTGAAGTTTCACAAGCTGCTGTTAGTCCATCTATGTTTGCCTCACACTCTTGAAGACAAATCATCTAGTTCAACACTGAGTTCATCTATCTCAAGCTTAGTTCATACAATTTGTATGCTCCAGCTTGAGGGGGAGTGTTAGATATATTATATCTTTTATCTTTTAGTTAGTTTGTTATTATTTCTCATTTGTATTTTGGGCTTAGCCCATATTTCTTTTATTATAAATAGAGAACCCTATGTGTGTATTTTACACAAGGGAGATTAATCTAAATATAGTTCTAAGTGGGCATTCTATTCTTCTATTCCACCCGCTATCGGGCCATTATCGGACCACCCAATTTCTACTATCACGCACGAGATGTCTATACCTCGGCGTGAAGGGGGTGTGTTGGAAGTCCCACATCAACTAGAGAGATAAGGTCAATTCTTAGTTTATAAGTGAGGTGCAAACCTCACCTTACAAGCCGGTTTTGTGGGGTTGAGTTAGGCTTAAAACCTACTTTCTAATATGGTATCAGAGCCATGGTTAGAGCCTATCCTAGCGAGTTCTAAGTGGGCATTCTATTCTTCTATTCCACCCGCTATCGGGCCATTATCGGACCACCCAATTTCTACTATCACGCACGAGATGTCTATACCTCGGCGTGAAGGGGGTGTGTTGGAAGTCCCACATCGACTAGAGATAAGGCCAATTTATAATATATAAGTGAGGTGCAAACCTCACCCTACAAGCCGGTTTTGTGGGGTTGAGTTAGGCTTAAAACCCACTTTCTAATACCAGTGATAGACCTTTTGTTCACACAAGCCTCATCAAATAAAACTAAAATTTTCCCCTTAAATAACGTAGTCTAGAGGTCAACCTAGGTATCAATCCAAGGCATCGATTTCAATTGAGTTCATTGAGTAATTTCTTTCTCAACAAAACATGAATTGGGGGATTGAAACAATGAAAAGTAAATGAACAATAGAACGCAAAGTGTGATCTAAAAACTGAGTGAAATGCAAGAAACTGAGTAAGGAAACACAAAGACATAGGTGCATTAATAGAAGTTGTTTAGAAACGTAAACTTGTGACAACCAAGCAAAACTATAAAATAAAATGCAAGTACAAATTAATAGTGCAGTAACGTGAATGAAAATGCAAAACAAGGGACAACGTAAATGTGTAACACTGAATTGAAATGAAACAAATGCAGAGATACATTCTAATCGGTAGAAATAGCTGGAAATGAAATTCCAATTGGTAGAAAATGCTTAGAAATTAAAACCAATTGGTAGAAGTGCGTGGAAATTAAAAAAGCAAAGCCAGAAAAGTATGAACAGTAAAGGAAATGAAAATAAAGCAGAACTGGAAATTGAAAGCTAGTGCACGGACGCATGGAAATGCATAGAAATTAAGGGAATGATAAGAATCGACCATACTCCATTGCAAAGAAAATTTGGAAGTGAGTACCCAGGGAACTCCAATGGTTACAAAACACCAAACCCCAAAAGCAGAGAAAAACAAAAACCAGTGAAGTGTATTCTGCCTCCCTCCCTCCCTCCCTATGGCTGCTCTCTCACCTTCCAAAAGCACCAAATTAACCTAATTTCTTTCTTTTTGGGCCATTCCATGTTCAGCCCACAATAGACGCTTGAGAGAAAGAAAAATACACCCTAGGATATTACAAAATTACCCCTACATACAAGAAAAGTTAAAACAATGCTGGCAGCCAATCCTTGTAAACAAACGTCTATGATTTTCCAACTTAAACTGTATTTAGCTTAGAACTCTAAAAATTATGTTCTTGTACTCAAATTATGTAACTTGAATATCTGAGGTAAATGAGCATTTGTGTAAACATTTTCAAACCAAGGATCTTGGAAGCCTCAGATACTTCTTGGGTATTGAAGTAGCTTAGTCAAAAGGTGTTGTAATCATTCAAGGGAAATATGCTCTTGATAATCCTAAAAGAGACAAAAATGATTGATTGTAGACCAATGGATAGCTCTATGGACCTAAATAAGAAAATAACACAACAAGTAGAGTCTTTCTCTGATCTGAAAAGAGATAGAAGGCTGGTTGGAAACATTATCTTACTATTACTTGACTTTGATCTGTCTTTTGCAGTTGGTGTTGTTAGTTAGTTCATGCAGGCCTTTTCTTTTTACCATTGGAATACTGTTACCCGTATCCTAAGATACCTCAAAAGAGCTCTAGGACAAGGTATGCTATATGAAGATAAAGGAAATACCCAAATCCATGAGTATTGTAATGCTAACTGGGCAGGCTCCCCTATCGACAAATGTTGTACTACAAGATATTGTGTTTTCCTTATAGGAAATATTATTTCTTCTGAATCTGAATATAGGACAATGACGACTATTAGTTGTGAACTTTTATGGGTGAAACAGTTCCTTCAAGAATTTAACTTTTTACAAGTTCCCCCCTAAATTTCATTTGGTTGGGTACTCGCAAAAGATGACAAGAGGATGCTTGCTGTAACCACAACAATGACAGAGGTTGTAAAAGAAGATGGATTTAAAATTGTGGATGGGAGAGATGCTGCTATGCAATCGAGCTATATCACCACTATATCTGTTATTTAAAAAATTTGATTGATATTGGTTGTTATAGCCATATTTGAAAAGAGGGTTTGGTTTTTCATGCTGAGGTAGTTTTTGAGCATCTCTACCAAACTTTTCAAAAATTTAGTTCCTTAAAATAAGACATGCAACCATCTTATGATATGGTATTGTTTGAGTGAATAGATGTTTTTACTGCTTGAATCACCATCTTATGCATCTTAGTTCATGTGTGTTCGGAAATTGAGAGGTCAGTTTAGATTGTTGTTGGTCTCTATATGTAGTATGCTAATAGAAATTCTATTTGATCATTCAGGTTCTAAATTGCCACGAGTCTGCCATATACATCTTAGCACCTTTGAGATATGCTACTGTCTATGGGTGTTCAGATGCAACAATAGTTCTGGGAGCAGTAGGCAAGGTAATACTTAGTAGCTTTGTGTCCTGCTTGTGAAAGGAGCATAATGATTCTGTACATATGTAAGGAATGAACAAGTATGAAATTTGTTTTTGTACCATAGTGCATTGTTGTTAAATGTTGGGCATGATGGCGCAATGGCAGTATGTAGGGGTGGAGAATTGATGTCTCCCATACAAAGGCTATGGCATGGCCATTTTGTTATGGCAGGCCATGGTGCCTGCAATGTCCGTGGTGCCAATTGTGGTTTTTGACAGAAATGAGAAACCTTCACCCAGAAATGGGTTGAACTGGCCGAACTATTTTCATGTTATGACCTATCACCAAAAGTTGTTTGAAACCCTAAAGCAGTAAAATACTTGTTTAGCCATCCAGCAGTGTGTATGGTCACTCCTATGTTGTGTCTTTTGAGTCTATCTTCTTCCATGTGTATTTTATGAAGGCATTGACATCATCTCCTCCTGGCAGCAACCCATATTCTGGTTACCTATCCGTCTCTCCATTATTGGTTTATTTCTGTGTTTCTGTCCCTTTTCTCATCCATTTTCTGGCCAGCTTCTCCAGTGACTTACCTCCTTTTGGTTCAATTGATTCTATCTCCGTCTTTTTAGTTCTGTCTGCTTTTTTCTTTGGCTCTAGTGCTCCACCTTACTGCATTCTGCCCCCTTGTAGTCTAGTTCTCTCATGCTCATTTATTTTTATTATTTTGTTGTTACATGAACCTGAGTTCTTTTACTTTTGAGTGAACTATTGAATCTTGTGACGTTGTCTTCAAAGTTTATTGAATATGCTATTTTTAGTTTATTGTTTTTTTATCATAAGTTTTTTCTTTCTTCTTTCTAGTTAGAGTCTGCACTTTATGTTACTATGTGTTTTGTGCGTGTTATAAGCCTCACACCTCTGCCATAGGCCACAATGCCATCTGCCATACTTTTATGGTGGATTTGTGGTATATGCTCTATGAGTATGAGTTATTTTCCTTCAGCTTCTTCAGAATCTTATTTGTAACACATGCATAAGCTAATGTTACCTGTGGAGGAGCTGGTTTCATTTTTCTTTCTTTTTCTCCCATGGAAGTGTTTATGGAGAATCGGACGAGCCATAATTGTCATCATTTAATATAACACCTTTCAACAAGGTACTTTTAGGTGGCAATTTTATTTTTATTTATACTGATTTATCCTTCTGGATTCACTTTACTGCATTTTACTACTTTCAAAGATACAATTGAACTATTTACTCATCATTTTTAATTCTTTTGGTACGACTTGGTAATGGGAGGAGAGGCGTTTTACTGATTTTCTGCCTACTAGTAGAATAGCTGACGCTTAATTTGCAGAAAAGAAGTTGATCTCTCTGGGTTCGTATTTTTGTTTGCCAGGCTGTCAGAGTGGAACATTGTGAAAGAGTTCATGTAATCGTAGCAGCAAAACACATTTGTATTGCTAATTGTCGGGAATGTGTTTTCTTTTTGGGAGTGAACCAGCAACCTCTTATTGTTGGTGATAACCATAAACTGCAGGTGAGCTTCTTCATTTACCGTTGCATTTTTAGTGAAGTTGGTACTCTGACCTTCCAGATTGGCTTCTGCATGAAAATGAACCTATAGATTTTGATTCTATGTAATGGCATCATGAAGTGATTCCACTGAAAAATTAAAAAGATTGAATTGTGATGTTCTTTGTGGCTTAATTGGTATAATTTTGCACAATATAGGTTGGTACCTACAGAACATGGTACTCTTCGTTGAGATGTAGTGTTCGACATGTCTCTGACAGTATACAACACATATTTGGCACTCCTCACTAGCTGCCTACTTATTTTCTTTTGAAAATTAGCTCAAATACTTGTTCCGTGCCAACACCTCAATACACTTGGAGTCTAAGTTCAACACTTCAGGGACAGTATGAAAAATGTTCAATATTTTAAACAACTTGACAAGTCAGTTGAAAATATTTAAAATATTAAAAAATAATGCGTCTCATTTTTTTTGGAAGGTCATTATTTGATTGTAATAAAAAGAAACGTAAAACATTGCAAGTTCTTTTGAGATGAGTACACTTGTGTTGAATGATATAATTCTTGTTTAAGATAGAGAAAATGCTTTTTGACTGTGCCTCAATAAATATCTTATATGAAAAAAGAGAATGAAAATGAATATACTAATCTTAATTATTAATTTAAATAATTTGTTTTATACTTTTTCTCCTGATATTTAATTTCATTCGAGTCTTCTCTCTATATACATATACAAACAGAGAGATAGATAGAGAGAAATTGTAACTGAAAGCTCTTTGATTATTTTTGTATCGCTGCTTATGTAGTTTACCTTTACAGGGTTAGTGTCAAGCGGCAATATCTTGGTATTTTTAATCATTGGGGTGTCATCTAGCCTTCTTTGTTACTAATTTTTTTTCCTCAAATGTGCAGAGAAAGGAGTTAATGAAATCACTGCAAAATATTGGGCGGCTATTTATGAAATTACTATCAGCCTAGTACTTTTGAATCGTGACACTGATACATGAGTGGATAGAAAGTTCCTCTAGCTATTAAAGTGTGTGACTGATCCACGAGTGGATAAAATAGTTAGACTGTAAATAGGTTTACTTTGAGCTTGTTTAGGGGTCGTACTTTGTTGCTTTACTGGTATTATTTGCAATTTTTAATTCTAATGTGTTGATTATTAATTTTTAAAACGCAGCACATTCATAGTTATAAAGTCTAGTTGAGAAAGAAACAAAAAAGTTAGCCCAATAGCCATGAGAAAGCTAAGTGATGAAATGGACAAACCCTTAAATTCTAGATCAGTATATTTGGTGGTTGGCAAGAACAAGCCTTTTTAGTTTGTCTTCAAAATCTAATAACAGACTACTCAATTATTCTTTTAGATGACTACAAATATAGTATTTGTTTAATTAGAAAAACAATATGATCTCTAAGTAACATCTTACTGAAGTCGTTTAATTAGAAAAACAATATGGTCTCTAAGTAACATCTTACTGAAGTCGTTTTTCTGACTACATTTATGCTTCTAGTGACACTACAAGCTTTTTTGTTCTTACTATTTATGCATATTTTTCTTTTTAATTCTCACTTTTCTCTGCTGAATTCCTTGTTTGAAATCTTCTTCCTTATAATGTTAACAGGTGGCTCCCTATAATACTTTTTATTCCCAATTGGAGGAGCATATGGACGAAGTTGGAATTGTGCCCACAGTTAACCGATGGGATGAGCCTCTAGCATTGGGCATGGTTGATCCGCATGATTCATTGTCTCATCCAGCTGGTGTCTCTGATGTTCAAGCTGAGTCTGCTATGCGGGTGGACCCAGATCAGTTCACTTATTTTGTGGTATGCGTGTTTCTTTATTACTGACTTGTATGGCAAGTGTAGACTTTTTTGTGTGGGTGATCTTTTAATGGAAATTCATATGTTTGCCATTAGATAATATATCGTCCAGGGTATTAAGTAGTGCGAGGGGCCCCTACCTGCTACAGTGGCTGCTGTAGTGCGGCCAATAGTGTCTTAACAACAGCCATAGCAAGCACTATAGCGAAACTTTGTGTTGATTCCAAAAGAATTCCTCTGATGGAAGACATTGGGTTATTTTGGGATTTTAATATCCAAAATTGAAATATAGAGATGTATTAATAGCGTTAATGATAAAAGACTTGATAATAATTGATAATCTTTAGCTAGGAAACATTTATTTGAATTTGTATGTTTTGTTTAAGAGTTAAGGCACCTGTGGCATTTTATTTTTAATTATGAACCTTATAAATTTTGAGTAATTTTTATCATTAGTAAATTAATTCAAAATAGCGGCTGCTCTTCTATACTCTATCCCGCTTTAATGTTTATGGAAACGGCTGCTATTTGGAAACATTGATATTGTGTGTATGATTTGTAAATTCAGGTATGAGCAGTGTTCAAGGTGCATTTCTTTATCTTTATTTAGTCGTGATTTTATTCTTTCCGCATTGTTGTCATGCAGATTCCCAACTGGTTTGGAGGAGAGTCCACTGGGGCTACAAAAGGCAACCCATTCACGTTACCAGATGCTTATATGGCATCTCAGAATAAAAATGTATGCATGCTGTTAATTGATAAGTATACGAACAATTGGACTTCCAATCAAGTGTTTTCTTTTTACGGATGTGAAATGTGTTTAATTCTGAATGAATTTTATCTTTGCAGCAAAAAAATTTAGAGGAGATAAGGCAGCTCTTACGAGAAGCACCTTTAGAAGAAAGTCGCAAACGAGAATTGTCATCTGCTCTCCATGTCTACTTCAGGGACTGGTTATATGGTAACTATCAGTTTTTTCCTTTTAGGCCCAATGTAAGTGGGCTTTTCCTACATGTACTTGAAGGAGAAAATAAAATGAATGTAGAAAGTAAGGTGAATCAAACCTTTCCCGTGAGTTAAAATCTGCTTTAAGAAAGAATCAAACTTCTGAATAGAGGTTTCAGTCACAAGACAACTGATGAACAATATATTATACAAGAAGTCTGGTACAGAGCTGGTTGTTCTAATTATTTTCTAGAGGAGGCTAAGCGGATCATGGTAATAACTTTTTCTCTTTTGTTGTAGCTTCCGGAAACATTCGTCAGCTTTATTTTCTACAAGGCGATTAATCTTTGTCAGACAATGCAATGGCACAGTTAATGGTACAGGAACGAGGTTTCTGGTTTCCTTTTTGCACTTCCTCTTCTATTCCCCTTGCCAATTCTATTGGCGGCATAGGTAGCTGAGTTCAGACGAGGTGAATTAGAGTGACGCCTATTTATGCCGTGGCATCAGCGGTGCGTAGAATCGATGAAAAATACAGTTGCTAATCTCATTGTAATATTTTTTTGGTTGTGAAAATAATTTACTGTAATATTTTGTTAGCCTAAATTAATGGCGCGTTTCCGAAAATTCCAGCGGCGAACATCTAGTGTACTATCAATCTCCCAACTTCGATTTTGGTTTACTTGGGAATACTGTTGGGTTCCATCGCTTTACGAATTCACTTCGTATATTAACGTGGCTTGTTTACAAGTCATTGGGTGTAGCTTCTATTTAAAAGAAAAAATGAGTCGAAGTACTTGAGTCGTTTTCTTACAGTGGATACTGCTATGAAAGATGTAAATGGTCGGTAGGATTAGGTGATATTGTCTGGCAGCTTTGCTGACGTTGGTTGTTGTAGTTGAGTGGTTTCTCGCAATTATGTTGTCATACTTGATATCCTAATAACGGCTAGCTTGATCGAGAAATGTTCCTTAACCGTGCAACTATGTCCAATTTGGTTTTCTTAAAAAAAGGGCGTGTACGTCAAAAGAGCTTTCGTTATTGAGAAACATATATTTAAAAATGTAATGAATATAATATAATTCATTAGCTGTTTACTTGTTCAATTACCCTTATATTAAAAAATTGGATAATGATACTTTGACAACATTTTAACATCATTTATGTGTTATTCTGTGATTAATCCATGTTGGTATTTATGATTATAATTATTGATTGTGGAGTAATTTTGGATCAATCACAGAATGTGTAGATGATATTAAAATGTTGTTAAAAAAATATTGTCAAAGTATCATTATCCAAAAAAATTATTTGTTTTAAACTTTGAGTAACTAAAATAATTTGATGAATATGTTTCTAACAACCTAATATCAAAGTGTGCTAAATGTTTATCGTTGAATGAATATCTTTATTCATAAATTAACCATATTAAGGTAGTGTAATTTATGTTTAATTCAATTTCATTAAATTCGTGCATAAAAATTGAGAAAGATCTAATAACATGTAACACGAAATCTAAATTTAAATCTTGACGAGAATAAACTATAATTTTTGACGAGTGTAAACTTTTATAATTTTAATATCGTATTTAGGAAGTAGTACTTACGTCTAATTCAATTTTGTTGAAATTTCTCCCATTTATACAATATAAGTTGGCTTTATGACGTGGATTCTCAAGATAAGAAGTTGAAGATCTCTGAGAGAAGCAAAACTAGATTTGATATTTGCATAACCAAAGATCCTCTCCAAGCTAGATTTAATTCTGCTTTGTAGTTCATAACTATTTAACGAAGCAGGAAAAGTAGAAGAGGAAAAAAAAGCATTTAATAAAACAGGAAAAATGCAAAATGTAGTAGTAGCAGCAATCACGGAGGTTCTCCTTACAGTCCTCGCTCTCAGTGTTTGTACCTCAATGAAAAATTCCGTGCCAGAACAGATATTACAAGAGAGATAGGAGTGAGTAAGTAAGCTCCCAGTACAAATGCCTTTAAATGTGATCTTAAAATTTTACCAATTGCCACTGTTCAGAGGAGGCCAATCATACTACGCCACGTATGATCTTAAAATCATACTCCATGAGGTAAACCCCACCAGAACGCTCCCGCATCTCTCTTCTCCCTCTACTTGTGCCCGAATCAAAGATCTGCAACTCTTTCTCTCTCTCACTGTCTCGTTTTCCCATGTTTTTTCTCTCTGACTTGCCATGACGGAACCAACGGAGCCATCCACCTCATCTTCATTGGCGAGGGACCCAAGCACTGTGATTCATCCAAGGCGCGAGCCCTTCGAGCACGGTCTCTTGCCAATCCCACGACTCATCTTCTCCGACCCCTCGCAAACCCTAATTCCGTTGAAGCAAAAGCTTCTACAGTTATCCTCCAACCACCGAGTCGACTCGGTGGCCATTTCCGACTCACTTCAGATCTCCATTGAGCACGCCAGGCTCGTCCTCGACACCCTCGCCTCGATTCTGCACTCCGACTCCGAACCTCTCACCGCCGCGAAGTTCGGAGAAATCGATTCAGTCGGCGTCGACGTGCATGATCTGGTATTGTTTCTCTACATTCAATCCTACAAGAGACTCCTCCCGCGGACGCACAAAGACTCCGCCGCCATCGCCGATGTCTGGCCTTCTACTTCCGCCTTTGATGGCTATTTGTCCGCTCTCTCGCCGCTTCAGGTGAATCGTCGTTTCAAATTTCTGTGGCGTAATTTGACATAATTTGATGTTATTTAGCGTTATCAGGCATGGAGGTGCTGTTCTGGACCAATGCATTGCATAATTCCTATAATATTTTATTGATTTCTCTTGGCTACTTTCATATTTTAAACTTTGGATTTATGGCTGTTATCTGGTACTTTTTTGTTCATTATGATTCCATTTTTATTTGACTTCGTCATTAAGCTGTGTCTATTTCGTTTGGAGTGATTCTTTTGTTGATTCGGTGAATCTTTTGCAGCTTGTACGCAGCAACAGTCGGCGGTTTATGCCTTCTCAGGCCGATGAAGAGGCACATCAGTTGTCGTATCTGCAAAAACACTTGGCTAACATAATGTCTCTTTTAGCAGAGCCAGTAGAGGGAGAAGGCGAAGAGTCTCTGGTTTGTTAATTTACTGTATGCTACCTTTGTTGCTGATTTTAGCCGCAGTTCATTATTTCTTACATTCCCAATACCAGACTTAGCATATGGGATCCATTCCTGTTGAGGTTGCGTACTAACCTGAAAGTGACCAAGTCCGGTGTCATGGAAGTTATTTTGCATCGTTGGTTGTATGTTTTTTTCGAATACAGCTGTCGCTCCCAAATCTTTAGCTCCAGTTAAATGATGTTATTTGTTTTTCGCTTAGTCTTAGTGGTCTATTCTTTACCCATTTTACATGCATTTCATCCAAATTCTATGTGCTTACAGTTAGACATTAGCTGTTAAGTTGTGCAGATAGATACCTTTTTGCATCCCATTACAGTACGGCCACAAGTTTATACTCTGATTTTATGACTTTTCACTAGCTTTGCATTACGGAGAGCAAAAACATGATTCTATTGTATGTCCCATTCGGATTCTAATTTGATTTAATTGGGGTCAATGTGGTTTACATGGAAGAGTAAGAACATCATGCAATTGCTACTACATTTGGTCAAAATTCTCGTGTATAATTCATGTTTTATTTGTGGGTCACAAACAATTTATCAGTGATGTATTTGTTGGTGAGAATGAGACTGGGGTTGTGATCTGCTGTGAGAGCTTCGGTTTTATGAGTTATCGATGTGTCAGCTGACATATTAGTGAAATCCACCTGTTAATTTATGCATGCCTAGAGAGAGTAACGTAACAAGAAATTTTATTTTTTACGGACAATCAGCCTTTTCTTTTGACATGGGGGATAAAAAAAGGCAAGTGGCTTGTTTGCCATGTCTTCATCCTTATGTGGTATTAATTTGAGAATATATTCTTTCTTCTACTTAGGTTCCACATACTAGTATATCACATAGTTAATCATACAATGACCTTTTCATTTGGGGAATAGTATATTGAGTCAGCTTTGAACTTCTTTTTTTTAAATCTACTGAATTCAACTGTAACACAGGCTTAGTACAGTAGTAAAGGTTACTGCCCCAAGTCCTGGAAATAGTTTCTCTGCATTCTGAAATAATGTTGCCTATACCTTCCAGATCCCACTAGTTTGGAGCCTCATAGACTGTCACCCCTTTGTTAGTGAGCTAGAATTTTAGGCTAATAGCATTTATTTGCTATTATAGTATGAGGAGTTTTGTGAATGATTTATGTTTTCATTGATTAAAATTTACATATGTTTTTCTTGTAGTTCTTACTTCTATTATTGTATTGCTTATGTGGTAGGTTTTAACAATGGATAGATTCGAGCATCTTGGGTTTCTATTTCAGTTTGGTGATAAGGGATTGGAAGGAAATTCTTTTAGTCAATGTTCTCCTTTTTTTGCAAACTCAGACCCTGATATGCCTGCTGTTCCTGTTCCTGCTGCACAAGTTCATGATTGGCTTCTGCAGAACATAGTGGCTACTTTGGAATATATTTCTGAACGAACTTCTTCTAAGGAAAATGGCCCATCTAGTGCCTCTGATCAGGATGTTGCCATGACTGATGCAAGTACTGTGTCAATTAAGGTTTCAACAAGTAATAGAGGTGCTAGTTTCATTGAAGGGATATCTAAATCATCATATACAAAGAATGCATCTGACATAAAAGGTTCTTCAGTGAAGGTTTGTCTTAAACTTCTTTTCACATATTTTTTTTAAGTGTCAATTTGCTTGTAATTTGATTTTAATTTTTGATATATCATTGAAGCTATTGATCCTATGTAAGATTTCAACCCTTTATTTTAGTTGTTTCATATATAACTACTTATAAGTACAATTGCATAACATTTCCAAATAAACATATTATTCTGAATGAATAGCTATTTTGCTCTAACTTAATGTAATAAAATGACTAGTGCTTGATTTTGGGTATGATTAAGAACTTTAGTCTAAGGCAACCAAAGCCTTTAGCTCATTCAATACCAAAGGAGTTGTGTGAAGCTATCCAAAGATAGCTACTTGACTACTTGAGCATATTCGATACCAGACAAGCATTCATTGGCTACCATAACTACTCAGATCATATATTGGCTTCCTAACTCCTTTTAGGATTGCTTATGAGAGAATCATGTTCAAGAGAACTATGAAGATGCAACAGGACCTAGTAAGAAAAAGAGCTAGCAGCAGAGATGATCCCTACAATGGCTATTTGAGCACCACTTACTGTTTGGATCCTATGCTATTGATGACCTGCCAAGTTTCTCCTAGGGCAAGAAACCTCTTATCGTCCTCAGTTGAAATTCGTGCACGTAAAAAGTTACAAGATGGTGCATTTTGTAATGGTAGAAAGAGGAAAGGCTAAGTGAAATGGTTAAAAAATTGCTTAATGTGTGGCCACTAGTCATTCGAATTTCTTCTTACCCATGTTACTATTCTCACTGGACATTTTTGACTATATCTTTACTTTCACTTTCGTACTCAACCATCTCTCTCCTTAGTCTGATCTAGCCTATATTGATTAAGAGGGCTGAAGACCCCTTTTATTTTATTAATGCAATTTTAAATTCAACGAAACTTTCTCAATTCCAATGCAACTTCATCCACTAATATAGAAAATTCTCTAGTTTTCCATTCTCATGAGGTCGGAAAGTTTATTGGCAACAAGTCGACACAAAGTGATTCATCACACTCAAACATTAGGTGATCATTCGTTAGGGACACTTTATAGATCATTAAATTCCCACAAATGGAATGAGTAGTGGGTCCATGTAAATGATTGAGACCTCGGAAACAACAACGCTCCTTTCTTATATGGAGTTTTGGAACCCAGGGAAATTTTTGAGTGAATTGTATCTTCTGTGTTAGTTGACCTAAGCCGCACCATTATGGGGTGAGGCTCAAGCTCCAAACTGAATGTGGGACATGTTTCTACCTCATACAACTCAGGCTGAAGACCGGGGAAGTTTAGGAGAGATGGGGAAACCCAATAGCTACTGTATTAGACAATGATCGAATTAGCAAGCCTAGCAAAGTCCCCTCTAGTAATAGCACTATAGTCCATCCTTATTAATTCGCAAGGAAGCATCTGCAAGTCAAAGGAAAGCGAAAGGTTTGCTCGACTAAGAGAATGAGTGGTAGTCAGTCCCTTTCAAGAAAATTCTATTCCATACAGGGATGTCAGTTTAGCATCATAGACCTGAGATTCTTTTCCGGGCATGTGTCCTAGCTCGGAAAAACATGCTTTCTTGCCTTTGGAAGCAAGTTATAGAATAGAACTCGTAACTTTCTTGACTGACTATTTGTCACATTTTGAATTGGTTCATTCTCTTGGAAGAACTTCCTCACAGGACTCTCGACATGCTAGCAGTCCGATCTAGCTGCCAAATAGACCAAATCCAGTAGATAATGAGGTCTTTCACTGGTTGAGGAAAGAAGACGACAAAGTAGTTACCTTTTAGGCAGTTCGGGTTTTTTGTGTCTGACTTTCCCAATGATTGAACTTTCCCTTAGCGGTTCTCTCTCCTTGCATAGGCATAAGTGATATGACAAGCACGCTACAGAACATGAGTTCGGGCATGATGCTCAATAGGGCATTTGTGGTAGACTATTGAGAATTCCGGAAGTATGACTCCAATCTCTTGACTAGCAAGTCTTTCAAATTCAGTTAGCAGAATTCCCATAATTTTCTGTCTGAAAGTTTGAAATTTGGAACTGCTAGTGTGATTAATATCTGAACATTATGTGTGTGTATATTTAGAACTACCAGTGTTGGACATCATTGTTTCCATATTCTGTGTTGATCTTGTTGTTAACATGCATTAAAGACCTGTACCTTGTTTTCTAATTGCTGCACTGGTTTTACAGTAGAAGAAAGGGAAGGAAAAATCAGTTAGTGGCAGGTTGAGTAGTTACTCAGAGTGGATCAATTAGATAAATAAGGGGAAGAAGAGGAAAACTCAGAATAAGCCATTAAAGAAATTGAAAGTTTGTAAGGAAAGAGAAACCTTGAAGGAGTTATTTTCCTCATATCCTCAGTTCAATAAAATTGTCCATTTCCTTTGTTTCTATAAAATTCCATTTCTCTTTTCAGGTTTTTAAAAATTATATTTTCTTTTAAATGATTTATCATTACAATTGAGTTTTGACAAATAAAATTTTCAAAGTCCTTTCAAGCTAAATAAGAGAGAGATTGTAGGTCAAATGGGCCTACACTGAAAAGCTTTGGAGTGAGACATTTTTAATTTTTAATCATTTTGTTAGAATAGGTATTAAATATAGGTAGGAAATACGCAGTTGTTTTGGGAAATGCTATATGTACCTCTGAGCTATACCTATCTTTGTACCTAAGTATCTATGATTGATCTTTGATCTTGTCTATACACATTGTATCATGATTCTATCAATATAAATATGAGAACATATGAGAGGAGTATTCAAGCTCTCAAGTACCCTTAAATACAGTCTCCTTTATTTATCTTGACTCATAAACCTTTACATGCATATTGATATTGGTAATATAAACTTTGAGAAAACGGGATAAAATAATCAATGCTTGCTGATCAGTTTGTATTGGGTTTGATTGTTAGTTCAGGATGAGTTAAAATTTGAACATCCATACAGGCAGTTTAAGCTTTTTTGTGACAATTTTCCTTGAATAGAAATGTCTGGATAGCTTATATTTTTGAAGTTTAGGTTGAGTGGTTGTGCTAAAACAATTTTTTCTGCTCTCATTCAGTCTGCTTATGCATATTACTTCATACAGTTTTGGAAACTGAGAGATCTTGAATTTTCACCATAGAATGCTAATAAAAATTATGTTTGATCATTTCAGGTTCTTAATTGCCACGAGTCTTCCATCTACATCCTAGCACCAGTGAGATACGCCACTGTCTATGGATGTTCGGATGCAACAATAGTTCTTGGAGCAGTTGGCAAGGTAGCAATTTATATGCATCTAGAAGGACAATTGGGAATGTGTTTAGACTAGGGAAATGGAGTTGGTTCTTTCTCTTAGGAGCTAATTTTGATAAACCTCCCAATAAAGTACTTAATGGAGGAGAAAATAATATGAATCAAAGAAAAATAAAATATATCAAACTTATTTTATAAGTTAACCTTTGCATCGGCTCTCATATAGGACTGTTGAAAAAAAATTGAACTGAACTAAATTGATGCTAAACTGAGTTGCATAAATAAAATTTTGTTTTAAAAAACTAATGGAACTAAATTGTTATTTTAATTTAATTTTTAAAAACTGAATCGTTCTTAAATATAACTGCTTGAACCAAACTATAACTATAATTTATTCTTTTTACCTATTCAGTTTGTTTTATGTTCTTTACCTACTAGTGTTTTGTAGAAAGGTTTATTCAAATTGAACCTAGGTATTTCTTTCCAATGTGAGCTTGAATATCATCAATTCCCAAGGCATACTATAACCACATATTGTCAAGGTTATTTTAGGTAATATAATAGAAAGGATAGAGTGAAAAGATGCAAATGTAGCATTAAATCAGATAAATTAAATGTAAAAAAGTATAGACTTCAACTTTGTTGAGTGAGTGGATGATTATTGTTGCCTAAACTTATTTAAATGCAAACTTTCTTTTGTCACTGTTTCTTCATTACAAGAAGTTTGGAAGGAGTATTATTCTAAGTTGGTTTCACTTCAGTGAATCTGTGCTTGGTGAAGCACTTCCAGGTATATGGGATGGTGATTACTGATGTTTGCCCGCTCTTATGTATGTACATTAATATGATTTTCAAGCATCGCATAAACCTTTCTATGAAGTACTTTTAATTGAATTTGTGCTTTAAAAGAGGCGATGCAATTATTTACTTGTATTAAAAAAAACCATTGCCTATGCATATGTGAGCTGTCTATGTTTGGAATGACTTGGTAACTGAAACATTTTACCAATCTTATGCTTACCACGAGCATGAGCATAGCTGGCATTTGAAGTAGCGGGAAGGAAGTTGATCTCCACCGTTTTTTCCTTGACAGGCTGTGAGAGTAGAACACTGTGAACGTGTTCATGTAATTGTAGCAGCAAAACGTATTTGTATTGCTAATTGCCGTGAATGTATTTTCTTCTTGGGAGTGAATCAGCAACCACTTATGCTTGGTGATAACCATAAGCTGCAGGTGAGCTTCTTCATTAGCTGTTGCATTGCCATATTGTGTTTTTTACATTTGAATGTTACTTTAAAATTTTGGAATATTGTTTAGGTCTCATTTGGGAGGCACATATATAAAATACAAATTGATTGATTTTTATATATCATATGTTGCTTTATAACCGAGCACTGCAAATGCTCTTAATTCTTGGTTATAGAGAGATTATAGTTATAATTTATACTAGTGTTTTTAAATTATATTAACTCAGGAAACAGTCTCCTACCAATATGTTATTTATAAGGTGTTGCTAATTAAAGCAGAGAAATAGATCAAAAGGTTAATTCAGTAATTAAGCTTTAAGTAATGAAATGGATAATCTTATAACAGTCTTACCAGATTAGTATATTTGAGTCTTTGCAAGAGCAAGCATTGGAGTTTATCTTACAAAATATATTACGAAAAATTGGTCTGTTACAAAAAGTCTACTTTTTCTGCTCACACTTATGCTTCTTCTAGTTTTGCTAGCTTATAATTTATCCTCACCCTACTCCCGTGCATTCATTCCATAAGAACTTCCTTTCACTATTAACAGGTGGCTCCCTATAATACTTTTTACTCCCAATTGGAGGAGCATATGAATGAAGTTGGAATTGTTCCTACAGTGAACCGATGGGATGAACCTCTTGCATTGGGCATGGTTGATCCTCATGATTCGTTATCTCATCCAGCAGGTGGCTCTGATGTTCAAGCTGAGTGTGCTACCCAGGTGGACCCTGATCAGTTCACTAGTTTTGTGGTAAGGACGTTATTTTTACACTGACTTTTAGGGAAAATTAATATTTTTATTTTTAAATTGTATCACATTTAATGGCTGGTATCTTGTTTCTGATCTTTTTTGGGATGAAGAATCTTCAAGGTTCATATATCTTCTTTATTTAGTCATATGCTTTGTTTTTGGTCCATGCTATTGGCACACAGATTCCGAACTGGCTTGGAGGAGACACCACTGGGTCTGCAGAAGGCAATCCATTCACGCTACCAGATGCTTACAAGGCATCTCAGCATAAAAATGTATGGCTAGTGTCAATTGACTAATATATTGATTGGATTTCCAAATTTTATAGCAATCAAACTGTATGCTTATAAGTGCTGTATTTTATGTGAAATATGTTTTCATTTGAATGAAGTTGTATCTTCTCTGCAGCACAAAAATTTAGGGGAGATACGGCAACTCATAAGGGAAGCATCTTTAGAAGAAAGTCGCAAACGAGAGTTGTCATCTGCACTCCATGTGTACTTCAAGGACTGGTTATATGGTAATCGTCTGTCTTTTTTATTGTTGTGTTTTATTCCAAAACATGTGACTTTTGCCTTTACAATGAACACTGTCTTCCCATTTAAGCAAATTTTTTTGAAAGTCCTTGAAGTTGAACCTTGGACTAGTTCTCTACCAGGCTTATGATTTCTCTGGTATATGTTTAGTGGAGATTCACTGATACGTTTTATTATGAAACCTACAAATGACACTGAATTAAATTGTGAGTTTCATTTAATAGTTAGGGAACAATCAATATTGCTGCAATTGGGCAGTGGTACCACAGAATTTTCCATTTTCTTAATAGCATTGGCCTTTTGGTGTTCTTCCTCTGCATTGGACGAAACACAATTTAACGGCACCGGTAAATGATTATATCCGTTAAGTTTTAATCAACCGACTATGCTATCTTATATTCAATTATTCACGGTCAATGTTTCATCAAGTAACGTGGCTTTTAATGGGTTTGATTTTTCTCTTTCTGAAGAAACACCTGCTTCCATTTAAGCAGATCCAGCAATAATCACCTATCTGATTTAGTGATTTAAGCATACATGCATTCATATTTATAGCCTAACATAGGTTTCAGATATTGGCAAGAGGCAGCTACGCAGATAATGCTAATATATTTGTTTTCTGTTGTGGCAGCTTCTGGAAACATTCGTCAGCTTTATTGTCTACAAGGCGATTGATCTTTGCCAGATAGTGCAATGAGACATTTAGCATTAATGATGGTACAGGAACAAGGTTTCTGGCTTCCTTTTTGAACTTCCTCTTCAATTCCTCTCGCCAATTCTATTGGCTGCACGGGTAGCTGAGATCAGATGACGTGAATTAGAGTGCCCACCTATTTATGCCGTGACATCAGAGGGGCACACAATCGAATGAAGAATACAGTTTCTAATCTGATTGTAATATTTTTTTTTTGTGAAAATAATTACTGTAATATTTTAGCCTAAATTAATGGCCTTTTGTGAAAAATTCCATATGCCAACATCTAGTGTACTGCATTGCATGTCTTCCAACTTCGAGCTGTTCTATTTAATTAAACATCCCGTGAATTTCTGTTGGGTGCTCTCTTGTGAATTAACTGTGTTGACGTTTATGATTTACTCGTACTAATAGCAATGGTGTATTTGAGATTCGTGGGCTGATCAGGTTGGTTAAGGGCCCGTCCCTCAGTTGCTGGCATTGTACAGAACTGATCCATTGTTTAACCCGATGTTTGTCTCCACTATTCTGGTTTAAGTTGATCTGGAAGTGACAGCTTAGTAGACGTTGGTGTATGGGATCGAAGTGATCCTCAGATATCTTTCACCCCGTGATTGTAATGTAACACTAGTATGTCTCGACAGCCTAGGCAATTGTTAAATTGAATAAGAAAATCACGTCTACTTTGCATGTAATTTCAAATCAAGCTGTGCTCTTTTATCCTGTGAATATCTGATAAGTGAAATGGTGAGGATGAGATACAGTAAGCGGTTGCAATTGAATAAGACTATCACCAGATTGTTCAATAGAATATTATTCAATTCGTTCTAATCCCATTCACGCCTTTTAACGAAATCTCAGTCAATTACAATTTGAAAAAAAATCATACTTGAAAAATCAATAATATTATATTATAATGAGATTCCATTTTTACAATTTTACATTGAATACCTCACTTTGCAGAACTAAAGTTCAAATACGTTGACAAAATCATTCATTTAGTTAAAAGTTGAAGTAATTAAAATAGCGTAAGTAATAAATAATCAGAATTATGTGTTAGATAGCTGTAACATTCAACTTTCGTTACAAAATATGTTAACATGAAGCGCAGTACACCTCACTATCAGAACGTAATTATGCGAATCATAGTGCAACTTTCTATAATACAAGAAGGAATCCAGGAAAAAAAGAACTATCTTCAAAGGAAACTAGAGCAGTAGAGTAAGTAGAGATGAAGGCAAGTTGTCTTAGTAACGTATATTCGAAACAAGTGATATCTTGAACCTCGTAAACGAGCACACACCTTGCTTAATGGATAATACTACCATTGGGATAAACAGATTGGTTTTTCCATCTCAACTCTTCCATTGTTTTGTTGGTCCTCAATTTTAATTACACATTCCTTATTCATGCTACACAGAACAAAATCAGTAGACACTACAATAAAAAATTTCCTTAGATTGTCACCAAACCAGCTCTGCCCACATTCTCTGACTGCCTGACTCAACAGAATCAATGTTCCTAAAGAATTACAAAACGTGGTTCTGCAGTTTGAAGGAGAAAAGTTACCCATGCTACATATAAAAACCAGCTTCCTCTAACTTATTTTCTGATTTGGTAGACCTTGAAAATGAAAAAGGAAAATCTCAACTAGATTAGGCTATATTAACACCTAATGCAAGTGCAGCGGAAATATATATGTAAGAATTTTATGCATCTTTTGTCCGTACATGCAAGGCATCTAGAAGTCCTTGAGGTGATAGCTAACAAGTCATACTTTTAACATTCTTAATTATTTATGCAGAACAGTGTGTTGACTCAGTATCTACTTAAGTCAAAACAATTACACATTTCAACTTTTATGAGGTATATGATTTGGTTTCAATTTACGAAATAAAAAAGGATTTCTGTTTATCTTTTTTCTAAAAGTATTAGAAATCTGTCTAAATATTCCGGGATCTGCTAAGAATTTTCAAACATGCATTATGTTTGTCATTGTTGGTAAATTATTCAGGTAAACTCAGTCTAGTCTCAGAAGCAGAATATGTTCTTTTTTTAAATCACAGAGGCCAAAACTTACATTCAGTTTATTACATATTTAAATTCCCTTCCATTCAGCTAATTGAGTTCAACTGCAGCTCCATTTTCTCATTCTAAACTACACTCTTAAAACCTAATGCATATAATCTTTGCTCTAGCTGTATTCTATATCATGAAATTCTTGTACGTGGAATGCTTTTAAAATCTTGGGTGATGAAATATAACTTATTTTGTACAAGTACTCAGAGGCATGAGACCTAAGCAATATTTCACTGACGCATAACAACATTAACGTATGAAAATCATTCATATATAGGAAATAACCTTAATCTTATTTCATAAAATATATTTGATAAGCTGATATAAAGACTGTCTTAATTGGTCTGCAATGTCATAAAAAGGTTGAAGAAAAACCAACCAGCTAAAAAGTTTGGTGAAAGTTGGAAAGTTCCCCAAGAAAGAATAAGGATGGGGTAGATTGAAAGACATGCCATTAAACCTTTCCCTTCAAGTGCATTTTTGACATATTTTTATTATCATATATATACAGATTTCCAAATTTTTAGCCTCATCCCTTTTCACACCCTCTCCTGCATTCAAAATCAGAAAATGGGTCCCCAAAGCAACCTTCTATCTCTTTTGGTTGCTCTGGCCGCAGTTTTTTCATCTTTGTATGTCATAAATCCAATTCCACAGTATCTAATAAAGGCCTTGTCACCTTCATCTGCATACTTGGGAAAACCTTTATCAGGGAACTTCCAAAAACATCACAAGAAACACCCTGATAGTGGGAACACCGATTCTATTTGTGATGATTTTCCACCAGGAATTCCACCTCCAAATACCAATAACACTTCGTATCTCTGTGTTGATCGAAAAGGGTGCTGTAATTTCACTACAGTACAAGCAGCCGTGAATGCAGTTCCAGATTTTAGTGTCAAAAGAACCATAATATGGATAAACAGTGGCATGTACTAGTAAGTTGATCCTCATCATCATCAACAAACCTCCTTTTTAAGCTTTCCTTGTTTTGTTTCATTGGGTTGAATCACTCCACTCCACACATGTTTGAAAATTCTTTTCCAGGACAAATCACTTGATTTTCTAAGATTCTCTGAAAAGTTTGATAAAATTCTAACTTACCATACATCTCGTTATGTAATTAAATGTCAGTAGAACATATATTTCCTTGAAAATAATTATTTTTAAGATAATCTTAACTTCATCTATGATGCCATTTATTTTTGGACAGTGAGAAGGTTATGGTGCCAAAAACAAAACCCAACATTACATTTCAAGGACAAGGCTACACTTCAACTTCAATTGCATGGAATGACACTGCATTATCCGCGAACGGAACGTTTTACAGTGGCTCTGTACAAGTTTTCGCCTCCAATTTCATTGCTAAGAACATAAGCTTCATGGTGAATAACTTTTACTTATATGTCTAGAAGAAAGACAATATAAATATATTATTACACTGTCACTGATCATGACACCAGAAACATTGTACTTGAAATAGAATTTAGCACCAATGCCAAGTCCTGGAGCTGTAGGGGCACAAGCAGTAGCCATTAGAGTATCTGGAGATCAATCTGAATTTAAGGGCTGTGGATTCTTCGGAGCACAGGACACCCTTCATGATGATAAGGGTCGCCATTACTTCAAAGATTGCTATATTCAAGGCTCCATTGACTTCATATTCGGCAATGCAAGGTCCCTTTACGTGGTAGGGTATCTTTATCTCAATTACTACTTTTACCATTGTGATTTTACTTGCTTTTCATGATAATAATTGCAATTTACAAAGACTGATAAAAAGTATGTACAGAACTGCGAAATAGTTTCTATAGCGAACCCTGTACCGGTGGGACAAAGGAGCATAAATGGCGCTGTTACAGCTCATGGTAGAGTTTCAGGTGATGAAAACACAGGGTTTGCATTTGTGAACAGTACAGTTGGAGGAAACGGTAGAATATGGTTGGGTCGAGCATGGAGACCTTATTCTCGTGTTGTCTTTGCCTTCACATCAATGTCTGATATCATTGCTCCTGAAGGTTGGAATGATTTCAACGACCCTTCTAGAGACCAGTGAGTCTCTTCTCTTCAACTTTGGTTATTAGTTAAAACAAATTTCTCATCCAAAAATGTTTGTAACATCCTCTTCAAAACAAACTTTTCCTCAAAATTATCTTCTTATAATCAATGTTTAAGGTTTATCCTATGTTGTATATACACTGAACACGTGCATGCATGCATGCAGGACTATCTTCTATGGAGAATATAACTGCTCAGGGTCAGGTGCTAACACGAACTCGAGGGCACCTTACGTACAGAAATTAAATGAAACGCAAGCTTCTGCTTTCCTCAACATTACTTTTATAGATGGCGAGCAATGGTTGGAAACTTCTAAATAATCCATCTTGTTATTTCTTTTTCCATTCATGTATACAAATGTAAAATTAGTACACACGTTTAAACTAAGGGAAAAATAGATTATAGACATAATTAATTGAATTGTGTATGCTTTAAAGTGACAAACATTATTATTTACTAAAGATGCTTATCCAATGTTTCTTCATCATCATTGTACAACAGTTACTTTATCAAGAGTTGACCAACTCTACAGTTTCAACCGAAATATAGTTAATCACATGTAAACCTGAAATTCAATATGTAAAATTTTGCTGTGGATTGAGCTCATTAAATACTTGGACTATGGTAACAATTTTTTGATAATAGACTATGTGTCACTGTTTTATTGGTTCATATATTTAAAACGAACTAATCACAAGCTACATGCAAGCTATTGTAAAAAAATTGTCAAAAAAAAAAGTTGTTAAAAAAACATTTTCCTAAATACTTATAAACACATGTCATTTTTTAATTTAATAAGAATCACACATCTCATTAGTTTTCTCTTAAATTTTTTCACTATAAGTGATCTATATAAATAACTGGACTCTTCAATTCACTGTGTTATTTTTATTGAACCTTGACAACTTTTAAATAGGTGCAAATAGAGTCTATGACAAATACAAATAATAAAAACTGACAATAAAATATCAAGAGACTAAAAATAAAATCTACTCAATCTTATATCAACAAAATAAAATAATACTATTCCTAAATAAATGAAAAATCAAAATTACCCATCCCTATTTTATCTCTATCAAAATCAAGCTAAATATTACTAGACTCAAAACTAATAAAATAAGATTCAAAAGAGAATTATTAATAAACCTCTAAAATTTAAGTTTATCACAACAAAACTTCCCATAAACTTAAAATTTCCATCTTTTATTTAGTTTTCTATGTGCATCATTGCACATCAAGCTTGCTTCTTTAAATCATATTTGAGTTCTTCTTTTTTCTTATAGCCTTCCTATCTTTTATGTTGGTTGACTACTCTAATGCTTTGACCAACTTTGTCATGTTCGACTTTTCAATAACCTCGACTAACTCGTTTCTGACCTTAGGTAACTTATAAAAAATCTTGCTTGGCTTCTTTGCAACATTGACCGACTTCTTCATCTTGTCCGAAGTTTTACTCATCATATTTTTTGCTATCTTAGTATCCGATGTTCCCATACCTTGGTTCTTCTCAACTTCTTAATCTTCCTCTTTCCCGTTTTCATCCAGTTTAAGAACACTAGATGCTTCCTCATCCTTGTCTTTAGTCGCCTTTATCTCCTCAAGCTCAGCCCTCTATCCATTCATAATCTCATTAGTTTCATCTAGAAGCCTTCATATCCGCTGAATTTCTTCATCTTTTTGTTTGCATAATCTCTAGGTTTTCCTTCTTCACGTTTGCCACACAATTTACCGAGATCACATGCATTGTTGGGACTGAGCTCTCCATGTCCACACTCTCAGCATCTGAGCTATTTGCCATCAACAAGATTCCACACTCTTCTTCTGCATCTTCAGTAAGGAGATTTGTCTCCTCCTTTGCCTCAGCCTTGTTATACTTTGCAATGTGGCCAATTATGCTGACCAACCGGTTGCTTTTCACTGTCATTCTCAAAATTACCTCGGCCACGTCCACCTCATTCTCTGCCTCTAGGACCTCGGCTCTGAGTATTATGCGTTTCATTCGAGTCAAATTGTGTCTGTAGTACTTGGTCGAGAGGTTCAACCCGATCATTCCAACTCCTTCTCCTTTGTTCGCGGGCTTCTAATGACCCAACAAGTTCATCCACTGTGAGAGCTGACAAGTCCTTCGATGGCGCACATGATACTTTCAAAATCTTTTGTGAGTGATCTCAAGGGCATTCGTTCTTCATTCCTTCCGAGTTGGTTGGCCTTCTTCTCCACCACCGAGTTATTGATTACCTTCAACAGTAAAATATCAACATACTCAAAATAAAATCTACTTAGTATATCTCTATCTTACATCAACAAAATAAAATAACAACGCTCCTAAATAAATAGAATATCATAACTATCTATCCCTATTTTATCTCTATATCAAAATCAAATTAAATATTATTAGACCTAAAACTAATAAAATAAGATTCAAACAAAATTATTAATAAACTCTTAAAATTTAAGTTTATCCAACAATAACTTTACATTAACCTTACAAGGAGTCAACATTCAAATGTGTTAACAGAGTCGTTCCATACAATTCAAATAATTTATTTTAAAAGTTGGAGATCTTAGAATAATATGATGATAGCTATTGGTTCATTTTTTTTATGAATGTTTGACTGAGAGGGAATGAGGGAACACAAAAGTGAAAGGGTGAATGGAAGAAATATTATTTGAATGAGAAAAAAGAGAAAATAGAAAAAAAGTAGATTGAAAGTTTACTTTTTAAAATTATTCAATTTTAAAATATAAATATAATTATTTATTTTATTGGGAATGTTTATTTATTCATTTATTATTTTTTTAAAAATAAGTGAAAAGAAAATAATAAAAAGCAAAAAGAAAATGTGAAAAGAGAAATAGAAACCAGCATATTGATAACGGATTGAGAAATATTATATTAAAAATTTGAGTAGTTGTAATGTAATTAAGTATTGATATTGAATTTTTATGATGTTTTTTTTTATATATATTTCTTCTGATTTTTAACAAATTGTTTTGAATTTCACTATTTTTTTTTTAAATTCTACATTTTTAATTTTTCATCCATTTCTATTTTCTTCAATACAAAACGTTTTTGTAAAATTTACCCATAAATTTGCATGGAGTAAATCAAGTCCCTTTTAATTATTGATACAAATTTAATGAATGTGTAGTTGTTTGTTGTACTTGGTTTTGAAGTATTTTGTCTCTATGTCTATTTTGTGTGTTTTATATGTTGTGGTGTTTTTATCTTTATAATTAAATAAAGAGTATTTACATGAGATATTTAACAAATGATGAAAATTATAAAAATAAAAATATTCATAAACAAAATACACATCTTTTAGGTTCATACCTATTTTTACTTTTCGCGTTAGATTTGGATTGAGATAATGAATAATGTCGACTTGGCCATAGTTAAAACAGAATAAACCATTTTTACGCCTTAATTACTTAATTATATATTAAAAAAAGTGTTTTTATTACCTGATACATGAATGAGTTAGTTCTGTAATTAGCCTTGTGAGCTTTCAGACAAGGCCTAGTATTTCTTTATATTGGGATGTACAAATTCTCGTTAACTTGAAATAGTTATGATCTTTTTATATGTAAAATATACCTAAACAGATGTCACAAAGCTAAGTTATTCTCTCTACTTTAGCGTTATGTTATAGGTTAGTTTTCAAAATGTTGGCATATGTACAATGAGGTTTGTCATACCCTCAGGATCTGTGGCGGTTGTGCGTCATGTCCATGCAACACCAAAAATGTTTGGAATGGCCCAAGAAAACTTTTTGTGCAAGTTGTGTGAAAGAGGAAATTATTATTGTCCAAATCAATGATGATTATGTAGCGGGTCTAGAAAATTGCGATCATCACTTGCATGGTAGAATTGTTCTGAACAAAGGAGACAAGCCTTTGACACACTTTGGGTTTTGTTCCAAAATCTGAATATCTTCAAGGTTCTTGGTTTCTTGGAAGGAAATTCATCTGGGAAAGGGATTCTATGAATTCAAGTTCTAGTCTTTGGAATACATGCGTCTCTCAAAAACAGATTTTTATTCCCAAAAATGGTGGTACTGGGATTAGAGACAATACTGTGAAAGATTAAATGATGTTGCTGATGTTGGGTCTATAAAGAAGGAAGTAAGAGACAAGATCTTAGCCTAATCAAACAAGGGAATAACATGATTTTCTATCAAAAACCTTAAAACAAGATGTTAATGAATATTCAACATTATATGATATTCTACTTTTTCATTGAAACTTAGACTCACACTTGGAATCTTAACTGATAATAGTAAATCTGAAAGTTCACACGATCTAATGAACACGAAGGCACATATTTTTGGGAACTAGACTTCTACACAACAGCCCCTCGTTTTCACCTTTAATTCCCTTCATTTCTGATTTTCTAATTTTTAATTCAATCCACTTCTCACATTGGAATGACATTCAATGTGAACTAACTGAAAGTCAAATACATAATTGTAAGTTTAATCCTCTCGTAAGCAATTTCTACTCTTAACACTCAACAGTCATTACAAAATCTTTTAAACATGAAGCACAGATAAAAGCATCATATCATAAGCATCATTATCACACTATAAACCTTTCTTTTATACAACAAACGGCAACAAGAAGAAAAGAAAAGAAAATGAACTATCTTCAAAGGAAAACTACAGTAGCAGTATAAATTCTAAATAAGTGGTATCTTTAACATTCCAAATGGGTATATACGTCCTTTCTCAATGGAGAATACTAAACAATTTGATTACTTAACGATTGTATCCATACTCACGCTACTAACTCTTCCATCACTTTGTTCATATTTCATCTTTTGTTTTTGGTTCCTCAATTCCTATCACACGTTCCTTTATTACTCTACATGCATAAAGAGTGGGAAAGAACAAAATCAAGAACGACTATAATGGAATTTTTAGGCTTATCCTGTAGGGGCCAATTGGAATAGCTTCTCTGCTTGCTCAGGGAAGAATGTAACGAATATATATGCACCTGAAAATTTCATTTAAACAAATCAATACCAGCATAAAAAGTAGTAATTGAAATTTGATGAAAAGAAAAGAACTCACAAACAAGAATAGTTCCCAACACAGTTGAGATTTTTCCTTGGATTGTCACCAAACCAGCTTTGCCTGCATTCTCCAACTCTGTGGACCCTACAGACTCAAATGTCCCTACATAATAGAAATAGTTTAGTTGATTATCCTAGAAGATAAGTTAACTTCTAAATCTAAGTCAAACAATTACTGAACCTGGTTTTACGGTTTGAAGGCCAGATGTTATGCATGCTATATTTTCATAACCAGCTTTCTCTAACTTATCTGCTGCAGCAGCAGACCTTGACAAAGAACAAAGAAAATCTCAAACTCTTACATTAGACTATTAAAACTCAATACAAGCACAGTCTAAATTCAAGCCAATCTATAGGAATTTCATGTATCATTTTGTCCCCACAGTAGACATCTAGAAGTCCTTGAGGCGATGACAAACATTATTTACTGGAACAACTCACAGCATTCTTAAAACACAAATACATTGTAGTTTGTGGTTTTAAAACATGAATGTTGAGGTTCTGTATTCTACAAAGGTGAAGTTAAGGACCTTAACATATCAATGCAAGCGTCATCCTGTCAATATAACCAGACGGTGTAAATAATTTGCAGTCAAATTGGGTAGGAAATCATAAACAAACCTCAGTCCTTCCTGGCACACAACCAAGAGTTTACTTTCAGGTGGAAACTGGGTCTTAACAGATTGTATAAAATCAGGATTTGGCTTAGTGAATGGCAACCCAAAGAACAACCCAGAAAAGTTATTGTGCAGTTGCCTTTTGATAATAGTACCTACAGAAAGCGAAAGTGGCAGAGTAACAAAAT
Source organism: Vigna umbellata (assembly GCF_029865625.1). Classification (NCBI taxonomy): domain Eukaryota; kingdom Viridiplantae; phylum Streptophyta; class Magnoliopsida; order Fabales; family Fabaceae; genus Vigna; species Vigna umbellata. The sequence continues at coordinate 23,443,705 of NC_142169.1, forward strand.
TGAAGCAGAACAACATGCCCACATAAAGTTTTTAGGAAGGAATAACTCCATACCAGGATCATTGTCTTTGTTTTCAATAAAAAGAGGCACATGACTACAAGATTTTATGTGAGCTCGTTCAAATTGACTCTTGTCTCTCACATCAAGAACAGCATACCCATCCCCTTCTACAAGTTCCTTCGCTTTGTCAGCGTTCACAAATTCAACTTCTGCTCTTATTGCCAATCTTCTCATTCCAGTTCCAGGTAGTTTCCCTGGCAGGGCCCTTGCATTGTGAGTTTTTAATACCAACCAACATGCCCCTAAGTTGCTGAAAAAACAACCTTAATCCCTCACAACCATGTCCACATAGATTTTTCAAACATTAACTGAACTTGCACTTCACTACTGTTTTCACCAACATGGTTAATCTTGAAAGGCAGAATCTAAAGTTAAACATGCAGAGAATCTAGGAAAGAAAACCCCAAGATAAAAAAAAGTTACTTTTTTGAGAATTTGTTATGCTATCAGTATAAATAACAATTTGAACATATTAAACAAAAACACAAGTTAAGAAGAGTTAGTTACCTGGAAGAGGAAAGACAGGAAGTGTAGAAACCAGTTCCTGCCATTTTGTATGAAAATGAAAATTGTTTGACACTCGTATCCATCCGCTGAAGCTGTCTTTCAAAGGTGAACTCAATCATGCCACCTGTTAAATTTAGTGGGCCATGAAATTTGAAATCGGCAATCATTTTCTGCCACGTGTCAAATATCTGTGAAATCTTAAAGCCTTCAAGATTCTAAAACTTCACGGGTACCCTTGCTGGTTCTGGCTAACAGTGATGTTTCTTTAGCTCAACATGCGTGATATTTTGCGTATTTTTCTTTGTAGCGCCTAAATTTCTTTGATGTAGATCTATAATTATTTTGTAGATCTTGTCTACAAAATGAAAAAAAAAACAATTTTGCTTCTAATTAAGCTGAATCAACTAGAAACAATTATAATAAGACATGCCAAAGAAGAAACCCAACCCTTTATTTACTAGGTATTATAAAAAATGTATATTATTTATTCTCTTTTTTTTTTTGAAAAACTTTTTTTTATTTTGTAAAATTAATTTTCATTATTTTTTAACAATTTTACGAACTTTTTTTTATTTCGTAAAATTAATTTTCATCATTTCTTAATAATTTTACAAACTTCTTTTTTTCGTAAAATTAATTTTTATCATTTCTTAATATTGTTAGCATATGATAATTATTGTGAAATATAGATTTAATAGACATAATCGAGATAAGATAAACAATTTTTAAACATTTATTGTAAATTATGTAATTTATTTTATTTTATTTTAGCTTAACAGTTAGAAAAAGAAAAAAAATATAAATAGATTCTTCATGTATAAAAAATGAGATGATAAATTGTATTTAAAAATTCAAACACTATGAGAACGTTGATTTCATTTACTAATTTTTGTTCTTTGGTAATTTATTTTTCCAAGCAATTGTCATTCTTGTACTTTACAATTTAAGTTTCTCAGGCACTTCACTACATTTAATTTCCATTTACACCAATCCATATTTATCTAAAACAAAAAAAAACGATTACTGAAAAGAAATGTAATAATTTTTTATTGATATTCACTTAAAAGAGAATTTAGCATATTAACTTTGTGTTAATTATGGAGTTTTAAATTAAAAAAATAATTATTTCTTAATCTTATTGATAAAGAATCCACGTTAAATTGAATTGATTAGAAAAAAAATTAAACAAATATCAAATTAAAATCTTCCAGAAACAAGTAAATTTAAAAAGATTCAACTGACTAAGGAATGTACATTACGAGTGTATTCGAGATAGTTACAAAAGTTAAATTATCTAAATGATTTTATTTTGTGTAATCGAGTCTTGTTATAAGTAATGATAATTAAAATACATTAAATTCTCTTAATGGATTTTGCAGTTGCTCCATGTCAATGATGCTCAAATTCTGTTGCAGAGAAGCATACGCTGAAGCTAAATCCGTGGCAGAAGTGATGATCTTGATAAGCGCTTTCTTTACTTCAAATTCATCAGAAGAAACACTCGTTTATCCCGTTTCCTTCCTTGAATCAGTCACACTACACTAAGTATAAACTCATAAATATCAAGACATTATTTTTTATTCAAAAGTTTTGAACAATGGATTTGTAAGTCTTATGTACTTCTGGGTGGTTTAATAAAAATATGATAAACTGATGATATAACAACACCATTAAATTTTTTATTTTATACCATTATAATAAATTGCAATTTAACTCAAACATATAAGATTATTATGTAAAATGGAATTTGTAACTTTTGCTTTATAATTAATTACTCTTCTCTACGTAAGCTTATAATTTATCTCGATATTGCTTATTCTTGTAGTCTTACTTTGTCTAGGTTTTGCAGAAGTATGTGAAGAGAGGGGTGTTGTAACATCCCAATAAATGATAATTACCATAGATCAGAAGTAAATTACATTTACAGTAATTATAGTGCAGTCTTAAGATTTACAGTAGCTGCTCTGAAAGGAAACAGCACATTCAGCAATTTACATCAACTGCTCACGCATTTTAAACTGAATGTGCAGCACTTTACAGTATTTAGAAATTCATAAAAGGTACAAAACCAGTTACTGGACAAACGTTCTGCAGAAATATACAGTCAACGTCCCAAAATGCTATACAGAAAGACTAAATACTACTAATACTGTATGAACAGCGCTGCAAAACTATACACAGAACTATCAAAAATACAGCACTGAAAAGTGCTAAAGCTAATACAGAAACGGGTCTCTACTGCTCAGCTTTAACTTCAACTTCCACAAGGTTGGCATCCTCCAAATTTTCTTCTTCCAGTATAGTTTCAAGGGGTGCCTCACCATCTGCTCACATCCACAACGGATGATCATTGCATTGACAAGACGGACATACAGAAACAGTAGACAACACAAGGAAATTGCAAGGGTAAGCTTAGGTAATTTAATTCAATAAAATCAACATAATTTAACTTATAAAATCAGTCATACAATTCATACAACATTAAACACATATCCATTCAAACAGTAACTCATCCAATTCTCATAATTAAAGACTGTCCGGACTGTATGATCCATGTATCTACAGGCGTTCTTTGCACCCGGGTGATGTAGTAACTGGGATACCCTCAACAGCTGCCACCCGAGGTTAACCCTTATCAGTCCAAGTACTATAAGGACTAGGGCCTCCTGCCATTCCCACGCATGAACTACTCTCCTCTACATGAGGATGAGCAATCATGGAATATCAGGATGAACAGCCATCAGTAGCTTAATCCATGGTCATACTACACTACTTCTCATATTCACATCATGGAGACGTTCCTCCTTGGAACGCTCTTTCATAATCCAATCCAATAAATCCATTCCAAATACCATTCGCATATATTCACAATTTCTCTTATTCAAATTTTCATTCTGTGTTCACTCTCTTTATTTTAAAGAACGTTCATCACTCAATAAATAGGGACGAACATAATACAGTACTCAAACATTCACGTTTCTGAACAAAAGAAACGTACCATTTATCAACTTAACTACATTACAACACTTAATAATTGGAAGAAAACTGATCTGAGAAGAGATGAGTAATACTTAGAAGAATCTTAAATCTAAAGACTCCAGGTAGAATCCAAAGGATAAAGCCAATAAGAAATATTTAGATAAACAATCAAATGTAATTGAATTCAGAAAAACAACACTGCCAGTCAAAGGCTGAACGTTAATTAACAATTTGAACGAACGTCATATACGTTCGCTCACGAAGCAATAATAAGACGAGCGTTCAATTATAAAAGCAAACATTGCTCAGGACGAACGCCAGGTCAATGACCGAGCATCAAATAGAACGAACGCACATAGAAACGAATGTGCACGGAAACGAACACGCATGGGAACGAACGTTCAGTATCAGACCGAACGCTAACTGGGACGAACGCTCAATCTAAGATTGAGAGTTCATTTGGACGAACGCTCAGTATAATACTAAGCGCCCCTTATGACGAACGCTGGTAAACAAAACCGAGCGTCCTAACTATACTTCACTTTACATTTTTAATGGTTGGACCCGCTAGGCTAAGCCGAACGCTCACCTAACTCTTAGCACCAACAACGCTCGTTCTTGATCAGGTCCTTTCCAAAGGAAAGAGCCCTTATTCTAAGTGATATTCCAGGGAAACCGAAAGGTATAAGACCGTTCGATAACGAGCGTACATGATCAATCAGAGAAGATCAGATTTCCAGATTTTTCAGACACTATACTTCACAGTTTTTATACGATTTGTAACTTAGAATTTTCATCTTCACCATAAATCTTATACATTACAGAATTCATATTATCTCCTCAAACTATACAGAGTTTTCCATCTTTCCAGTTCAAACATATCACCATCAACATACAGTAAAAATCATCTTTCCAAATTATACAGAATTCAATCAAATCTCAACTCATACATATCATTCTCTGCATACAGTTCAAACAATAACATCATCCACATACATTTCCAAACTTTATCAATCATATACAACCAGTACAACAGACTCGTACATGCATACTCCAAAATTCATACAATTCAAACATCCAGTACACTTCATTACTGTCATAAACATCAACCAAGTATTAAATCAAATTACTCAAGCTTCCCTTACCTGTTACTGCAGTGTACTTCCAATTGCTCAGAATTTCACTCTTTCACTCACGGCTTTCTATCCAGAAATTCACTGAACCACTTCTACTAAATCTAATACACCAAAAATCATAACAGATCAGACTTCTAATCCTGCATGCAACCAGAATTTTGGTTCGCATGAACTAAGTGGACAATTGTGCAGCAACGAGAACTTACCAGTTCAGTTCTCAATTCTGTTCGGATCAGAATAGTGCTCACGGTGCAGGGAAACTTTCTCCTATGTCTGAAATGAGATCAGAGGGTTTGATGGTAAGTTATCTTAAAGAGGAGATGAACAAGTGCAGAGAAATTTCAGAGAGAATTTGAGGTTAGAATTTTCGAGAGAAGGAAGGTGATTGCATGCAGAGAATGGGAAGAGTTTTCCTGAAAATTTACTTCCTTCTTTCACAGAAACTAACTCCCATTCTCCATACACCACTTGTCTTCCATTATCATTCGCAGAGTGCTTCCACTGTGACACATGGCAGACACATGCAGTGGGAATGTGAGTGGATTTTGACGTGGCAAAACGCATCATAAGAGTGATCAGAGAGTGGTTTTGTGTGCTAATTAAATCAGGTTCTCACATTCCCCCTAACTACAAAAATTTTCGTCCTCGAAAATTCTAAAGCTTACCAGGGAATAGATGTGGATATAATTCTCTCACAGCTTCTTCAACCTCCCATGTTGAGTCACCAGTCTTTGCATTCCACACCACTTTCACAAGACGAACCTCCTTCCCTTTGTAAAGTCTGGTGCGGCTGTCTTCAATGCAGACTGGTTGCATCTCCAGTGTTCTATCTGGCCGAAGTTGGATATCTTCTAACTCCAATACGTGTGATGGATCCGCTATATATTTGCGGAGTTGAGAGACATGAAAGACTGGATGAAGGTTGGACAGTTGAGGTGGTAAAGCCAATTCATACGCCACTGCTCCAATCTTCTTCAGAATTAGATAAGGTCCAACATACTTGGGAGAAAGCTTCTTTGGACGAAGGACTCTTCCCACACCAGTGATTGGATTTAACCTCAGAAACACGTGATCTCCAGCAGTGAATTCTAAGGGTCTTCTTCTCTTATCTGCATATGACTTCTGCCTGCTTTGAGAAGTCTTCAAACGCTCTTGGATCAGTTTCACTTTCTCTGTTGTTTGCTGGATTAATTCTGGTCCAGTGACTGCAGTTTCACCTTCTTGGAACCAACACAAAGGAGTTCTACACTTTCTTCCATAAAGAGCTTCAAACGGTGCCATTCCTATGCTTGCTTGATAACTGTTATTATACGTGAATTCCACAAGCGGCAGAACCTCATCCCATACTCCCATATGATCTATAACGCAGATCCTCAACAAGTCTTCAAGAGTTTGGATGGTTCGTTCAGATTGACCATCCGTCTGAGGGTGATATGCAGAACTCATTTGAAGTTTGCTTCCCAATTCTCCTTGCAATGACTGCCAAAAACGAGATGTGAATCTCGTGTCTCGATCTGATATAATGCTTGAAGGAACTCCATGCAGTCTAACAATCTCATTAACGTACAGCTTGGCCAAGTTTGTCATAGACATCCTTAAATTAACAGCCAGGAAGTGAGCACTCTTAGTCAATCTATCCACAATCACCCAAATTGAATCATGGTTTCGGACTGTACGTGGCAGATGAGTCACGAAATCCATAGAGATGCTGTCCCACTTCCATTCTGGAATTTCCAATGGCTGCAGTAATCCTCCTGGTCTTTGATGTTCAGCTTTGGCTCTTTGACAAGTTAAGCAAGAGGACACAAAACGTGCAATGTCACTCTTCATACCAGGCCACCAGAAAGACAAACGAAGGTCATGATACATCTTAGTCATGCCAGGATGCATGCTAAGACGGCTGTGATGTGCTTCCTCCAATATGATTCTCTTCAGCTCGCCATCATTAGGGACACACGTCCTTCCCCGGTAACGCAACATGCCATCTGTTCCTGCATTGAAGTCCTTATCTTTACTCAAACTGAGCGCGCTTAATATCTTCACCAGCTCTTCATCTTCACGTTGCTTCTTCCAGATTCGGTCAAATACATCACTGGAAATTCTGAGATTACAGCATCTGATAACATCCGTTCCCAAGTCAAACTGCAATCTTAGATCTCTAAAGCTTTCCACCAAATTCAGCTCCTTCACCATCATTGCAGAGACCCTTACGGCTTTCCTACTCAAGGCGTCAGCCACCACATTTGCTTTCCCAGGATGATACAACAATTCGAATTCATAATCCTTCAAGAATTCAAGCCACCTCCTTTGCCTCATATTCAACTCCTTTTGATCAAAGAGGTACTTGAGACTCTTGTGATCACTAAATACTTGAAACGTTGCACCATACAGATAATGTCTCCAGATTTTTAAAGCAAACACGACTGCTGCCAGCTCCAAGTCGTGTGTGGGGTAATTCTTTTCATGGACTTTCAACTGCCTGGAAGCGTATGCCACTGCCTTTCTTTCCTGCATCAGTACACAGCCCAAGCCTTGATACGACGCATCACAATATACTTCAAAAGGCTTGGCTGTGTCTGGAATCACCAACACAGGAGCACTTGTTAATTTCTTCTTCAGTCCTTGAAAGCTTTCCTCACATCTATCTGTCCAAGCAAAAGGCTGGTCCTTCCTGGTGAGGTAAGTCAGAGGGGCTACTATCTTAGAAAATCCCTCAATGAACCTCCTATAGTAACCAGCGAGTCCCACAAAACTCCTAACCTCCGTGACTGAACGTGGACTCTCCCAATCCAGCACTGCCTTCACCTTGGCTGGATCTACTGCAATACCACCAGCAGACACAACGTGTCCCAAAAATTGGATCTCCTTCATCCAGAATTCACACTTTGAACGCTTGGCATACAGCTCTTTCTCCCTCAACACGCCCAAGACAATTCTCAAGTGGTCTTCATGCTCTTCCACGTTCTTGGAATAGATCAGGATGTCATCAATAAACACCACAACAAATTTATCCAGGTACGGTCTAAAAATTCTGTTCATATAATCCATGAAGATTGCAGGTGCGTTAGTCACTCCAAAGGGCATCACCACATACTCATAATGGCCATAACGAGACCGAAATGCAGTCTTCTGAATGTCCTCCTCTTTAACTCTGATTTGATGATAGCCCGACCGTAAATCAATTTTTGAAAATACGCAAGCACCATGCAATTGATCCAGCAGATCGTCTATCCTCGGCAGTGGATACTTGTTCTTGATGGTCAGCTTATTAAGTTGCCTATAATCAATACAGAGACGGGAGCTGCCATCCTTCTTCTTTACCAACAATACAGGTGCTCCCCACGGTGAAGCACTTGGACGGATGAACCTCTTGTCCATCAATTCCTCAATCTGTTTCTTAAGTTCCACTAATTCAGCTGGTGCCATTCTGTAAGGTTGAACCGAGATGGGTGCAGCAGTGGTCACCAAGTCAATCGTGAATTCTACCTCACGAATGGGAGGTAAACCAGGTACTTCATCCGGAAAAACATCTGAAAACTCATCCACTACTGTTCTCCCTCCACTGTTATCAATATCAGATGAACACCCCATCTCATTGCCTTCATATGTCATGATAAGGAAACAGCTTGCTCCTTCCATGATGTCTTCCTTTAACTGCCCAAGAGTGATTGACAGTTCTTCATCTTCTTCAGCTGGAAAGACTAATTCCTTCTTCCCACAGTCAATGAGGATCCGATTGGTAGCCAACCAATCCATCCCCAAAATTACTTCTAAGTCCTGAAGGGGTAGGCAAATGAGATTAACCTTATATCTACGCCCCTCAACTTCTATAGGACATCTTACACAAACTGTAGATGTCTTAATCCCACCAGCTGCTGGGGTTGACACCACCAGATCAAACTGTAACTCGCTCTCCACTAGCCCCAACTTCTCAACACATGCCTTCGATATGAAGGAATGAGTTGCCCCCGAATCATACAACACATCACACGGTTTTCCAAACAGTAAGCAAGTGCTGGTGATGAGTGTACCTGAACGAGCAGCTTCAGCACCAGTAATAGCATACACCCTTCCTGTTGCTCGAGCACGTCCACCTCTACCTTGTTGAGCTCTTCCAGCATTTGGCGGTCTCATTACCGCACGGCCTCCCATATTACACTCCTGATCCGAGTGTCCATTTCTCCCACATTTATTGCAATGCTTCACTCCAGTCAATTGAGGACAAGCCCATCTCAAATGTGGTCCTCCACACTGATAGCACGTTAAAGTCCTTGGCTGTCCAGTTTGGCCAACAGTGACCAAGGCCTGTGATCCACCAGATGATTGAGTTGGACGAACGTATGGGGATCTTCTTACGTTCGTATTGTTTCTGGATACAACCTGCCCCCTATTCAACTGCTGTTTCTTCTGTTGCTCGGCCTCAGCAACGTTCTTCTCCAATACCTTTGCTCTTTCAACCATGGCAGGGAAAGATCTGATACATAAGCAGGATATTAACACCTTCAAATCACTCCTCAGCCCATTTTCAAATTTCCTGCACTGCCATTCTTCACTGGTTGCCATGGTATTAAAACGGACCAGATGCTTGAATTTGTTGGTGTATTCTGAGACAGACATACCACCCTGTACCAACTGAAGGAACTCCACCTCCTTTGCAAACCGCACACTGTCCGGGAAATATTCTTCATAAAATTTTGCTCTAAAAACCTCCCAATTAATGGGATTCTGCGCGTCCCTCATTATGGCTTTCATACTCGCCCACCAGTGACTAGCCTCACCGGTTAACAAATATTCTGTAAACGCCAACCGGTTGTCATCTGGACATCTTTTTGCATCATAGATCCGTTCCATATCCCTCAACCACTGATCCGCTTCATCCGGCAGTCCTTTCCCATTAAATTTGGCTGGGTGGTGTTGTAAGAAACTCTCCAAACTCCATTCTGCATGGGGTGCAGCATTAGAGGAGGAGGCTCCTGGTGTGCCTCGGCCAGCTGCCAAGATGTCCATTAGTTGTCTTTGCGTTGCTTCTGAGTGAACACGAGAAGCCTCCATACTTTGCATTGCTTCCTGGTTTTGCCTCATCAAGGCAGCGTTCTGCTCAACCAAAGTTGTGTTTTGTTGTTGAAGCCTGTCTATGACTGCCTCCAACACACGAGCACTAATTGGTGCATCAGATTCATTCGGCTGAGGTGGGGGAGGAAGTCTAGGAGCCATTCGTTTTCTGGATCAGAGAAAACGTACGTTAGCTATGTTCAAGAGTTAAAAATTAATAACTCATCAAACACATATCAAGCACACAACGAAAAGCACAGTGCACTCATACCCTATATGTCCTTAAAAGAACAAAACTGCTCTGATACCAATAAATGTAACATCCCAATAAATGATAATTACCATAGATCAGAAGTAAATTACATTTACAGTAATTATAGTGCAGTCTTAAGATTTACAGTAGCTGCTCTGAAAGGAAACAGCACATTCAGCAATTTACATCAACTGCTCACGCATTTTAAACTGAATGTGCAGCACTTTACAGTATTTAGAAATTCATAAAAGGTACAAAACCAGTTACTGGACAAACGTTCTGCAGAAATATACAGTCAACGTCCCAAAATGCTATACAGAAAGACTAAATACTACTAATACTGTATGAACAGCGCTGCAAAACTATACACAGAACTATCAAAAATACAGCACTGAAAAGTGCTAAAGCTAATACAGAAACGGGTCTCTACTGCTCAGCTTTAACTTCAACTTCCACAAGGTTGGCATCCTCCAAATTTTCTTCTTCCAGTATAGTTTCAAGGGGTGCCTCACCATCTGCTCACATCCACAACGGATGATCATTGCATTGACAAGACGGACATACAGAAACAGTAGACAACACAAGGAAATTGCAAGGGTAAGCTTAGGTAATTTAATTCAATAAAATCAACATAATTTAACTTATAAAATCAGTCATACAATTCATACAACATTAAACACATATCCATTCAAACAGTAACTCATCCAATTCTCATAATTAAAGACTGTCCGGACTGTATGATCCATGTATCTACAGGCGTTCTTTGCACCCGGGTGATGTAGTAACTGGGATACCCTCAACAGCTGCCACCCGAGGTTAACCCTTATCAGTCCAAGTACTATAAGGACTAGGGCCTCCTGCCATTCCCACGCATGAACTACTCTCCTCTACATGAGGATGAGCAATCATGGAATATCAGGATGAACAGCCATCAGTAGCTTAATCCATGGTCATACTACACTACTTCTCATATTCACATCATGGAGACGTTCCTCCTTGGAACGCTCTTTCATAATCCAATCCAATAAATCCATTCCAAATACCATTCGCATATATTCACAATTTCTCTTATTCAAATTTTCATTCTGTGTTCACTCTCTTTATTTTAAAGAACGTTCATCACTCAATAAATAGGGACGAACATAATACAGTACTCAAACATTCACGTTTCTGAACAAAAGAAACGTACCATTTATCAACTTAACTACATTACAACACTTAATAATTGGAAGAAAACTGATCTGAGAAGAGATGAGTAATACTTAGAAGAATCTTAAATCTAAAGACTCCAGGTAGAATCCAAAGGATAAAGCCAATAAGAAATATTTAGATAAACAATCAAATGTAATTGAATTCAGAAAAACAACACTGCCAGTCAAAGGCTGAACGTTAATTAACAATTTGAACGAACGTCATATACGTTCGCTCACGAAGCAATAATAAGACGAGCGTTCAATTATAAAAGCAAACATTGCTCAGGACGAACGCCAGGTCAATGACCGAGCATCAAATAGAACGAACGCACATAGAAACGAATGTGCACGGAAACGAACACGCATGGGAACGAACGTTCAGTATCAGACCGAACGCTAACTGGGACGAACGCTCAATCTAAGATTGAGAGTTCATTTGGACGAACGCTCAGTATAATACTAAGCGCCCCTTATGACGAACGCTGGTAAACAAAACCGAGCGTCCTAACTATACTTCACTTTACATTTTTAATGGTTGGACCCGCTAGGCTAAGCCGAACGCTCACCTAACTCTTAGCACCAACAACGCTCGTTCTTGATCAGGTCCTTTCCAAAGGAAAGAGCCCTTATTCTAAGTGATATTCCAGGGAAACCGAACGGTATAAGACCGTTCGATAACGAGCGTACATGATCAATCAGAGAAGATCAGATTTCCAGATTTTTCAGACACTATACTTCACAGTTTTTATACGATTTGTAACTTAGAATTTTCATCTTCACCATAAATCTTATACATTACAGAATTCATATTATCTCCTCAAACTATACAGAGTTTTCCATCTTTCCAGTTCAAACATATCACCATCAACATACAGTAAAAATCATCTTTCCAAATTATACAGAATTCAATCAAATCTCAACTCATACATATCATTCTCTGCATACAGTTCAAACAATAACATCATCCACATACATTTCCAAACTTTATCAATCATATACAACCAGTACAACAGACTCGTACATGCATACTCCAAAATTCATACAATTCAAACATCCAGTACACTTCATTACTGTCATAAACATCAACCAAGTATTAAATCAAATTACTCAAGCTTCCCTTACCTGTTACTGCAGTGTACTTCCAATTGCTCAGAATTTCACTCTTTCACTCACGGCTTTCTATCCAGAAATTCACTGAACCACTTCTACTAAATCTAATACACCAAAAATCATAACAGATCAGACTTCTAATCCTGCATGCAACCAGAATTTTGGTTCGCATGAACTAAGTGGACAATTGTGCAGCAACGAGAACTTACCAGTTCAGTTCTCAATTCTGTTCGGATCAGAATAGTGCTCACGGTGCAGGGAAACTTTCTCCTATGTCTGAAATGAGATCAGAGGGTTTGATGGTAAGTTATCTTAAAGAGGAGATGAACAAGTGCAGAGAAATTTCAGAGAGAATTTGAGGTTAGAATTTTCGAGAGAAGGAAGGTGATTGCATGCAGAGAATGGGAAGAGTTTTCCTGAAAATTTACTTCCTTCTTTCACAGAAACTAACTCCCATTCTCCATACACCACTTGTCTTCCATTATCATTCGCAGAGTGTTTCCACTGTGACACATGGCAGACACATGCAGTGGGAATGTGAGTGGATTTTGACGTGGCAAAACGCATCATAAGAGTGATCAGAGAGTGGTTTTGTGTGCTAATTAAATCAGGTTCTCACAGGTGTTCGTCGGAGGATACGTTTGAGCGACCTCAACCTTTCCCGCAGCTGAAGGTTATAAAAACCTGAGAAACTTCTTCATAAGCATGAGAATCAAGCTTCTTAAAATATTATATTACATGAATAAATATCTTAAGTTTCTATAAAACATTTCCCTATTTGAAACCATGGCTATTTTTCTTCTACATGATAATAAATAATTTGATAAAAACTTACAACAAGATCCTATAAGAAAATCAATAAATAAGAGTGAAAATAATAAAATTTTTGACTGCACATATATAATTTAGAGAATGAAAATTCTATCAAGAATAATTTTCTATATTATCTTTTCTAATGTTAATGATAACTCCAACACTTAATTTATCCGACTAAGATTAAATTAATTAGATCTCAAGTTTTACAGAATAAAGTGTTAAAATTTGTAATTTTTAAACATTTTTTAAAAACGTTTAAATTGTTAACTAAGAATCCAAACTGCTTTTTAAAGATTTTTGTTGGTCGCTTAAAAGCCATAAAATGACATATTTGTAGTTGTTTTAATTTTTTTTCTTTTTTATTTTAAGATTTAGAAGGGTGATGCCTTTCATGGTATGCCAAGCAAGATGAAAAAACTGGGTGAGTTTACAGTTTCGACGTGCGACTCAAGCTAATTCATTTGGGCAGTCCGTACAAACGGAGCGATAATATGTTCATTAGATTTACAAGAGAAAAATGCCACAATAGAAATCAACCCAAGATTTCTAGCCCGTTAATGTCACCCAGTTGGAATTGAAAGTATGCCTCAACAGAAATTACACTCACATGCTGATGTTGTTGGTTGAGTGGAAAGACCTCTAAAATGGATCAAGTTCAGTACCATCTGCTGCATCGCTCTTTTCAATGTCGAACATTTGGTATAAAGATTCAAGAGACTCCATAACTTCGCTCATTGCAGGACGGAGTTGCCTTGCAGGCTGCCATGCAAGAACCAAAATGGCAAATATGCAACCGTTGAGTGAATTCAAATTTAGCTTGAAAATTAAGTTGTTAATACCTGTATACAGAGGGAGATGATATCAGCATAACGAGAAAGAGCCTTGGACGAAAATGTTCTTTTCATGCGGGGATCCACCAACTGTTCCAAACTCGCTCTGTAAGGAAGCATGGGCGGAGCCCATTTCACCAGATATTGCTCCTCCACTGACCTGGCTCTGTTAAAACAAAAATGGAAAAAGGGTCCATTATTCAATTAAACTGCCTATGTGCTGGGTGAGTGGGCGGAAAGAAGGAGAACACAGCTAGATATAGAAAACAAAACGTACCTATCAAAAGGTTTCTTTCCTGTTAACAGTTCCAGCAGCAACACCCCGAAGGCAAAAACGTCTCTCTTTCTGCTGCTGGTTCCTGGTTGGCCATGATCAGGCGCATGGTAGCCCATCTCTTCAATATCAATCTCATTAGCCTGTTTCCAATATTCACCAAAGCGATCAGTGAACCTATGCCTGCAATGGGCATACTTAGGAAGATTGAGATTGCTAACAAACTTCTGATTCACTTGCAATAGCTGCTTTAGAAAGTTTAAGTTGTTTACTATAACTTGTAAAAATACCATCATTATTCCTTAAAAAATTATAGTAACAGTGGAACAAGAATAAGAGCGCGTTTTCTTATTATCAAACATTTGCTGTTCGTTTGGTTTTGATTTTGAAACATACTTTATTTTTTGATAACTTAAAACCAACCAAAAGGTAAAGCAGCCATAAGGTGTGAGCGTCAGAATTAGCAAATGTAACTATCATCCATCAGTGAGTTATGAACTGTTGCTGAATTTTAGGAATAACTCCAGCAACTAGAACCTTAGCAATGACTAACCGGTATGTCAACTTGACTGATATTCAGTGTTCGCAAAATAACCAAGCTACAGTCACAAACTCGAGGCATCAAATTTTCATCCAGTAGAACATTGGCAGCCTTCAAATTGCCGTGGGCCACGGGACGGCAGAACGCTGAGTGCAAATAGCTGGAAACATTTGCGTCAGGTTTAAGAGTTGAGACACATAAAGGTCAGAGACCCAATACCAAGACGCTACTCTCACAATAACGAGTAATAAATTTGGCTGGCACATGGAACTTACTCTAGAGCCTGAGCAACACCTAGAGCAATCCGGAGACGGTGAACCCATGACACAGGTTCGCATGCCTCGCTGTGAAGGGCGTCGTTTAGAGTGACATTTCCAACATAATCGTAAACAAGTAGACCCTTTCCTTTATCCAAACAGTAACCTTTGAGTGCTAAGATGTTGGGGTGCTTCAGTCGGGAAACCGTGCAAATGACATCCAAGAGCTTTTCCTCTTCTTTCAAAGACATTTGCGCGATGTTTATCTCCTTCACGGTCAAAATCTTCAACCAAAACAAAAGGTAAAAACATGTTATACAGTTTGAAAGCAGCAATTTGAAACCCGAACGTGATAAAAAGATTAGTATCCAAAATAAAGATAAAGATTGTACTTTGTCATCCGGAAATTTAGCTCTATAAACAGGGCCAAGAGATCCCTCTCCTAGGATGTTGGCTTCACTGAAGCAATTAGTAGCTAACTCAAGCTCAGCTACTGTGTAAATTTTCGTTCTTCCAGAGTATCTGTCACTTTTAGAAAAACCTTTTCTGAATGGTTCCTCGGTATTGTTATGGTTCGTGGAAAGTAATCTCACAGGACCCATCAAGGATGCAGAATTAAAGAGGGGAATGCTTGGGCTCTCCTCGAGTGCGGTAGAAGATACCCCTATCACCCAGAGGGCGGGAAATAAGCATGATTAACGATACAAACGAATTCACAGAAATACTAAGTGGAATGGTATACTAACCCTGAGAGGTATTTGTTACATACTAGAAGTGAATTTTCAATAAGATCAAGATTTTATTGTATTATTTGTTCTATGTTTTCTTTTATCACTTCAGTTTGCAACCATGACAGATGGCATATAAAGTACCTCACGGCATATGTATTTCTGTATGAATTACCTATGGTTGCACTGGTCGGATGAGAAGGAAATGAGCCATGGCTGCTTTCTGAGCTCTTCAAGTTCGGGTTCTCTAGACGAAGTTTATTCAAAAGGATTGCAACAAAGAGAGCCACCCCTGTGGCCATTAGTGTTCCTCCACCAATCATAAATGCTATTACTCCTGGACCTATATGATTTTTCTTGTGCTTGATTACTCTGACAGGAGCCTCGTGTACTTGGGGAGGAGCCTCATTTACCCTGGGATGAGCTTCATTTACTCTAGGAGGAGCCTCGCTTACTCCAGAAGGAGCCTCATTTACCTTCGGATGAGCCTCATGTACTCTGGGAGGAGCCTCTCGTACTCTGGGATGAGCCTCATTTACCCTGGGATGATCACCATTTACTCTAGGAGGAGCCTCACGTAATCCGGGAGAAGCCTCATTTACCTTGGGATGAGCCTCATGTACTCTGGGAGGAGCCTCTCTTACTCTGGTATGAGCCTCATTTACCCTGGGATGAGCCTCATTTACCCTGGGATGAGCCTCATTTACTCTGGGAGGAGCCTCACTGGGACGAGAACAATTCTGGATGACATTTGCCTGAGTCGTGGGTGGGCTACTAGTGTTCTGCTCAATTGACATGGTATCTGGCGGAAAACTCCAGGGAGGAGAGTTATCAGCCACATGGAATTTATTGTCTCCAATCCTAAGTGAAGGTATAGAGTTGATTATGCAATGTTTTGCGTTCATTATTTCAATTTGATGCTAGAAACTAGTGGTGGTGAACCACACTTGAAATAGTTTTCACTGACCATAAATTCAGTATGGATTGAAAATGCTGCGGAAGAATGCCACTAAACAGATTATCTTGAATGTTCCTGGCAATATAGGCAAATGAGCAAGTAATAGAAGGGAAAATATACATTGGGAAAATGTGAATGACAACCCTACAAATCTGTTAGCGGAAGTTCAGCCAAGTAGGTGACTGATCCAGTGAATCTGTTATTCTGCAGGAACCTGCATACAAGAACCATTTTATAGATAAAAAAGCAGACCCTAATAAAGTATAGTTATGCCTTTGAGTATATGATGAAACAAAAATCAAACTTAGAAAAGTAAATAAGGAAAGTTTTCTTACAATCTGGCAAGGTTTCTTAAGGAACCAAATGAATATGGTAGATCTCCTGAGAAATTATTGTATGAAAGGTCCCTGAAAAAAGAAAATCCTTTTCGAGTCCATAAAATGATATTTGAACAAAAAAGAATGTTATCGTTAGTAAAGCTCTATTTAAAGACATACATTTCTTTGAGATTATTTAAAGCACTAAATACATCACCGATTGGTCCATGTAGTAAATTGTGGCTTAAATTCCTGAAAGACAACATACAATAACAATGATTTCAGTCATTAGTATATTTAATTAATGTGAAGAATAAACTTTAATTAATGTTTAAGCATATTTACTTGTATTACCATCTCTATCAAATCAACAATAATATAGCAAGTAAACTAGTATAATTGTTCACAGTTTAGTTCTAATTTTTTTTTATTGTTTTCTGATGACCAGTAACATGAAAAAAAAGGTTTAGATAGTTTAAAGACAGAATCAAACACATAATTTTCCTCAGGAGTAAATTTCAAACGTGGTAACCTTCCGACGAACGAAATTCCATTTTACTCCAATGCAGCTCAGACGACATAGATTTTTACCACTGGGATATTTGGTTCAAATGGTTAAAATAGTGGAAGCTTTATTTTCTTTCCAAAATACAGAATCATAAGAACAACTCTGCTACATATATACTGGCATGCTTATCACAAGCATATAATTAATTTTGCAGGAACAAGGTGAAGAGAAGCTGACTTACATATATGTGATATTGGAGGGTAAACCGAATGGAATTTCGCCCTCTATGTTATTTGAACTGACATCACTAAAGAAACAAAATCTGGAAATAAACAAATAGCAGATTTGACGATAAAATATCTTGATAAGAGCCTAATACCGTACAAACACTCACAGTTGATTCAAGTTAGGTAGATTATATAGCAGACTTCCAATATACCCTGTGAGGTTTAATCCTTGAAGTTTTCTGCTTTTAGAGAGAGAGAATTACAGATAGTTATTAGTGACATTGACTATGAAAAAAATAGGAAATATAATCAGTGGACTTTGTGCACTACAGCTGTATAACTGATGGTCCAGAACAAGCAACTCCTGTCCAAGACTCTCCACAAGGATCGCTACCATTCCATCCGTTGAGCACAGGTGGGTAGTTAAAGGTCCTGTATAGATCCTGCAGAGCTGACACTATTTATCCAAAAAAAAGTACGACAAATATATAGTTTAGAGAATGAGAAGGAAGATAGTCCACCGTCAAACATTATGATAACATTTAATAGTAATAATAATAATAATAATAATACCTGAATATATAAGTTTAAAAGATGAAACTAGCTTTTAGAATTCATTAAGGATGGCAGAATTGCAAATCTAGAATATCAAACTGAATTCAGTGACAATAAAACAAGAAGTCTAAATAAAACATAGTCTAAAAATTTTGGTTGCAACCAAACGCTTAGTACGATTGTAACGAATAAATGTTTCAAATATGCTTCCAAGAAAAAGAAAATCTAGGACAAAAAAAGGAGTGAACAAAGTTATTTATCTAAGTTACCTTCGCTTGGATGCGTGAACGCTAAGATCTGAGAAATCAAAATTGAGAATGCAAAGAGATTAAGATGCACATAGAGAAAGTGGCGAATCATTTTCCTGAGAATCGGAAAACACAAGACACAGAAATATCAACAATGTGTTTTCTTTGCGTTTTATCGTTCTTTCTAAGTTCCCAAACATGCATACAATTTGTTTCTGGTTAATGGAACTCGGATAGAACTTAATGGAAGAGAAGATTTTGAGGGAAAAACAGAAGAAAAGGAAAAAGAATCAAGATTGCATGAAACTATAGTGACAGTGTCACAGTGAGAATGGTGTCTTCAACTGTTTCTGTACGCAGGGTTAGTTTCTGTTGTGATGGGGTCCACGTAGCTTAGTCCGTTATATTGGTTTTGGCGCGAAACGAGTTATTGGGCCTGCTTGCCTGCCAAAGTCTACTGGGCTTTGATGGGGAACTGGACCTGTGTCTAATTATTGAGGGTTATTTCTTCTTGCAACCCCACAATTATAACTACATTTACAAGCTTTAACACATGACGTACCGCAACTCACCAAAGCATCACGACACCCAACAACCAACGTCACCTCGTGCTACCTCCACCCGGTTCAACCTAAACTATACAGGGGAATATGAAATTCTCAAAACACGAAATAGGCCATTTAACATGTCCTTAATCATCGTTATCACGTCTATGAAATTTCCATAATATTATATTAATAACGATTATTGTAGAAGTATCGTATATAACTTGTAAGAAAACACGGTGATACCAAAATAATCATAAATTCTTTTTGCTAACTAGTTTGGAGGAAGAGTACACAATATAATATAACTACAAATTATCTATATTCGTCGTTTTTAATTGGATGGAGTGAAAAGACCATGAAGCTGAAACATGGAGACAGTTTTGAGAATCACAATACTGAACATTTTCAGTAGATTAAAAAATCTTTGGACACATTTCAGTAAAAAAACACAAGTGTTTCAGATCATAATTCTAAACAAAAATTATAAATATTTACATCATCTCGTCCGTAGTTATACTTAAATAAAGTACAAAATGAACATTCTTAAAATATAACAATTTCTTTTTTGTACAAAATAAGTATTACGAGAAAACATCACCTATTAATAAAGTATTACAAAATATTTTACCTCTTAACACATTAAAAATATCTTTATTAAATACAAATTCCAGAATATATCATATTTATTCAAATATTTCATAATATATCATTTCTTTCATATTATCCACCATGTATCAAAATTTCATTTCAAACTAATACTAAAAAATAAGTTCAATTTGATTTTAAGAATAATGTTGTCAAAGATTACAAAAACATAATATATTATTCCTAAAAGTTTTGCAGTTACTTTGAATATATTATTTATACATGTTTTATAGCTTTTCACGTTATTAACGTTATAGAAATATGGCATTTTCTTACAAAATAAGTGTTTTCGAAGAACTTGTATCCTCTGCTCATAAAGTTTTTTAAAATCCCTCTTAGGTAACACATTTAAAAAACAACTATTCGACAACATTTGAAATACAAATTCCAAAATATCATCTCCGAATGTCATTGTATTGAGAATCTCAAAATTATCTTCAAGAATCTCAAAATAGAACATTTATTGGGATTCAACCAGTTCAACATCAGCAACTTACATAAAGAAACAATATGGAAAAAACTGCCAAGTATGAAATTCCAACTCAACAAACAGAGGGGTCTACAAAAGAGTGATCCACTCTTTCCTATTAATTTCAAACGCCTTCGGTCATAAAAGTGCATAAATTAATAATTATTCATCACCACTGGTTCTTTTCTTTGTTGTGTAAGCGGCATACTCTTTCCCCTCGTCATGTTTTAATGTTTGACCACCGAAATCAATATATGCAGATGTGAATGCTAATGCCGATCCAGCAGAGAGTGCAGTTTTGATGCTCCTTCCTACACAATAGAAGGAACACAACATAAAACTTGCTACGAAAACAGCAGATTCAGGGTGACTTAATTAGACTACAACATCGGTAATCCTGGTTTCGCAATTAATATAAGATTCAGAAAGGTAACATAAAATACTTCTTGAGAAAGTTATAAAGGAAGGCTGAACTGTTAAACAACAACTTCATGATGAGAAATCATATTTAAGTTAGACCATTATAGCTGACAAGCAAATATGCATAAAGATACAAATCATGGGCTCTTCCATGCACAAAAATTAAAAATGGTCAACATGGATCAACTAATAATGAACTGTATAGGCAGGCAAATGGAGAGACTCAAAAGTTTGCCGTATAAGCCAACAGTGATATGCCATGAGACTAACATAAGTATGCTTGGGTCTTGGGATGGAGGGTTTTAAAATAAAAGGAAATAGAGGATAAATCATTCATCTCAAGAAAATGTTTTATAATATACGAAACTTTTAGAATTAAAGAAATAAAATAGAAAATTCTCACAAAACCTTCACCAATTATTCTTTATCCGATTTTATACACTACAAAACTTTATTGATTCCAAAATACCACCATCCTTTTCTTTCACTACAAAAACCTTCAGAACAATGGAACCACTAATCCAAGACAAGTAATAAATAAGTCAGAACTTGAAGTAAAGGATTTCCACAATATATTTTAAGACCAATATCAGCCTAATATATCATACTTTCAGTTTGCAGCGGGTGAATGGAGCAGCGACCAACAAAAAAAAGTCATTATACAATTATTAATAACTCCATACAATAGCCAAGAACAAACAATGTGTAGTAGCCAGAACCATCAATCAATAACATTTCCTCGTAAAAATTTCAGGCACATGTTTAGCTAAATAATTCATACAAGTGAGCGAAATACATGTATAAACTAACACAAAATGGAGTGGCTTTACAGCAATGACAGAAGAAACCAGTAGCATAGTATAAAGAAAGACAAATATAAACACAAAAAGCAGCAAAATTAAGCATCCATGAATGCATACTAATAGTATAAATAAAAATAAAATGAGTTTCTTCGTAAGTTAAAATTAACTCATGCACAAGTTGAAAAATAAAAATTTTATAGTCATATGTGAGAACTTTTACAAAGTAGCTTATGCATATACTAAATTTGACTTTTGGATAAACTCATTTTTTCTCCTGGAAACTCTTGTGGAGAAGTTAGTCCAAACAAACTCAAAGCACAGCTTAAAACATATATCAGGAAAAGAAATTAACCACAAAATTTACCATTTTTCAACAATCCTAAACAACAATCCATGGCACACAACACATCTTGAAATAGGCACTTCCATATGTCAGACCTGGTTCTAAGGCAGTGCAGACAAGTCGTCGAAGTGGTGTTGGACACAGCCCCTGAAACCAGATGCAGCCCAGTAACTGGGCACCCCAGTGACGACAAAGTCCGTGACTGGACATGCCAATGAAGACAGCCTGAAACCAGATGCAGTCCAGTCACAGGACATGCCAGTGACAACAAAATCCTGTCACTGGACATGCTAATAAAGACAGGCCCAATTACCAGACACACCAACAATGACAGACCCAATCTCCGTCAGGAACAAACCCTCATTTGGGTTTTTGATTTTTAAAAAAAATAAAAAAAAAAAGATAAATGTTCTCTTTTCCCTTACCTTCACAAGCAACCAGAATAATTCTAAGAATGAACCAAGAGGTGTCAAGCAGTATGGCACATAAGAAAATAAATGTGTAGTAGTGGCCAAGACTCTGGCTGCTACTATCAGTTGCAACCAAAGAATACTACAACTGCCTCATGTGCATCGCACCATTCCTAGCTGGCGAGTAGTCAGTAATTCCCCTCAGACAAATAGTGTTTTTGTCCCCTTTTCTCCCGACTCATGCAACTATCTATTTTTCTCTCGTTCTACTGCCACTCAAGTTCAATTATTTTATTCTATTTCTTTGCTTGCCATACATAACTGACTTTTCACTGCTTCTCCTTGGTTTTACAATTTTTCTTTTACTATTATAAAGGAGTTATTATGCTGTGACCCCGTGTCTACGTTTTTTATATTTTGCAGTGTCTAGTGTCCCAATCCATGCTACATAGGCAAACACAATTAAGCCTTTCCCACGAGGTGGGATTGGCTACACAATATATACCACATGATGCAAAAATGTTCAATCAGAAGTTATATCTATAGACACATTATTTACCTCCAGTCCTTAATTGCTTCACCTTCCTGGTCTACCTCGGCCTCTAGCCACTAGATTACCCTTCATCAGATCTACTCTCCTTATAGGGCTTCAACATCACCTAAGGAAACATTCTATCATCTTTTCTACAGTAGGTGCTGCTACCCCAAGCTTTTGTCTGGTGCATTAATTCCTAATTCTATCTTGTCCACTAATCTATTGCAACATGTTCAACTTCATAACATTAAGCGTATTCATTTGTCAGTTTTTTCCTGCCTAGCATTCAGTTCCTAATATAACATGCGGGTAGAATAAAAAGTTAGCATCAACAAAATATAACATGGGTTATGGCATAGAAACTCTCCTAGATCCAACAGAAATCCATTTTAGGCTCTCTAAACACATCATGCTACAACCAATCAACGAATAATGCACAATTGAATGAAAGCAAAAAACTTGTAGCTTCTTTTTTGGAACAAAAAAAGTGCCCAATATAAGGATTCTTCAGTGACAGTGAAAAGCACAGAGCAACAAAAGACCAAGCTTTCAATGACAACCAAAAATGACACAAGAACAACAAAAGGGTTAAAGAAGAAAGGGTTGGCCATAGATAACCCTTCCATACACATAGAAACACACATACAACCACAGACAGATTAATTCTCAAAAGCCAAAGAAGAACACATCATAGATTGGCTTCCTAAGCCGGACATCAGAAGTGCAAAAAGCCATCTAGCACAATGACATAACCATGTCAAAAAGCCAAAAAAACACATTGCTCAAATATACTAATTTCAGAGTGAAATGGATCAAGTCATTCTGCGTGATTCCAAAATCAATGACAAATCCATAGGTCAATAACAAACATTTTAGAATCCAGATATTAAATATATAAATTCTCAAAGATAAATATTTATTAAGGAAAATGGGCTACCTTTGTAACCCAGAATAGTTGCACCAGCAACAAATCCGCCAACAGCGCCATTGACTAGATCCCTTTTCATCCTATAGTTCTGCAACAACTGCTCTACACCTATGTAGACTCCTCCTATGGCAGCAAAGGTCAAACCATAGTTGCCCATCATCTTGAAAGTCCTCATCAGCCCTGGAAGGGCAACACTTCTCTCAACACGAGGGACATCATACCAGGTGGCAACCACAGTACCCCAGATAGTGCCAGCAACCAAACCAGTTGTTGCACCCTTTATAGTTTTCATGAGTGGTGTATCTTCATCCTCCAAGTACCTACGTTCTGCTGCGTCCACCATGATTTTCTCTACACACTATCAAAAAATTTACACAACTCATTAATCATGTCAAAAGATAAACACAGCATTTCATACTACAACCAATTACCACTAAACAGAAGAGGGAAGACAGTTTTAATCTCTCCTAACAAGAACATTTTGAAGGAAACCTAATCCAAATAAACGAGATTAAGTTTCCAAGTATCATATGCTTTCAGAATACACACACAGAATATATGTCACTGACCATTTTTCCATTGATAAGAAAACAGAATTACAGGAAACAGTGGTGTAATCAACCACCAGCAGAAATACGTCGAACCAATTCTACGGGAAGACAGGTGATAACAAATCCAAGAAAAAGGATTCCAAACCGGAAAATAACATTGGAAACATCCGCAACAGAGAAAGATGCAAAACAATTATTGACAATCATAAAAAATGAGTACGAAGAATCACACATACATTCAGATCGAGGACGTGCGCTACTTAGAAAGGAAATCAGATTGAAACCCTAAACAGATGTGTGAAGAAGGTATGAATGGAGTAAGAGAAGAGAAATTGGGGCACAGATGCGATATTGATGAAGAGAAAAAGAAGGGGTTAGCGGTGAGAATTTACCTCCGAGAAATTGAGAAGCGAGAAGATGGGTACTCGTCACTGTAAACTGGAAACACCCTCGACCGCAGTATTACATCAGGATTTTCTTTATCATATTTTCAATTTCTTTTTATTTGCTTTAATTTTTGTGCAGCACTGTATTATTTTAAAATATAATCAAGTTATTGTCGATCTCAATAAAAATGCATGGTCATCGAAGCACAATCTTGCAAATAAAAAAAATTTAATAGTTATTAAATAAAATTAATTTAAATTTAATAACGTGGAAAAAAAATATAAGTTTTGTAACTATTTTTTTTGTTAGCTCTTTAACTTGTTTTTTTAATAAGGTATTTTTGTCTGATTTTCTTCACCAAAATTTACGGAATGCAATCAGAAATGCAATATGGAGAATGGTGCTTCTAAAGTGTTACAGACACAATTGAATAAAAATAAAAGTTTTATTTAGAAGTGTTACAGGAAAGACAAATGATTTTACCTTTCAATTTCAAGTACATAAGTATCTTGTTCCCTTCCTATACATCTGAATCAGTCACATTTTGATGTCGAACACTAAGCATAAACTCTTATAACAATATTAAGATATTATTTTTAATTCAAAGTTTCAGAATAATAAATTTAATTCACCTTAATAATGAAATTTAAATTTAACTTAATAGATCTCAAGTTTTAAATCTATCTTTGATTTATTTGGATTAGATTAGATTAATTAGATCTCAAGTTTTTAAAACTACAGTGCTAAATTTTGTAATTTTGAAACATTTTTTAATAATTTTAAAATATTTTTTTGAAAACTAGACTGTATAATTATTATAAGAAAAATTATAAAAATTTCGAGCAACTGTCCAAGACTCTCTCCACAAAGGATCGTTACCCTTCCATCCTTTGAGCACAAGTGTGTAGTTAAAGGTTCTGTATACATCATGCAGAGCTGCCACTATTTATCCAAAAAATATACAATAAATATATAAATATATAGTTTAGAGAATGAGAAAAAAAAAAGTAATGTTTAAAGTTTCATATAGATTAAAAATAAAATCAAATTATAATATATAAGTGAAATACAAACATATATATATAAACTGGTTTTATGAGATTAGACTTAAAATTTCAGTTCTGGAAAGTTATTTTGCAAATTCTTATTTTGAAAATTTTATTCCAACACACATTTCATATGTTTAAAAATTATGTTCTGAAAATTTTATTTCGGAGATATTATTTTAAAAATTTCGAAAAGATGGTTCTGGGAAGTTTCCAGGGGGTGCAGGAAGTAAAATCCATTATTTAGTAATGAATGAAAAAAATGGAATAAAGTTGATTACAGAACGTCAACATATGATGTACCGCAACCACCAAAGCATCACGACACTCAACAACCAACGTCAACACGTGCTAAACTCCACTCCACCTGGTTCAACATAAACTATATAGGGGAATATGAAGTTCTCAAAACACGAAAAGGCCATTTATCATGTCTTCAATCGTATTCTTAATTCTCATAAATGTAAAATATTCACTTTAAAAAATCATAAGTTATCCTATATGGGTAAGTACAAACAATTTATATAATACTCTACATAACATAGTAACGAACAAAATGTATAAAGAAAAAGAAAGAAAAAACTATTACAATTAATTTAGGTAAAAAAGATCTATGAATATTCCCTCAAGTTGGATGATGAATACATATCTAACTTGGTAACAAGATTGTCAAGAGATATGTGATGAAGGGGTTTAGTAAAGGTGTCAACAAGTTTGACAACAGAAGAAAGTGATAAAAAACATATTAGACCTTGTTGTATTTTCTCTCTAAGTGAACAGATGATCTCAACGTTCTTGGTACATTCATGGAACACTAGATTATGAGCTAGATAAGGTCATGAAGAAGATAAATAGCCATTGTATTTCACAATTAAGGATGGTCAAAGCTCTATACTCAACTTTAGAGGAAGAATAGGAAATAGTAGTTTGCTTCTTTGATTTCTAGGAGATCAAAGAAGAGTCAAGAAAAACATGGACTCAATGATAGAGCATTAGGTATCCAATTAAAAAGCTCAATCAAAATCAGTAAGATCAATAATGATTCTTGATTTTTATTGTCTTCTCTTCATGTGATCATCTTTATACAAGCTTCTTTGAAAAAGATCTTTTACTTAGAAAATTGACTTTAACATACATAGGTGTATAACTTTTTGGTACCAGGTCAGATGCTATGTTGTTTTTCTAGAGGCAATTATGTTGTTGTACAGATACATCAAACATAAGACATTGAGAAAACATTCTCAGAATATCTTCCTATCTCTTAACATTCTTCTAAATCAATGTAGAACTTTTGAATAAAGTTTTGTCCTTTATAATTTGCATAGATAAAAAAAACAACACAATAGATAAGAAAGTATTATTCGTACATGCGTTTAAGTGTTAGACCTTTAACAAAAGGGTGGTAGATAGGGTGTTATGCCCCTGTCTACTGGCTTGTTTGAGGTCACAAAGAGATTTGCGCAACTTACAACCTTTAGTGGAACGAAAAGGAAGTAAAGTGAAGGGGGAACCATGTAAACCTCATCATGAAACTCTGCATGAAGAAAAACATTATATTCACATCAAGTTTTTCAAGCCCTTTAATGGCTACGATGGCAAGAACAATTTTAATAATAGTGATCTTAGCAACAAGAGAGAAGGTGTCAAAAGAATCCATACCTTCTAATTGTTGTAGCCTTTGGCTACCAAGGGGGCTTATACCGCTTAATAGTGCCATCATCGTGATATTTAACCTTGTAGACCCATTTTCAACTAATAAGTGTCTTACTTTTGGGAATATCAACAAGAGACTGAGTTCATTTTATTGTCAAGCATGTAACTCAACATTCATAGACTTTTGCCAACAATCCAATTTAGAGCCTTGGGTAAAAGATGTAGGTTCAAAAATAGGATTGACAAAAAAACAATTTTTTTATAAGAGATAGTGCAATGGTTATGATTAAGAACAAAAGGTAAAGGATAAGCACAAGTACTTGCAGAAGAATTCTTGAAATAACTAGAAGCAATCACAAAATTGCAATAAAAATTTGCCAAATAAGATGGTTTGCGCCTAATGCAAGTGGAGTGGCGAATAGGTTAAGATCGAGAGGGGGATGTGCAAAGAATCTGGTTAGGGGCAACAAAAGAAGTAATGTCTACAAAAGGAGGATTGACAAGGATATTAGGTGAAGGCTTAGTGGATGAAATATCAAATATTAAAAGGGAGGTAAGGAGGAACATTGGTAGGAGAAATAAACACATTGAATGGAAACACATTCTCATGAAGAATTACATTTCTAGAAAGGAAATTTTGATGAGATTGAAGATCATATAAGACATATCCTTTTGTACCTTCTTGTATCCTAAAAAAACTAGCTTTGCTTGATCTAGGTTGAAATTTGGTTTTATGAGAATGAAGAGCACTAGCAAAAGCTAAACGAACAAAAAACCTTTAGATGAGTCATGCCAGGTGGTTGGGCATACAATAATGCATAAGGACACTTAATATTTAATAAAGGAATATACAATCTATGAATAATGTGAATGACTTGTTGAACAACAAAATGCCAAAATGATTGAGGCAGTAAAACTAGGCTCGTGCAACATTTAAAATGTGTTTATGTTTTCATTCAACAATAATGTTTTGTTGATGTGTCTCAATACATGTTCATTGATAAATTATTCTTTTGGAAGAGAAAAAATATTTAATAGAAACTTTACTCCATTATCATTGCAAAAACATTTAAAGTGTGCAATGAATTGATTTTCAATCAAGGAAATAAAATGTGTGAGATGTGCTCTAGTTTCATATTTATTTTTCAATAGTTTTATCCAGGTAAAGCGAGAATAATCATCAACTAAAGTAAGAAAATATGTATGACCGAATATACAAGATACAAAATATGGCCCGTAAATATCTCCATGAATAATATTAAAAATTTTATAAGAATGTGTTTCACTATTGTGATGTGGCAGTTGTTTTTATTTTGCATGGCAACTGCCACAAGGATAATGAGGTATACAATAAGGATTAAAAAGAAATTGTTGGAAAATGACACATAATATGGAACAAAAAAAACATGCCCTAATCTAAGATGCCAAAGAGAGGCATCATTGGAAGTTGCAGTAATGGTATGAGCAAAGGCAAGGTGAGAGTAACAGGGATGGAATAATAGATTTATCATATACGAACAACCTTGGATTGATATCATGGGAAAAGACCATGTTTGAAGTATTATGTGTAAACAGTGTGATTAGTTCTTTCACAATAAGAGCAAAACTTAGTGTCATATGGACCATTGTCTCAAAAAGTTCATCCTCAGCCTTTGTGAAAAGAAACACCTTGGTCGCATCCACTATGGAAATTTCTTGTATTAGAATTGCCCATACTTTTGGATTGTGAATGAAAATGAGTCATGACAATTAAAACATGATAGTGAAGAATAGAGTATGACGAAGTATGAAGAGAATGTAATTGTCGTTCTTATTGAACGAACATATTAAAGACTTTAGTAATCTCGAGTAAAGGATCGATCAACATAATCTGAGATTTCACTGAGACAAATTGGCCATTGAGCGTTTTAAGAAAAGGAATAATCTTGTTTCTTATAATTCTTGGTGGAAGCAACACCACAAGAAAATGTAATGTCACACTTACACAGTGAAAAACAGGACGAAAACTATCAATTTCTTCCCAAATGATGTGCAACTCGATGTGAAATTCAGTAATGAAAAGTGGACTTAGGTGTAATTTGTAGAGATCTTGTAAAGCAGTGACTCGAAAAATGTCTCCATGATGAAAGTAGTGATAAAGATCTTGCCACATCTCAGAAGCCATGGATTTCGATCATGAATTTGCCATATCTAGATTTCGATCTAGATAATATATTTAAGAATCTACTCATAGATCGATCGTTAAAGTCATGAGGGAACTATTGTATTACATCAATACAAATACTCATGAAAAGAGTTATGCAATAGTGGTTCAAGTAGGTTCCATAATGAATTTTAGCTTGTTTTTTAATTTGAGCGCAAGCTTCATTCCCCGAGGCTAATCATGATTTTTTGTCATCTAACACAAAAGAGACAAAAACAAGGGCAAGATTCTTATTGGAATGAAGGAAGAAAGGATTGGAAGGATTGGTATAGGGTTAAGAAACCATAACAAAAAGGGAGAATCAAGAATTTGAACCATGAGATACCATCTTATTTCTAAGAAATATAAAATATTCATTGTATTGAAAAATCAAGTTCTTCTAATTGAGTGTGTACAAACAGAGTTTATATAATACTCTACATAACAGAAACGAAACAATGAACAGAATGTATAACAGAAAAAAAAAAGAGAGAGAAAACTGTTACAACCATACCCAGGAAAAAAATATCTACTAATAATTATCACGTTTATGAAATTTCCATAATCTTGGTTTTTCATGTAGGTCGTTGCAGGGGATAGCATATTTAATAAGGGCACAGGACCAAATTAGTATGAAGGCCACGGTAGTGCAGCTCTCAAGGTTATGCCAATGAATCCCGATGATTTAGGATTTGATTTCACAGCTTAGGTTGAATTCGAATTTTCAATTTTATCTTTGCTGAACGGAGCATTATTGTGTTTCAGCGGGTGCTTCTTCTAGTTGATTAGCAGCGGAACAAGGGGAAAATAAATTAAGAACATAGGCAATGAAAACCATACCTTCTTTTATTTCAGACTTTGTTTAAAAACAAATATGACAACGAACGCAGTTTACAAATTGACTTCAACGGAAAATCAAACATGAAACTTAGTTTTACTTTTTGAAATGAACGCTGGGACCTCCCAGTTGAAAATCACATGCCTTGTTATCTAAGTCATTCAACTCAACACACTGCAAAACATTCTCAGGTGACCAATGTGTGCAACACTGTTCAAAATAGTCAAAAGATAATATCAAATAGCTTTGAGTAGGGGTAGCAAATAACAAAGAGTTTGTCCTCCCAATCACAAATACTTCCAGAGGAGACAGCAATGGCAGATGACACCATACCTATGCTGCCAAAACAGTAACAAAACACACTCTCAGGTGATTCATTTGGAACCTGAAAGTACCACAAAAGAAGCAAGGCCACCCACGCCTTGATTATCAGTTTAAACAAACCAAAACAAGCAAGTGATATCAGTCTGGTAAGTAACCAGGTAGGCACAGGTTTGTGCTATTTGTTATTACAAGCCACATAAAAAAAAAAAGTGCACTTAAAGTGACCAATGAGCAGATTCATATTCCCTGGACTGTTCTAGATCCATGAAATGCCTCCTTCCCTGTTGAGACAGATCTAACTCACCATGGAGCTGGCCATTCAGAGGCTGTGAAATATGACCCAGACCTAGATCAGGGACAACCTCAGGCGAACAGTTACCAGAATCAATGCCCTTGAAACACCACGAGGTATTTGGAAGTTCATGGAGTGATGCACCATGAGATGAAGCAGAAAGTTGTGTCATGGGTGTCCCGTTGAAATTTATCATATTATTCAACCCAAGACTTGGTGCTGTGTTTCTAGAACCCCATGTTTGACTTGACAGAAGAGAGAGAGCACAGCTCGAGTCAGTGACACCTGTGTAACTTTCCCCTGGAGGATGACCGGGACCGGCAAAGCTTGTCCCACCAACCGAACCCTGCAAGAAAATGTCAGATGGTGTCTCTGCGTTGCCGTGCCAGCTAAGTGTGGAGGTTTGACTTCCAGGAGCTAGCTCGGATGATCTAGGAGTTGGAAGTGAATTTCTCAGACTAAGCTTAGGATATGAAGCCAATTCCATCAGAAAGTTGGCCCCTCTGCCACTATTATCTGTCAAAAAAGGTGCCAAACATTAGAATGTGTTTTATATGTAATGCCAAGAATGGCACAAGCTGAAACTACACGTCCTTCCCTATAGAAAATTTGAGAGGCATGAAACTGATGTTTTACTGATAGTTTCTAACCAAAAGCAGATGAAGAAAGCCTGGCATAGCGAGAGGTTAAGAGAGAGCTGGGTGGGGGCTTTCTCCGACGTTCATTATGGCCAGCCAGTCGCCTGCGGCAACTTCTTTTTCCTTGATCAAACTCAGGAAGCTGGTGAAATCTGAGCAAGGCTATGAAACATGATATTAGTTTTTATAGCTATAACTTATAAATTATTCCAATTTAAGTCAAAGATAGATGAATAAGTGCAGCCATGCTAACATGACAAGACTATTGTTTCCTAGCATGACATGCTATCGTGTTGTCGCCACACGTATTGTTGCCACAAGACGAAATTTCTAACAGACTATACAGTCATAATTGAAAATAGTAAAGAGCACAAGCAATATAATATGTATAAACAATAGAAGAACGGTGTTTTTCCATTAGATGTAGCAATCTCGTTCACATTTTGAAATGACGCACATCATGTGAGCATGTCTAGCACTGAATGAGATAGCATATTAGCAGAGTATAAGATGTTACTTGACACCTGCTTTACAAAGACAATCCTTAAACATTGCTCAGATAACATCATGTGGTTCCATGATACAGAGAATTCAGCTTTAACATATTCGTAAAATAAAACTATGGACAATACCAATAACGCTCTTTCTCTTCTTTATTAGCAAAAGGGGAAGCAGTAAGAGAAGTTAAAAATCTTAAATATAGGGAATAAACCACAATATAGATCTTCCTATAGCCCCATTTGAAATGCCTTAAGTCAGGTTGGATGCTAGAAAAATCCATATTCAAAAATATGTTTGCATTATCACTGATATTAACACGTACTTTATCTAAGCATAGAGTATTGTTTTCGTATTTTCTGATTATTCTCACTATGAAAAATAGCTTGCTTCTCCACTAGAAATTCTACAGATCAAAAGTATAACTTATGACCTAGAAAAGCCTCTTGAAACACTGAAGAACCGTGAGACCAAAAAAGACAAAAATTACACTTGGAGCATATACCCAAAGGCTATCCCTGCTCCAAAAAATATACTGCAAAGGAAAACCACGTTCATTGACTAATGTGATGCAGCCAATGAATGGCAGATGTAACAAAAACAGTCTGCATAGCTAGAATCATAAAACATGATAGAAAGAAAATACGCAGGCACATAAGCAAGGCGTGTGGTTCGGATTTCACACTCATTCTCAATAAAGAGATAATAAGTCAATAACTACAGAGAATTAGACAACCTATCAAGCTATACATGAGTCTCGGAGGCAATACATGAACAATTAGACAATGTATCAAGCTTATGTCATATAAAATCTCATTATCTACTACCAGGACCCACTTTATGGATGGCCAGACAATGGAAGGTTGTGGCCACTTTCATAGTCCAATTAGCGGAAAACTATCATTATGATAATAATGCAAGCCTTAACCAACAACCCAAGCTTCACTAAGATAAAAAGGGATTGCTCTTGTAGCACAAATAACAAATTATAAAACACTTGATTCATAACACTACTGAAATACCTGGATTAATCTTTTCACGGATACGGACCTATAAAGTTTGCTCATGTTTGGTAATATATTATATTTGAGAAACAATAGGTTTTTTCAAAGGCTCTCTCAGTAATCTATAAATAGAAAAAACAATCATTATTTCCCCAAAACATGAAATCCAATCACTAAACAGTAATCACAAATTATAACAGCACATGAATACAGAATAGAGGGCCCATACCCCAACCCCACAAGGCTAGAGGTAGAACAGCAGAGTAGTGTAGTGTATTGTGATTTTCAGACTACAAGTTGCACACCCACTTCAAACCTTTTCCGTACAAACCGAGTTATTATTTTTAATACCAAACACACCTGGGTGCAAGAATCAATTCGCTGAAAAGGAAAACAATATTTCACACGCGTTATCAGACAGCCGTTCAGATAAGCACTTTAAAGCTAGGCTAGAGGAAAAAGCAAAGTACACCGTGCATAATCAACCAAATCATAACTGAACAAAACATCTCCAGAACGGACACGAAGAATCACACCAAAACTTGATCAAAAGAAAAACCACGATTAAGGAACTAAACCAACAACACCAAATAAATAACAAGCCTATAATTGCAACGACAAAACAGGATAACATATCTCACCTACAAACCTACACCACAGGCACCCGAAACCTTAGAATAACGGACAATTTTTTTAATAAAATAAACAACACCCTACCCTACTTTATCTTACCTCACCTATTATAGTAAAATATTAAAAGAGCACAAGAAGAAGAAAAGGAAAGAATTTTTTTTGTTTCAGGTAATAACAACAATGAAAGATGGGTTGACCTGCTACACTGTTGACAAAACCTTTGTTGAAGGCCAGCAACAATGACTGTAGGGGATTTAGAGTGCATGCCACAGACCTTGTGCCTAGAATAGTAAGCTTTAGCATCACTCAGATCTACCATACACCCTTCAACTTGACACCTTGGAGGCTGAGCTGGTTGAACAGACCCACCTCTTCCTTTCCTTGAGGAAGAGGAAGAGGAAGAGGAAGTAACACCAGCAGCAACAGCAGCAGAAGTAAGAGAAGTGGCTGGTGTAGCCAGACCCACATCCTCAAAATAGATTTTTTGGCCGAATTTCAAACCGTTGAGGGACTCAGAAGAGGAGAGTTTTGTGGCAGCAGCGTCTGAACCCATTGTTGGTGATGAGAGGTGTGGTGGCAGGCTAAAGTGTATTGTTATTGATGTTATTATTCATTGTGGTCTGTTTGACAAGAATAAGAGAGAAGAGAGAGAGAGAAGGAGGGAGAGAGAAAGAGAGATAGGGGTTGGTTGTGAAGTTGTGAATGTGAAAGTATTGTGTTTGATTCAAAGGAGTGGTAGTGGGAGAGTAAAGTGGAAGACAAAAGAGGAGGTGGAAGGGTAGGGGGGAAAAGGAGAGAGTTGACGCTGGGCCATAGTGGCAGTGGGCAGTGGCAGCGTGTGGTACACTGAGAAGAGAGAAGGAGTGAGTGTAGTCAGAGAACCAAACACACCCTTGTCTGTCCAAAACCAAAAATAATGGAGGTAAAGCGCCAGCTACGAGAGACAGATTGTACCCTCTTTTGTTTTTCTCCTTTTTCTTCCCTTCCCTTCTCAACTCAACAATTCAATTTCCCTCACTGCCTCCACATCCAAATCCAACGTTTCAAGTTTTAACCATTCCCGGCCCTAACAAGTGTAACTGTCGTTTTGTGCAACTTTTTCTGTCCCTGTCACATACTCGCTATGCTAGCTGGTTCTACATACGAAAGGGATGTATCCATCCACCCAAATTTTACAATAAAACAAACACATCTTTCTACCCATCCCTTCCTAAAATTCAAACACACATACCTTCACATTCACATATTAATTTCAGAATCAGCATATACATACATACCCATACTTTCAGAATCAAAACTACCACCACCAACAACAACAATAATAATAATAATAATTAACCCTAACCTCGCAATTCTTACCCTCTTCCCAGCTACACTAGCGTTTTCATAGAGGATCTCCTCCATTTTCCTCGCCCTGGAGAGTATTTCCCTTTCGCACCTATTTTCTGTTGCACAAGAAAGTAAAGGAAAATATCAAAATTGTAGTGTAACGTTTAGTATGCTTAAATGTTATTCAACGTTCTCTTACATTGTTTTTGGAAGTACTGTACAATGCAAGTCAGCGTTGATGGGTTGTTTAAGTAACGCCAAAGCGCCTCACTATAAATAATATCAAACAGTTCCATATCCCACAAAATGTATATTTTAAACTTGATTTGTGTACTTAGAAACTTTTTATTTGTTAGATTTGGGTTTCAATTCTTATGAATATCCTACTATTTAGTTTAGTTCTTAAAGTATTGTTCGGTTTGTGTCTTTCAAAAGTGAATTATCTGTCTCTTAACCAGTGATTTTGTTAATAGTAAGTTAGCAATTATAATCTGTGTCATCATTCTCTTTCTCACACGTACCCTCACAACCATCACGTCAACGAGTCCTAATCAATATGAAAAAGAATAAAAAGGAAAATTAAACATAAATTTTTTCAAATAAATAAGTACATAAAGATATTCTATATCTTTTTATTTTCTCTTCATTCCTTTAAAACTAAATTCAATAAAAAAAGTATAAAGTAAATTAAATAAAAATGTTGTACCTTCTTTCTTTTCTTTTCTTTTTTTCTCATTAAATTTTCATGAAAAAATTTCGTTTCTCTTTTTTTAGGTTAGGGAAATTGTTAAGGATTGGGAGAAAGAAAGGGAATATAACAAATGAGACGAGGAGAGTACGGCAGAAAAATGAATCCTAACAGCTTCTAAGTGAGATTAAGAACATAATTTCAAATATAATCAATTATTAAATAATGAATCCGTACAGTTCAAAACATAAAATATAAATATAATGAATACTTTTTTTATTAAACTTTAAAAATATATTATTTTTAATGCATATTTTAAAATTGTAAAACTAAATACATGATATATAATATGAATACCTGTTTTTTTATCACTCAACTTAAATCAATATAAGGATTTAGTTTTGTTGATTTAAAAATGGGTGGGTTATTATAAAAATATATATATTCAACTCTTATCAATTAACGTAAAACTATTCCAAGTTAACTTAAATATAAATATGTCATTTTATTAAATGCTTGTCATAATAACTTTATCCTTTTAATAACTCTACCCAATAAAAAGTTCAATGGAAAATACAAAATATAATAATAAAAAAACCTTTAAACTATTTCAAATTATACCCTTTTTTATTTTGTATTACATTTGACTTTCCTTTTTTTATATCTTTTAATTCACCATCTTTTATCTCTTAATTTATCATTTTTTTTATCTCCGTCTCTAAATTAAATTTGTTTTCTTTAAATATTAATATTAGAATAAATTATATATAAGTTTAAATGAAAATTTTAGTTAAAGAATTTATATATTATGATGCTATTTTTATAATAGAAAAAGTTATCACTACTTCGATAAAAAAAAATTAGTGATCCATTTCTCAATCATTATCCATATACTACATTCCTTCTTTTAATTACCACTCAAAATCAAATCAATGTAATTCCAAATCAAAACAAATGATAAAATCATCAATAAAATAATTCAAGTTTATATTCACATCTTAAATCAATTTAATTTCAAACCAATTTTCATAATATAAAATTTCAAAGAATAGTTCATTAAATCACACAAAACATGATTGGTTTATATTAATCTTGTACACAATCCCATAAATTATCCTTTAACCTACATATTTTTAGATACAATAAATAATATATACAATAATAATTCTTATCATTAACATTTAAATCTATTCATAGGTATCTAACCTATTTCTTTCTAGAATATCTATGAAACACTTTCCCAATATCAAAATCACGTTAACTTATAAGTTTATGTTAATTTCTCTTTATGTTTTATTGTGTTTTAAGAAATTATATTATAACACCTGAAAAGTTAAGAAAGTTTTAACTTATTTTTAGGAGACTTAATATTCAAAAACCAAACATTATCATGGGATTAACGATAAGATTTATGTTTGTGTTTTGGGCGTATGGGTTGAATATATATATACTTAAAACAATCTTTTTTATTTTTTAGTTTCTTTTCTTTTTATTTGGATATTCGGATTGGATATATTGGCTAAAAATATTTCATTTTACTTGTATTTATATATATTTTTTTATAGGTTTTTAATTAAGATTAGGCTAATAACAATCTAATTTTGTTAAATCTAATTATTAACTAGTTTAGATTAGATAAATAATTAACTGATTCTCATAGACGATCAATTTTTTCCAACTCAAACAATCGATTTAAGAAACTTCGACTGGTATACGTACATATATCATACAGTTTGCAAACCAAAATAGTTAAAATCTCTTTAGAAAATCTAGATTTAATTATTTAAGAATGAATTTTAAATTTAAGTTAATTTTATAAAATCAAACACATCACCATGATTTTAAACTATAATAAAGATTAAACTATAAAGTTAAAATATTTCTGTAGAATCTGAATTAATTCTTTAAAAATAAATTTTAAATTTAATTAAAATTTATAAAATTAACTAGATTAAAATTATATATCTAGTGGAGACGAGATAATGTGAGTGACCAGGCGGATAAAACCTGTTGCCTCCTGGATTAAAATGTATCACTCACTACTGTTAGACACCTTCCCTACAATTCAACTCACACCAAATTATTTTTCATCAACCAACCTGAAAGTCAGTTTCGAATGATACGAAGAAACTTAATTATTTAAATAGTATTAAAAAAAACTGAAAGTATATACAATACGACGTATGTACTGACGATTTAAATAATATAAAAAAGGCATGGAAAAGTAGTAATATATATTGAATGAGTTGAATGTAGGTGGGTGTACGTAAGAAAAATTGTATGAGTAGATGATTACCCTATTCAGCAGTCGATGGTAAAAGTGAGACATGAATGCAGCCATGAAATAGGTCCTATAATATATATATATATATATATATATATATATATATATATATATATATATATATATATATATATATATATATATATATCGGCAATACAATAATCAATAGGAAGGTAACATAAGATGCCAAAGTGGTTAAGGATGATGAATCGTGGCAGATTCTGAAACCAGCCACATTTTCTGATAAAAAGGCTTTTTC
The DNA here is from genome assembly GCF_029865625.1 of Vigna umbellata. Lineage (NCBI taxonomy): Eukaryota > Viridiplantae > Streptophyta > Magnoliopsida > Fabales > Fabaceae > Vigna > Vigna umbellata. The sequence goes on from NC_142169.1 coordinate 23,481,961, forward strand.
TGTAATTTCTATCTACCATCGTATAGACAAGATCTGAGTCTGCACAGCATCTTATCAATAACGACGCAACATCAACTAAAACTACTCTTACTTCCATCACTCCTATAATTTACCCACTGCAAAAAATACACTATAAGACGAGAGATGATACAGGGAGATGATTTGAATGGATTTGAGTAGATTTAAGGATAATTTTTTTATTGTTATTTTGAGTGGATTTGTGGGTAATTGAAAATAGATTTAAAAATAAAGTTTGTGAGAATTAATGTAAGATTTGATTGATGCTATAGATTTAAAAAATTAGTTTAATTAATAAAAATTAAATATTATCAAAATGTCCCTAGTTATTAAAGTAATATAAAATGTTATTTATTAATGTTATATTTAATTGTAAAAATGTTTATAAAGAGACCAAAATCATAAATATTTTTTAAAATTAATTTTTAAAAATTATAAAAATTATAATGTAGTAAAATAAATTTATTTTTAAATATAATATTTGTTTGTAATATAATTTACTATCAAATTAATATTAATATTATTATTATTAATTTATTATTATTAATTTATTATTATTATTATTAATTATTATTAATTATTATTAATTATTATTATTACTATTATTAGTTATTATTATTTATATTACTATTATTATTATTATTAGTTATTATTATTATTATTTATTATTATTATTATTACTATTGTTATCATTCTTATTATTATTTATTCTTAAGGTTTAATAATTCAGGAAGTCTCTATTTTCGGGTAGAATTTTAATTTGGTCTTTTTCTTTCTAGGCGTCTCAATTGGGTCATATTTTTGTAAAAATTGCAACAATTCGACCCTGCCTACTTATTTTTAATTAACTTGGCTGAATGATGTGTATTTAGGTAGTTTTAAAATTAAAAAAACTTGGTAAAACTCCCCTAAGCCGCACAAGATTCACGTGTTGAATATTCCCAATCGTGGAGACCTTCGCCCTGAACTCCTTCTCCCCACTCAATGGCCTCTCCAACCTCTTCACAGCCACAACCGAAGCATCACTCAACTCCCCTTGAAACATAGTCTCAAACCCTTCGTATCCCGATCTTCTCTGAAAAATAAGCCTGAATCTGAATACAATGAATGTACTATGAATTGAGTTTGAGGAATCCCAGAAACAGGAACAATCATCCTCCATGGAAGAAGAAATAGAGAAACAGAAGAAGCACTTAGCAATGGTGGAAAGGCTTTCGAAGCACCCCCAAAGTCGTTCAACAAAGCCCAAATCTTCAACAGAATCTGCCTCCTCCGTCCGCTCACACTTCTCCTAACTGAAAACCTCCATAGAGTTCAAACTCCAACAATCCTAATCTCTTTCCTTCGATCCACCAAACCTCAAACTCCATTTCCAAAGCATCTCCGAATCAATCTTCGATCCACATGTTGCTTCTGCTTCAGCAGATTCTTTCCCCCACCATGAGTCTCGACGCTCTGAAGAACATCAATCGCACTGGTTATGCTATAATCCAAGTCAGAAACAGACACAGGCACAGCCTTAACAAAATCTGGTGCAACCGTTTCGAATCCAAACACTCACAATCAAAGTATAATTATCAAACAAAAACCTAGAGGTATACGAATTAGTCGACCTCGCAATAGCAAACGAGCAAATCGAACACCCTGAAAACCTAATTCCATAATTCTTAAAACTCAACCTCTGATCTCCTAACAACAATCCATTATTGCTGTTATCAGTCTCAAACCTAAAGCTCTTCTCAATCAATTTCCAATCGAGGTCGGAGCTACCCGTGCTATCGAAATCGCTGTGAATGTGGATGAACTGGACGGTGAGAGAATTCTCAAACGGAACAGGTATCCGGAGGGAGGGAGCGAGGAAGACATTATAGGCGCTCCAGATGAGGGAGGTGAGGTCGGCGGCGCAGACCTTGCTTGATTTGGGATGGTCGTGGACAACGACGAAGGGGTGAAACTCGTCGCGGGGGATGACGCCGTCATCGGAGATTGCGGGGTCGTAGTCAACCGGACCGGCGCGAAGGTCAATCCAGAAGTAGCGATCTCTGGAGGTGAAGAAGGTGCCGGAGCATTTGGTGAAAGCGGGGGAGGATTCTCAGGGGAGTAGGTGTAGGCGTAGGGTTTGGGATCCATGGAGTTGAAGAAGTTGGTGGTGTTTAGAAGAGATGGGTGATGTGTTATCCATTTGTTTGTTTTTAAAAAAATATAAATATACACGTCAGAGGTGCCCCTCATGTAGCCACGTCAATTAAAAAGTCAGTTCATTGTGCCACATCAACCAGAAACTGACGCCGTTAGGCTCAATTTAACGGCAGGGGCCGAATTGTTGTAATTTTCACAAAAATAGGACTCAATTGAAACGCCCAGAAAGAAAATGACCAAATTGAGATTCTGCCCGAAAATAAGGACTTCTTGAATGATTAAACCATCACGCTTAGAACACTATGCCTTCGTCCCACAACCATCACGCTTCCATCTTCGAGCCATCAACAACCATCACGCTTCCATCTTTCACCATTTCTTCACAAACATGCAAGCAAAAGCCAAACCCACAAATACAACACTGCCCATTCAAATTTCCCACAAAAGTTTCAATTTTGATTTCTGGGCAATCCTCCATTCAATCTTTCCCCATGCCACCTCAAATGCAGCCCTTCACGGATTACCTCCGTACCGCGCCACAGGCAGACGACGGTGAGAGGCGGACCCCACCGCTGAACCGAACCGTGAAGAAGACGCTGGTAGTAGAAGAGTCCTCCTTGGACAATCCGGATCTGGGCCCGTTTCTTCTGAAGATGGCCCGAGAAACAATAGCGTCCGGTGAGAGCCCAGTGAAGGCCCTGGATTTCTCCTGGACATAGCGGGACAATTGGTGTTTCTGTAGCCGAGTACGTATGATTTCCAACCATAACTCCAAGGTGTACCGGTTACGTTTCGCGTGTAACCAAATACGCCCCACTGTGCAACTCTTCTTCATCATCGAACCGGTTACGCCGTTCTTTGTAACCGAATACACATCCTCTCTTCAACTCCGTCTTCATCGTCAACCACGTTCTTCCTCGTCCATTAACCACTGTCTTCTTCTTCATCACCGTGAACACCTTCAACCTGCAACAACCACACAAAAATTCAAAAATAAATATTACCTCTACCCCGTCCTCACTGCGAACACAAAACTCCAACACACAGACACACTTCTTAGTCGCCCTAAGCTGCTTAAACGAGTATGATTTTTTTGTTAAGCATGACTAAATGGTTCGCTTGAAATTTTTAAAATAAAACGGGATAAAGCAGTCTTTTTCACCAAAATCATCACAAATCTTCTCAGATCAGCGAGATACTCCTTGTATTATAATCTCGCAAATCCTCACTTTTTCTTTCGTATCGTGACAAGTGAACATGAATTTCTTCGCAATTCAATCTTCGCATATCAGCATAAAGGAGTATCCAAAGGAACACAGCGTTACCAACTTTAATAACTCCTCATCGTACACTGGGCCTGTGTCAATTCTTTCTATCACGTGTTTAAATCAATTCCACTTAATCCTTACCACTGCTGCACATCATGTGTATTATGAACTAATTTTATTTTGAGACAGATCAAACAAATTCAAATTAGTAAAATAAAATATTAGTGTTAAGTTATTAGAATGAAAAAAATTAATTACGAAATTTTCCAACTTTGGTATGTAAGTTTCAGTTGACTTATAGTGCACAATAAGAAATGGACTCGCAATACCATAATGTGAGTATTTCTTTTTTTCATCCTTTGTCTAGATGCATTTATTTCATCGGCACACCTTCTCACCCCTTAAAAGCATACCATATATATACAAAGTAACTTTACAACAACCCTATACATCATCGTCCAAATTAAGTTAATTTTACGTACTGTTTACATTTTAAAAAAATAAAAAGTTGTTTTCTTTAATATATGTATATGTGATAAACTAATATACGCAAACTTATAATAATATTTTTTTCATGATTAATTAATATATATTTTTCTTTTCATGTCTTTGGTTTCGATTTCAAGTTCGTGATGGATGTCAAAAAATAGAAGAAAAAAACGTATTTAAATTATATTGGTTATTTTTTTAGTATAGAATTTAAGTGATTGAATGTTTCAAGTTTTACCATAAGTGTTAATGCTGTGATTCCAAGTTTGTTGAGTGACATCCTTAAAGTTAATCAGTTGGTATTATTTATTTTAGAGTATTTTTTGTTACGTTTTTATTCTTAAAATACGTCTAGAAGAATTGAAAAAAAAAATTAAACTGTTATTAGTCCTCGATTCTTTTAAACCTTAACTCTAAACAACATCAGAATATTGAATATGATAATAATACTAACTTTTGTATTTTTCTTGTTATTTTTCTCTTTTAGTAATAGTCATATGCGAATTCTTCCTCATTCCTTATAAGTCACAATTATATATATTATAAGTGTAAATATTAAATAAATTTGAATATAAATTTTGACAGTATAAAATGATTTAATTTTTCTCAAAGACTGATATGAATATAAGTTTTTATGTTATACTTTTAAAATACATTTTTATTTCAATTTTTTAGATTTTGCATAATGAAGAGAGGAGAAGAAAAACCTAGTTGCTACCTTTTGAAGACCTGCAAGCAATTTATTCCTGGTAAAAAATTCCTGACTTTTGAACTTTCTATGCCCCATTTGTGTCTTAGTTTCTACTGTCAGACTGGTTAGCTAAGGATTTGTGCAAACCATAGGAGACATACAGCAAGCAGAGTATATAAAAGATGATTTTGCGAATCTGTTTTACAGCCAAGCCCAAACTATTATGCGTTCGACAGAATGTCTTTCCAACAGTTACCCTCTCATTCTTAAAGACCACTTTGTTCCTGAAATTCCATATGCTCCAAATAACTACTACCTACATCCTATTTCCTCTGTCAATTAAGTTAAATTGTTGAAAGTTCTGCCTTGATTGGTTGTGATCCTACAGTTTAAAAAGTTAAATCATGGACTCATTCTTCCCATAAACCACCCCATTAAATATAACAGTTCATGCAAAGTGTTGGATAAAGCTTCTAACTATTAATTTTTTTTAATTTTATTTAATTTGAATAGTTTGAAATTACATTTAATTTTTATTTGATATCTAATTAAGATTATATTTGTATTACATGTTGTATGTTGAACGTGTTCGTTGAGTCCGAGAGTGTTCGACCCTCTACAATGTTTTTAGAAGTTATTATTTTAAGTATCAATGTTATAGTTGTATTGTGCCTTAATTTCATGTTTAAAAGATTTAATATAAAGATTGAATTATACTTTTATCTTTAATTATTTTAAAATTAAAGAAAGCATAAAGAAAATCATTATGCTAAACTTGAATTGAGCAATTGCAAAAGACACACAGATAAGACTAAAAATTCCTAGCTTTCAAGAAGAAATTAGAAGATAAAGATTATTCTATATACTAGTAGAATTGTAGAGAATGGTTTGTAATAGACTAAATTTGACATTTATTGTTATTATTATTAGCATGATGAGTCATGATGGAGCTTCTTGAAAAGGTTGTGTGATGAAATGAGGATAGATTGAATTGAAGTATTATTATTGTGATAAATTGAGTTAGAATTGTTTTATTATAATATCACTATTTTTATATAATTTATCTTATACTTATTATTTGAATGACAACGTATTATAAATTATAATTGAACCGTATATATGAACCTATATTTAAAATTAATTATTTTATATTTTAGCGACAAAATTTTCATAAAAGTTTGTTAATCGAATCTAAGTTATACTTAAATTTCAAAATATGTTAAAGATAAAAAAAATTAATAATAATTTGTAAATATTTAATGAATTATTTTTTCTGTTTGGATTTTCAATATTTAACATGGACAATGGACTGATGATATTTCATTTAAGTTTCTGTAATAGACTTATTTGTTTATTCTTTCTCAAAATAAGGATGTTTAAACATTTTATTTTGTTTAATATTAAGCTTCTTATACATTTATCAATACTTTTAAATATATTATTATATTTTATTATATATTTAGCTTCACCATATAAATCTACATCTTAATTTCAAACTAAAAAAAATACATATTTAAAATTGTAATTTGTAAGTGAAAAACATTGTTGAATTAAAGAAAAAATTAAAAAAAAATCAAAGACCAAATCGAAATCAATGTCAAATTTTAAAATTGAAAATATAATTAAGACAAAAATAATAATATTAACATGTTACAGTATTTATTTAATTATTCATTATTTTATTTTCTTACTTCAGCTACATAATTCACAAACAATATTCTTCTTGGACAACTCGCAAATACTACCACATTTAAGTTTTCTTAACATATTTTCTTAACTTAATTTCAAAATTATTAACTTAATTTCTTAACTATATCTTCATTTCAAAATTCAAAATTATTAACTTAATTTGTACTTGGTAAAATAGTGTAATTTTTTTAAGATTTAAGATAAACTTTTTTTACAAATTTCTAAGACCAAATCTAAACTAACCTAAAATTTCACAGTAAAAAATATAATTAATACAAAAGTGCAACAGTATTTAAATTAGTTAATTTCTTTGTTTTAATTTTTATTTTGTATGGATAATCCACAAATGATAACGTGGTTAACCCACAAATAACACTTCGTACGAGTTTTCCTGATATGTTAATTTGTCTATTATCACTCAGAATAAAGAACAAATTTATTATTAAACTTCTTAATGATATTTATATTATTTTATATTTAAACTTGTTTATTTATTTAATTAAAGGAATAAGATATAGCTATATATTTAACTTAAGCGTACAAAACATTTCCCATCATGAACTATTTCAATTAATTTGAGGATAAACTTAATAAGTTAGTCCAGTATTATGTACCAATATAGTTTGAAGTATATATTTTTTATTTTATGCAACATTATATTAATTTTCTTTTACTATATATATAATAATAAAATATAATTGTAAACGTAAACCATACGAATTGAATCGACTCGTAAGTACGAAAGAGTCCAATGTCAGTTCAAATATGTCATGATTTATAATGCTTATTCATTAGATAAAACAATTTAAGAATTCTTGGAAGTTTAATCAACAAAATAAAAATATTACATCGTTAAAATATTTTTTTAAGCGCAGTAAATCAACATATAATAAGTAAATATAAATAATATAATTTATAATTGTTCTGTTAATTTTTTTATCAAACACTTGTTAACTTAATTAAAGTTTTAGGTTTGTTAACTTGCATTTAGAGGCCCTTTACGTTTATATTTAAACACAAGTTTGGCTAGAATTTTGACGAGACTAAATTAGCCTTAAAAGAGTTTTATAAGTAGATGAAGATTAAACCACATGTTTAGGAAATAAAAGTCAAACAATTATTTAAGATTTAAAAAAGAAAATTTGACTTTACATAAACATGTATTCAATCCCAATGTACCTGTTATATTAAGAAAGAGTTTAGTATTAATTTTAATCATGTTAATTAAAAATGCATACTCTCATTTTCACCAGAAAACCAAAGCAATCCATTAATCAAATAAGATAGGTGAGTCTACACAGTTCAAGATTTTTTGACTTGTACTTGACTTATTTAATTATCATAAGACTTTATTAAACCCTAATTCAACTCAAACACTTATTTAGAAGGTCCTAAATATATGAACAAAACATAATATTATATAGGTTAATGAATTTATGTTATTTATATTCAAATAGATAAATTCACTTTTACTAAAACCATTTTACTTCTATAATGGATTGTGAAAATATAAAAGAATCTTCTAAGTCTAGCTAGCAAAAGAGAGAAAAAGAAAAAAGACAAGATGAAAGGTGATAAAAGAGAATGCAGGTCTAGCTTCGAAGCAAGTCAAAGGAAGCAGATCAAACACTAGCTTAGGCCTTGTTTGGGGACTCACTCTCTAGAAAAAAAGGATCCCTATATATCAACATCATCAGGCTTTTCTCAGCTTTACTCCTGATCGATCACAATCATCACATGTACCCTTTCTCCAACAGGAACATTTATCCATGCCTTTTCTTTTCTTCCTTTCTTATGCTTTAATCTTCCTATTTCCTCTCATTGTCTACTATAAATGCATGTTGCTAGACATACCTATGCTTCTTTCTCCTTTCAAACTAAAAATAACACCCAAAAGGCCAATGTGTGATCATAACTAGTTGACCAGATGGACGTGTGAGGCTTCTTGAAAACTTTATGTTGACAATAGTTGTAGAGGACTTGGAATTTTAACTGGCATTGAACCATTCAACAAGATTACATTACTTGACATCACACACACACACACACATGCTTGTGGAGGAAACAAAATGTATCTATCAACAGAAAAACTTTGTTAATTTGAAACAAGTGAGAAATCCCCTTTTGCCTAACAATGATGAAAATAATATCTACAAAATTTCAGACTTTTCTTTTTGCAATAGTTTTATAGAAGACTAAAGGAGCACTGTCTGCTATGAATCATCAAAATTAAAATCAGAAATAGCATATGGAAGTTACAAAGAACAAAATGAGCAATAACAAGCAACCATAACAAGCCTTACACAATCAAACAAACCCTCTCTCTGGTGATAACAAAACTCCATCAACTCCAAGGGCTTTTTAGAACAGAACTTTCATGACAACCTTGCTGCTCATTTGCAATCTACCCCGGCCTCAGCAGCACGGCGAGGCTTGTTCTTACGCCGGCTCCCATTCTGCCGGAATCCGGTAGACTTTATTGAATCATCAGGGCCTGACTTTGCTAGGATGCCATTGTCGTCTTTCATTGGATCTATCTTTTCTTTAACCTGTGTAGATCTCTTCCTTTTCCTTTTATTTATTGTGATAGGTTGAGTTTTCAACTCATTGGTAGAGCCATTATTACCCTTGACATTCTCCTCATCTTTCTCTATAGTTTCAGCTACTTCCACTTCTTCAATTTCATCAGTCAGTGGCTTCAGAGGTCTTCCTCTTCTTCTGTAAGCTGGGACTTTATCCTCTTCACTTCCAGGATCCTCAGTTATAACAGATTGCTTCTTCCCTTTTCCTCTGCCTCTACCCATAGCTAAAAGCCCTTGTTGACAAAAATGAACTAAAATTTCTCTACCAAAATTCTGCGCAGATAAACAATTATACTTCAAAGGCCAAACAAAGATCATATAACTGAAACAAAACATAAGGTTTAAAAGATGATAGTTAAAACCGCACATCAATTCTTAGTGATGTGCTACTTGAAACCAATTCTTGATCACATACACTTTTTTGTTTTAAGTATCACTTGCTGGCATCAATTATTTGTTTATACTAAACCAAAAGTAACAGAAGCCAAGTTTGCAATTATAAGTTCTCTTCAGTTTCTTTACTATTTAAGGATCAAATACAGAATGCATCAGTTAAAATTCTGCTGTTAGTCAAGATCAAGGAATTTAGGATACTATTGACATATGATCTCTCTTCACATGGAAAACATAAAAAACTTAAACACCGTTTGGAAAACTCATTCCAGAGGATGATTCCTTTTGTGAATGATCAGCAAAATAACATGCATAAACACTCGACTTGCACGATGCATCCCACTATTTCAGAAATTCTGAATAACCAATTTCAGAACAACCAACCAAAGGACCAAGTTATCTTAACTTTCACCAAATAAAAATTACAAACGCATCAAACAGTGAAAACATTGCATCGCATTTGAAATCATTTTCCTTACCAACAAACTGAACCACACCGCGGATCACCTAATCGTAAACCGAACAAATGAAGCCATCCTCACTCTCAGGCAACAACTAAGAAACCCAGATATAACAAAACTCGATTTCAATGTAAACAGTGTAAAATATTTCAAAGTTTTTCAACTTCGATCTAGTTCAAGCTCATGCAAACAGACTTCATAAACTGCTCTGCTTCAAAACAACATGAAATCTAACAAGAAAGAGGAATTCAAGCCACTTTCCCAGTTTACCAAAAGGATCAAAGCAAAAGAAGATAAACATCAGAATAGAAAAAAAGAAAGAAAGAACAAGAAAAAGCAAGCAATAACATTATAGATTTACACAGAATTGAGACTGATGAAGTAAGAGACAAAGAAGAAGAGAAATGAAGCTGACCTCCTATCTTGAATCAATTTTCCACATAACAAAGACAACCCATTTCACAAAATCAGATAAGAAAAATCCAGAAAGAGGATAAACCCAGATGGGAGCAGCGGTTTTCTATGAATGGCTTGAAGGAAAGCATAAACAGAGAGGGAAAAAAGGTCAAAAATTTGATCTGGGTCAAAGAAAGTGAAGATACAGATCAGAGAAGTGATGAGATGATGAGCAATATTAGCTTAAAGACAGAAACTTGATGAGCGAAAAATGTAGAACTAGGTTAGAGAGAGAGAGAGAGAGAGGGAGAGAGAATGCAGTGAGCAAAGGAAGAAGTGAAAGAATGCAGAGAGAGAGCAGAAAATGAGTGGAATTAGGATGGAAAAATAGAAAATGGAAGATAGCAAGATAGAGTGCAAATTTTCTCTCTTTTTATTATTTTTAATTAATTACTTTAATCTCTAATAGTAATAAATACCTGTCAGAAATAATAATATTTTTTGAACTAGTATTCTGTATTAAGTTATTGTAACAATAACCAAATACTGCCACAAAAAGGTTAAAACCTCTTCTTCTATATTACAACTTTCTTTTTTGTTATGCGGATGTGAATTTGAATTGTGTTTTTAAATTAAATAGCAACTACCAATATAACAGCGAATGACAAAATATTTATTATTATTAACATTTTATAACTAATATCTAGAGTAGTAAAATCTTTAACAAGGTAATTAAAATTATTATTAATAAGTTTGAAATTACTATTCCAAGATTTTTATTATAATTTTTTTCCCTCAAGACATGGGTGAGAATAAACATTTTTTACAAAAATATGAAAATATGTTTATATTTTATTTAAAAAGCTATTTCCTTTTCTAAAATAAATAAATTTTCCCATTATATTTTTATTTTTCTAAAACTAGTAAATACTTATAACGCGTGAAAAAGAAAATATATTTTCTAGATATAATATTTTTGAGAATATAAATATTAATACTATAAAATTACACACGTTTTTAATATTATACAAATAAAAATGGAAGAATGTATTTGTTTTTTTTCCTGTTCACTACCCAATTTATTTCCTCCCTCGATTATGTTACACTATCGAATTTTCCATTATGATTATTGAAGAATATACGAATATTTATAATCATTACTATACAATTATTCTTTTAGATGTATTTTATGATATACAGGAAAAGTAAATAATATATCTTTTCTAAGTCTCTTACTGAATAAATTACAAGAAATAAATATATTTAAACAAAAATATTACAGTATTTAGGTAATTAAAATAGGAGTTAATGCGTCTACCAATGTCAATTATTTCAATATTTTTTAGAGTGGTTAAAGAACTTTAATGTGAAAGCAATTATTTTAAAAATATGAGTGTTGATTGGTTTTTGATAACCTTCTCATACGAGAAAAATAATAAACAAATCTTTATAAATTAGAATTAGTTTATAAAGTAATTTGTAAAAAAATTATTATAAAATTTCTTTAAATTTTTATTTTTAAAATTTATACATAAACTAATTTTAGTTTATAAAAAAAAATATTTTTCAACATTTACTATTGAAAAACTTGTTAAAAACATGTCATATAATTGCACATATAATGGAGTACGAACATTGGTATTTTGTTCAACACTTTAATATTGTTTTTGTTGATATTAATTTGATAGAACTTTCTACTTTTGTCTTGAAGTATTAACTTTTCTAAAAGACCATAGTTTCACATTCACCTATATTATACATGATATTTAAAGACTGTGCTTTTAGAGTTTGACATTGATATTTTATTTGGTTGGACAATAGAGGAATGTCTAGTAATCTTATAATAAATTAGTCTTTCATGCTATTATATTCTCCTATGGTCTTATAGGATGATTGATGCATAAAAAATTATCATCATAAGACTCTGTATCTTTTAAATGAAATGTTAGTTTTTATTATCATAGAGAGTGATCACACATTAAAAAACAACATTCTCATTCATTTGTAACTTTAAAATATAAGATTCACTTCTTTTTTTTATTTTTAGTTTTCAATGAATTTAACTAAAAGATTAATTTTTATGATATTATATGTTAAAAGTAAGTTTATTGATTAAAATTTTCAAATGTGTTTGGTTGGAAAATGATTTTATTTTCTTATGTAAATTTTTTATTTTAAATTATTCTTTGAAAAAATGACTGAAGATATATAAAATAATAAAGATTAATAATTTTCATATTTTTTTAGTGTGAAAATTTTAAGATTCGAAAATAAAATTCATTTTAAATAGTGTAATATTATGACATTTAGTTTTTTTTATAATATTTTTTTTTAAAGAATACTACTTTGTATTTTTTGTGTATGAATTCGGTTTGGTCTTAATGTAACTAAGATGATAAATTATGTGATGAGTTTTCAAAAAGTTAATTTCTAACATAATTAATTAGCTATATTATATATATATATATATATATATATATATATATATATATATATATATATATATATTGATAGTATTTTTAACAAGATTTAAGAAAGATTATATGAATGTGATTTAATCTCTGTTCATATAAAAAATTAATATTATTCTCAATCTAACATATTATGCAAATAGGTTTATGGTTTTTATTTCCTATATAATGTTTAATTTTGTTACTTCTATTCAACGATATTCAACCGTGAGTCATTTAATATGATTTATCTAAATTATACGATGATCTTTATTTATTCAGTTGTTGTGGTTGTGTTGTTTTTGTTAATGATTTAAATCATTATCAAAACGAATTAGAGACTCTCCTGTCATTAATGAATTTTCTAAAATTCACTAAGAGAAATTATATAAACGTGATTTGAACCTAAAATACAACAAAAATTACACAATTTTCGATTCAAAACTTTTAAATAATAAGTTTATGTATCTTTTTTAATTTTGTAAAACTTAAACTTACACTTTAGTTATTTCAATATATATATATATATATAAATTTTGTGCTAGATTATTAAAATGTAACTTACATTCCTTTAGCACAAGCACTTCACGTTTAGAGCAATTGAGGGCATTTAAGCATTGTTCCTTATTAAATATTTACTGCAAAAATAATGTTTCTTTACAATATTTAGAAGTTAATTATAAGACATAGCAACTAGCAACATTATAATAAGTCATTAAGATGGATAATTTTAAGTTCAATTTAAAGTAGTTATTATGAATATTTTTATATATAATTAATTTTCCATGTATCTGATGAGTTCTGTATTTTACACCTATTATCATTATAACACCTAATTATAATTTGTAGAATCATTATAATATGGACATCCACTAAAAGGAATTATATTTTTGGAATTTCTACTTTGTTGGTTAAACTTCGCTTTCATTTTCTTATACCTTTCAAATCATATTCAACGATCAATACATACACTTTTAGCATTTCCATACCAAAAAATGCATGCTCACACATCATGATCACCATTTTGGTAACATATATTTAAATCAGGTAAGTTTTAAAAGTAAATAAAATTATTCAATAATGTTAAAAAAAATCACATCATGGCTTTAAAATATTAGTATACCTGAAATATTATTACAAAGCCTTTATGATAAAATAAATTAAATTCATTGTAATAAATTTACTTCTTTTTAATTGAGATCCAATATGCGTCAGATTTTGAAGCTTAACTTACAAATTATTTAGTGAATTAATTAAGTATACAAATAACTTACACTTCACAATTTTAATTAAATTAGAATTGTGTATAAAACATTATTATCCTTATTATTGAATATGTTGATATTTGTACCTTTGCTTTAAAACAAATTTTGTAAATTTAATATAAAATAAAATACTGTCATACTTAAAGCAAAGAAAAATACATGATTTTTTTTTGCTTAGTAGGGTTTTTGGACCAAATATTTGAGAGATTTATTTAATGTTATTTTTTATTTTTTATTCAATTTTGTCTTGATGTTAATATTGTTTGAGAGGTGATGATATCCCAATGACTCTAAACTTCTTTCACCCTTTATTCTCTTTTTTACTATATATCAAAACATAGTTTTACTCTTTCGGAAGACGACTTATGGAAGTGCAGTGACTACAAACAAAGAGAGTAAAAAGTTAGAGTAGTCAGGAGAGAGTTATCAGCACCTATCAGCACCAATTTAATAAAAATGACAATATCAACTCATTTCAAATAAAATAAACTAAATTGAATAAAAAAATTGAAAAGTTACATTAAATAGATCCCTTAAATATTGAGGTGAAAAACCTATAAAGCCAACAAATGTTTCGTCATGTTTGTAGGATACTACATAATATAACAAAAATAAAAAGTTTTAATAAAATAAAAATGTATAATATTGCATATAAAATATTTAATATTTACTAGATTTTTTTATGAATAACTAAATGACGAATAAAAGAAAATAAAATATATTAAATACTACTTAACACACTCAAAATCAAATCCAAAATGATAAATGCAACATGGTAGTTGGGTCCGCCATAGGGCTATTGTCCCTTTGTAATGATGCCATTTAACGAGTTCCAACTTCAGTCCAAGCTTTAATCATCTAATGAAAGGACAATTCAAATTAGACACTATATTTGCTCAAAAAAGGGTAGAATTGAAAACCTAGAATTCAATGGCCAATTGAAGGGAGCCACCTAAAATAGGATTCTAAAGTTAGGATTGAACGGTGGTTAGTTAAAAGTAGTTTGGTTGCTTTAAAGTTTGTATTTAAATACTAGACTTTTGCCCCGGCAAGAAAGGCAGAAATTCCAACTAATCAGTGTGGAGGAAACAAGCCACTAATAGTTCAAGATCACTTGTTTCCTTAATTTCTGATTTTCAAAAGATAACAATTGGCTCTGTGGCAAATATCCAAAGATTACACTATTCATCATTAAGAAGATTCATATTCTTTCTAAGTTGATACGCTTAGTGTTTGAAGGTTCTAAATAATTTTGGTTGGCTCTAATATGGTACTAATTCAGCATAGTTGAAGAGGGGCAACATTCTATCAGATGCAATGTGGGTTTTCTAAAACTCCTAGACATCGTTTACCTGCTACTTACATCAAAACTTGCAGTGTCTGATTTCAGAAGCATACTGTTACATAATGCCAAGCTGCGGTGAGCATGTATGTTCCTCTTCACAATTTATTTGGCTGGAAACATAATCATATCAACAAATTTATTCAACCCAGCAAACCTGATCATCTAATTTCAATTGTGAAATACAGTTTCTCATCCTCAACAGCTCCACTGCTGGTGTGGTTCATCCTTGAGGAACAGATGTAGTCAGACTATAAATTAAACCCTAGCGATCTGCAATGTAACTGGGGTAAGAAGGTGATATTGACAATGTATGTTCTATCTAGCCAACGTTCTTTCCATCTACAAGAAGTGTGATAAATATCAGCAATCTGCAATCAGCAATCCTCTAGATGTTAGCTCATGAAAACCTGCATATATTAGTCGTTCTGTGACATATCTGATCTTCAATTGGCTATCTGCAATGCGCACACCATGTCTACCAACTTTAAGTGACTTATTCCAGAATAAAACTTGCAGTTCAATCATCCTTAAAATATGGTGAAAACAGGGGATGCGCAATTATCTGACGCAGAACCACAACCAGGTTGAAAAATTAGTCCATTATTATCCACATCAGAAGCAATTAGTCTCTGCGAAAGACTCGATATATTATCTCATGCTTGCTTTCATCAAATAATACAATCGAAGTGGAGGATTTCTTCAAACAACTAAGCCATAGAAGAAATTTGTGCCTTTAAATCCCGCCAAACTTGAAGGCCAGAGGGATGGCGATTTACGTACATCTTCTCAAACGCTTTATCAGAGCATGCAATTATAGTGCTCAAAGCAAGCCCTGCTTCTGCAGCTCCATGCTTTTTTAGCCAATTATACATTGAAAACCTCAGCTTAACCCTTTGAGCCGAATACGAAAGGAAGGAAGGAAAACTAGCCAAATCCGACATTGCATATCCTTCATTCACAAGAGACTCAATTTTCATGTTGATCCTATCCGTGGTCTGACTAAGAATCCGCGGGGACTCTCGAATCATCTTACAGACAACCTCATAATCCAACCCAGCATTAACAATAAAGTCAAGTCTCTCCTGGAGCTCAGCTCCCCTACCCCTGAACAACTTAATCGACTCATTCATTGCTTTGGAGTTCTCTTCGTACCCCAAGCTCAGCATGAACTCCTTCTTCAGCGCCTTGGATTCACACTCCAAATACGAGTTAACCAGAGGCTCAATCCTCCTTCCCAAAGCCCAACTCTTCATTACCAGAGGATCATCCTTCACAACTTTACATAGTCGCTTCTTTCCAACATTCAAGTTAGTAAGTAAAGTAATCGTTCTCTTTATAGTGAAGGAACCCAACACCAAGCAGTGAGACTGCAAAATCCTCCCAATCTCCGAAGCCTCCATCTCAATCTCTGTCAAGAACAGAAAACACAATCTTAAATTGGACAAAAATTTCACAACCCGAATTTCCGGAAACTCGTGCAGCATGACACAAACCCGGTTTACAGACAATCCAAATTTCAGCAAAAAGCCAATCAAGGATAACGCACAACCTCCAGATTCCTCAAAAATCAATCCAGGGCTACTGGTGATTAAATCATCCAATTGTTTCTCGTTGAAAACCCTAGAAAGCAAAGTCAAAACATGAAACATCACCCTCCAATTACAACAACCCTTGTTAATCAACAAATGTTCTCCAATCCAATCACAATCCTTTCCAATAACACTCTTCAACATTTCGACAACCTTAACAAAATCAAAATCAACACCCCCAACCAAAATGCAGGGGTTGGAAGCAACCACATTGATCAAAGTCTTCCGCGAAACACCGAGGTTTTCGTATTCCTGAAGCTTCGAGATCAAGATCCCGGGTTTATACCGAAAAACCTGAGGTGCGAGTTTGAAAACCCTCCCCATCTTGGTGCGGGGTACCCCGAAGTTGCAGAGAGCCTTGTGATTCTCCATGAGCACAACGTCGTCGTTTAGGTAAATCATATGAGACGGGAGAAGGGGCGCGTACTCGGAAGGGGAGAGACCCGCACTCTCGAAGAAGGGCTCGAACTCGTTGATGGGGTGGTAGCGGAGGTAGCGTGAGATGGAGCGCTTGGTATTCACGTGCGGCGTGTGCAAGTGGGTTTTGGCGAGGAGATCCTGGATGAAGGAGGGCGAGTTTCTGCACATGTTGTCGGCGTCTAAGAAGTTAAGGCTGCGCGTGGAGTGGAGGTACTCGAGCAATGCGGCTTGGGCTTCTTTTAGGGTGGCTTTTCCGGCGAATTTGGTAGCAGATTTCGTGCTCTGAAGTCTAGGGTTTTGGCAGGGTTTAAGAAGGAAGAAGGAGCACTGAGCGTGGAGTTTTCGAAAGGGGAACATCGTGGGTGCGGCGTCGTTTCGGAGGGGTGATGATAGAGAAACGTGGAGAGTGAAGTTAGATGGAAGAGAAGACACATCTTTGGGTCAACGGCGCAGCTAGGGCGAACCCACTGCCATGCTGATGCGTTTCAGAAGCCACGCCCAAGCCCACAGTCAACTATGTCCCAACTCATGTTCCGGCGGAGATGGGTTAGTTATAAATATTTGGTTTAATATTTCCTTAAATCACTTCAGAATTTCAAATAGATCCTTTTTTGTTTGACGTTTTAATTGGATCTTTATTTTTGTAAAATTAAAAAAAATAAAAATCTTCCCTTAAATTAGATATACAGTGTTTAAATTGGTGTTATGTGACATGCTGAGAATAATGATGTGGCAGTTTATACATAATTATGATGTGTATTTTGTAATTTCTGAATTAAAAGATTGAGGGTAAATTTGGAAAAAGAAATAAAAAACGGCTTCTTTCTCTAAAGTTAAAGGCAGCTCCTTTCAATATGTTAACATTGATTATATTTTCATCATGAAACTGGAAGACCAGACACAAAAATTAGAACTTTCAGAACTATGTTTTTAACACTCTCAAATGGAATCATTCATGCTAAACTTCTACTTCTAGTTATGTCTAGGTAGATTGCACAGGCTGCTCAGCTCAGATGGCTCTTTTGCCTGCAAACTCTCATACTACTTCATAAGAACATTCCACCCACTTGGGCACATGGGCGTCGGGCACTCTCATTTTTGTACAATCAAAGTCCTCAACCGGAAGAAAACCTGTTCCTTATTGCAAATTTCTAGTTGATGCCAAAATATCAGAAAATCGATTCATTATCAAAAGCCCCAAATCATGCCTAGATCACTGTTACCACACGGTAACAACAATCTGCGAACAGTTAAACAATCATGCTAATTTCCAAAATAGCATACACGATCATTCAGCGATACAAAATCAGAGATCGTATAAAATTCTTCCATCGAAACCAAACTTACAAAACGAAACGAAAAAAAAAATAAAGAAAAAAATATCGGTATTGCAAAAGGTGTGTAAACAAACACCAATATCCAATCGAACAAAAATGAGTGTCCGACGCTCATGGAGCTTCGTATTAGGGTTCGTGGTGGCTAAGGTCGTGCCCGTCGCCCATGGCACCTTCGCCAGAAGTCGCGACTGCGGGGGAGGCGGCGATGTCGTTGGCGAGGAGCTCTATGTTGGTGGCGGTTTTCCTCTCGGCAGCGAGCACCGACCTCCGACGCGCCCCTGGGTTCGTGGACACCATGAAAGCCGACATCAAAACCTATGATACAACTGCGAACAAGCGAAGAACCCACGACGCAACGTATAAGAATAAATCTCTTCACAGAAGCAAACATCAAAATGGGCAAAGGGAAAATGGAAAGTGAAAAGAAAATTTCAAAAACCAAAGAAGAAAGGAAAAACCATTACCAATTTTCCAAAGATTTCAATTGCAGAGAAAGGGCTGCCACGAAACCACTGCTTTTTTTTTTCAGGAACCCTAATTTCGCATTCCTCAGTTGCAGGAGAGGCAAAGGGGCTGCCATTAATTTCTTTTTCCTAATTTGCCCTCAATTTTTTAATTTAGAAATTATAGAAATTATAAAATATAGGTCACAATTATGTATAAATCGCCACGTCATCTAAAACAATACCCTCAGCATGCCACATAACATCATTTTAAACGTCGTTTGTCTAATTTGATGGAAGGTCTTTATTTGTTTCAATTTTACAAAAATAAGGATCCAATTGAGACGTCGAACAAGAAAAAGACCTATTTGAAATTCTGAACGAAAATAGGGACTTAAGGAGACATTAAACCTAAATATTTTTACAACCCTCAATTTCTTGTAAAAAATTCACACCACTTTATCACTCTTGTTTTCATGGTACTAATATAAATTCAAAAAAAATATATTTATTAATTGATTTCTTTGTTATTTAAATATTGGTTTAATACATTATTTGGTCCCTACTTTTAGGGTTTGGTTCAAAATGATCCTACTTTTTAAAAAAGTTCAGTAAAACATCATATTTCGTAAAAAAATGTTCAATCCGGTCCTTTTCGCTCATGCTGTAAAAAACCTAATGATGTAAATGCCACCGTTGCCAAACCTGAGTGAGTTGTGCATTTTAATGAATATGTGACACGTTTGAAGAGGTTGCATTGTGTAAATATTTTAAAATAATTAAAATGGCGTAAGTTAGGTGCAAATCCCAACAGCCACCACTGTCGGACCGAGACCGGTGGGGAACCGCACCGGCGTATCCCGGTGGGTACTAGAGGGAATCCGACGAGACCCAGAGGTGCGGGGGAGCCACTAGCTGGTTATCCTCAACGACAACGACAGCGAAGGAGGAAGAACGCGCGGCCTCCGACAGCTTGTGTGCGAAATAAGAAGCAACCTTAAGTTACTTTCCATAACAACTCGAGAGAGTGCGGAAGAGAGAAGAAACCACCACTTTTTGTCCTCCACCATAAGCATAATGAGTAATAGAGAGAAGACTCGGAGTACCAAGGAGTTGTGCAGGGGTCCTTGTTGCAGTCACAGGATTTTCTAGGAACCAAGGGGCCTTTAAAGAATTCACTGGAAAACCCAGGTAAGGGGAGTTAACTTTTTGATGTATTGATTGAGCATGATGTGTTTCCTTTGAAACTTGTTAATATTGAGAAACAATGTGGATAAATAGTATACCCAATTAGAAGGTTGTGGGTTGCTAAGGAAAAAAATGGTTTAGGATGTTATTCCCAAAATATGAATGCACGGGTTGAAGGATTACAGTGCATGTGGTTTGTAGTAAGGGATAAATGCATATCGTGAAACTTTGGAGGACAGCCGTGGGTTAGCTAGGTTAAGAATGTAAATAAGAGTAGAAAGTTTTAACGTGTTGTATGAGTGAAATATGACAATAAAGTGCATTGGTGATGGGTTATGTTCTGAATAGAGATACCAACATGGGTTTATGGGTATAATAAATTATTATTTTGTAATTGCATGGAATGTTTGATGGGTATTAAATTTATGGAAGTGGTATAAATGTTGAGTAATGTACTGTCATCACATAATGGTACGAGTGCACGTTTTCTTTTTGCAAGTGAAGAGTTTCAATGCATGTGGGGGTCTGAATAGGGATACCAACATGGGTTTGTGGGTATAATAAATTATTATTTTGTAATTGCATGGAATGTTTGATGGGTATTAAATGTATGGAAGTTGTATAAATGTTGAGTAATGTACACATAATGGTATGAGTGCATGTTTTCTTCTTGCAAGTAAAGAGTTTCAATGCATGTGGGGGCCAAGGTAAGATGAAGAGAAATATTTTATTTTAGTCCTGTATAGTGTAGACGTTGGAATCCAGAGATTTAATGGTTTTCGTGGTACCTACCTTGGGAGGGAAATCATAATATGGTTAATACCAAGCGCATGAAATTGTCGTTGTGCATGTGCTGCTATGTCCCTTGTTGATAGGTAAAGTACGCAAATGATATTTTGGGGTTGCATGGGTGTATTATAAGAATGGTGAAAGATTATAGGCTAAGGTTTTCGTTGTGCAGATTTTAAATTTTGGGTCTATAAAATAGGTCTAGGGAAGCTAAAGGAGATTTTTTTTGAAGATATAAAGATTGATGAGAGAGGTGCAAAGGTTATCTAATGGTCACGGTTTTGTTGTTAATAAACAAGGATTCTTTGTTTTAATTATATTGATGTTGTCCTAACAGTGAAATATCTAGTTTTATGGGTTTCGAAAATTATATCATTATTGAGTGGAATAGTATATAGGTGATATAGGGTGGAATCTGGAGGTGGGTGTATAAAACTGGTGCATTGTTAGGTAATGTCCAGAGAAATATTCTCTCTCTAATCAATACATCAATATCTCTCTTCAACCATTAAAAATCATTTATGTTTCTCTTTTTGCATTTAATTATTCAAATAGTCATTTTTGTTTCTCTCTCTCCATTTAATTCTTTCAACCACGGTATTCATCAAACTACATAGCTAACTGATGTTTGGCCATGTTTTTAATGAAATATGAAAGTAGGATCACTTTGAACCAAACCTCTAAAAGTAGGGATCAAACGATGTATTAAACCTTAAATATTTTATCAACATGACGTGATATTATTTTTGTGTCTAAATTATTTAAAAGGTATTTTTACGAAGTCATGTTGTGCCTTGAGTTCAATGGATAATTTCTCCAAAGAAAACACCAAATTGTAATACCTATCTTACTAGTTTATTCAATACAACTACTGCTATAGTAAGATGATGTCCAATGGCCAATTCAACGCGAATATTCAGATATAGTGTAATGGCCAAGACGAGGATCACATACTTAATACCAAAAAGCAAATTTATTAAAGATCCTAATATCTAAGCCTTTGTTTGTTCCCACGTTTGTAACACTAGATAAGGATGATTTTCACATTCCAACAATTTTGAGAGAAAAAAAAAAACCCAACTAAATGTTACTTTTATTTCTTTTTTCCAATATCCACAACAAAATATGTTCTCATAAAATTATTATTATCATTAAAATTAAATATAATGATAATAATAAGATTAATTTGATTATTTTATAAACATTATTTTATATTTTTGTTATAAATAAAACCATTTATCTTTTTCCTTAATACAAACATTCATATATTTTACTTAATTTTCTGTTATGTGCTCATGTGTAGCTCTCCTAATCATAATTTACAAATGAAAATATCAGAATCAGAAATCTGTCAGTTTTACGACACTTTTCTTTTCGGTTCGATTGAAAGAAAAGACGAAAGAGTTGTATTTTTTCATTTCTTTCCATTCAGGATTTGTCACTATAGTATTTTTAAAATTTTAATTTTTTACTACACAATTTTCCAAGTCTATTTTCTATCTTCCGTGTCTGAATATTTTCATTGAAGTTCAAAAACAACAAGGAATGGGAATGGATTCTGCGTAGTAGGAGCCACCTGATGGACATCCCTGCAACAGCGACCATGTGGTGTGATTCATGAACAAATGTCAACAGGGGAAGGGGTGAAAATTTTATAAATGTAAGCCGTCCAGCGAGGCTAAATACACCACACTCAAGAGTAGCAAATTCAAAGGTAACTTAAATGCAAAAACAAAAAAAATGTTGCTCCCGTTCAAGATATTCAGAAAAAAAAAAATACATATAAAAAATTTCTAATCAATATTACAGGTAATAAATAAGAATGCCAAAAATCAACTAGATGAAAAGCTGTAAAGAGAGGATGCAGAGGTTCATTAACAGGTGATGTGATGACTTATGATATGAGAGGTAACTAATAGCTAAAATGATTCGAAAAGAAAAGCAAAGAGAGGGAGTGTCAAAATCATCAGATTCAGTTAAATGCATTCATTGCTTGGGATAGTAATAAGGGTAGTTGTTCATTCCTACAGGTTGGATAGGCGGAAACCCATGTTGGTCTTTCTTTGCAGAAAGAGGAGGGTAAGGAATCTGCCCTTGTGTTGGATAAGGAGAAGGTACAGTGTGAGGGTTTGGATAAGGAGATGCGGAATACGGTACAACAGTTTGGGGGTAATTGTAATTTATAGGGTGGCCAGAGCTTACATGAGCTTTACCAGGCTGCATATAGCCTGTGGTCATAGGTAAGCCAGCCATTGGAACCACTCCAGAGGGAAATGGCGGCTGCCCAGTTTTTCCTTTGTTGGAATCAGCATATTTTACAATTATATTCCTTCCCTGCAATCAAAACAAGTAACATGTCATAACTTCCAAAATTTATACAGCTTCAATATGAATTGCAATTTCCATTAAAAAAAATAACAACTGCCTGCAATCAAAACACATGAGATTGTTATTGATCATGCTAGTTTATTGTCTAGTTAGATAATTACCAATTAGGAAAAGAATCTCCTTCCAATATACTACATGGTAGGGGTTTGTATTTTAGTCATAAGTAGGGTTAAACATAAAAACAAATTCAGATGTAGGTTGAATAAATTTTGGTATCCCCAAAATCTGTGTTTCTGACTACCAATATCTAATAAATATGTTAATTTGATCCTAAAAGTTATTCATTCTGTTACTTGTAAATTAATAATATAGACGTACTAATTTTCTAGTGTCAGATGCTATCATCCTTGCAAATATCAACATTCTTAGTTTAAGAGTAACATAGTTACTATCAAGACCTGAGAACATATTTATTAAAGGTTGAGAATCAAAAACACCAAAATATTTTAAGAGAAACCAATTTCAATAGGGGTAAATTTCGAAATATAAAAAAATTATTTAACCCTATAGTCTAATATGCAGCCTAAAAGTGTGTAAATCACCATATTTTATTACTTTTTCTTTACCGTATAATTAAGCTGCCTTTTTCAATGATCTTCCATTTCTTATTGTCACATCCAAGACATTTTTAAGCACAGAAATAAACAGGTCCCACTCTAACAGCTAACCTCGGACTTGATATAAAATATGAAGCGTTTGCTTACCCCAAGAGTCTTTTCAAGATCATCTATGGCCTTCTTGGCAGCTTCTGCTGTCTTGTACGTGACAAAGCCAAAGCCACTACAGTTGGAAATAAAACAATAATAACACGTTACAGTAAGAAAACAACTCAGAGAATTACCGATACATAGATGAAATAGGTTGTTAAACATGATTTTTTGAAGTTGATAATTCAGAGAACAAAATTTTGGAACTTCAAATTGAGACTTCGACAGAACAAATCGGTACAAATATAGATATATGAAATTGATAATTTCAGAGAACATACAATTAACATATAGTTTTTCCCTATGTGACTGTTGCAAATATATAGACAGAGCTCTATATATGACCGTTGCTCTATATAAACCATTTTCTTTAAAAGAAAAATAATCAAAGCCATTCCTGACAACCCGTTTCTGAGCTACTAAAGTGAGCACAAATAGATTTTTTCAAAAGCAACACTGGATGCTCTCCACCAGTGAATACATGAATACATACTTAAGTGGGCTGGGGTAACAAATTAACAACTATCTTTCTCAGGCAATCGAGCTTCTCTCATGGAAATTAAAAAGACTATAAAGTTTGTATCCAAGTAATACATGTTGCTACTTTTACCGTGATTCATTTGTATCCCTGTCGTATGCAACTGAACCTTCTTCTATTTCACCATGCCTCGCAAAATAGTTGAGCAGCAGTTCACTTGTGACTTCTGGTGATAAGCTTCCTATATAAAGCTTCCTCAGGGAAACATCAGGAGCACTACTTGTTCCACTTAGACCCTCACAGGCTAGATTACAGACAGCCAATCTTCCCTGAAAACACAAATTTCTACAATCAATCAGGGAAATGTCGGAATGACAGCTGCAGACAGTTTCACACATATTAATAGTTTTTTCATTTTTTGGGGGTTTAGGAAGGACAGCACCTACACAACTAAACTACTAAAATCTATAAGAATAAAGAAAATACAAATCACAAATAACCTTCCTGTGTATTTTCGACCTTAGGCCCTAAGGTTTAAGAAATGTCACTAGGCCCGAATGTTTCTCAACAGTACAAGGTAGGTAAACGTAAATTGGATTCTTCAACATGAGAAGTATTGAGAAAAGTGCACAAACCCTGATTACAGGTTGTTTGCTACCAGAAAATAGCTCCCTCAACAAAGAACCACATACAAAATAATCTTCCTGATACATTTCATAGTTTGGGTGTATTGGGATAGGCAAGTTAAGAGATTCAAAGAGGCAAACTCAGATACCATGATGTTGCTAAAGCAAAACTGCAGATTCATGTATATAAGAGATAAAAATCCAAAGCAATAAAATGCGGCAAAGCTTACATCAATTAACTTGCTAGAAGCTCTCAATGCTTGCTGAGTTGATTCCATATTTTTGAAAGTAATAAATCCATAGCCACGGGTCTTCCCTGTTACCTTATCATAGATCACAGCTCCTTCCTCAATTTTCTCCATGCTCTTCAAATGCCTGGAAAAATAAGCAATGTATAAGAGGCAACATACAGAGAAGAAAGAATTTTTCATTTTTTTTAGCTCTCAAGGCTTGAGCCAGAGACATGGTACAGGGTGGGAAATACAGGGACAAAAATTTGGAGCTCTAGAAAATAAATTTTGTTGGGCAGATTCCATGTGACATGGAAGCAATCACATGCATGACACACTAAACACAATCACCAATGCACTCACAGCACGCAAAGTTTCTGAATTGGTATTCCATGCCAAGCCACGAACAAAAAGCTTTCGATGGGCAGGATCAGCACTTGCAATACTTTTTATTTCTTCTGCAATTGAAGGATATTGGGACCCTCTTTATGCCTCAACATGAAAACAAACACACATGCACACGGTCAATCACACAGCATACAAGTGGGAGCAATTTCTTTTGGCCCCTTTTTATGCAAAGCACACCAAGCAAGCAGAAGGTACCAACAATTCAAAGATGACAACTGCACATTGTATACACACAAATGTAAAGCAATGCCCAAAAAAGGATTCTGTTCCGAAAAACTGAGGCAGAAAATTAATACCTGCCTCAAAGTAGAAAAAATTATTTTCACCAAGCATTTATTGATTTTATTTTAATGTTTTAGGTACAAATGGTCGATTTTTGTTTCATCTAGTCATAATTATAATAATGCTAAATTTGTCAATTAACAACCATGATGCCCTGAGATGACAAGCCTTGGCACACCAGTAACTAGTAAGGACACTGCCTTGTGTCCTAGACACATAAGGTTCAAATCCACAAACAATCTCTCCCCTTGCAAGGATAATGTCATATACTTCTTTCCTCCCCCAATCCCACTATGTGATGGGTCACCCTTCTAGAACTGTGACAACAAAGTGCACTGGGTCTGGGTCAGCACTAAGTCATTAACTACAGCCTAGATTATAACACCACCTTTCATCCCCACAAGAAGAAACAGCTGGCAATGGGGGTGAGACAGCTTAATGGAATGCAAGAAGGAGGAAATTGTTATGGTTGTCCATATTTCAATCTGTACTTAGAAAAAGGGACAAAAATTAAGTTTGAAATTATTCCGAGGACCGTGTCAATGGTGAAACAGTGAAAAAAAAATGCTAATTCCTAAAGACCCATGCTTCAACAATTTTAAGGCCAAATCCTGCAATTCCAAACTTTACCACATACTCACAAATCCAACAAGGTTAAAAAACTATATATTACAGTCCCCAAAGGACACTACTACAAGATACAAGTTCCACACGAGCCAATTCAAAATTAAAATACACAATTCAATGAAAGAACTGCAATACCAACGGATGAATGCGAAAAAAGATAGCAAAAAAGCATGGGGAAACTGATTGCTCGGAGAGGATGACGGAAAAAGAAAGAAGAAGTTGAAGAAGGAAAGCAGTGGAATTGAGAATATGAAACGCACAATTTAGCTAGAAGATCAACAAGCTGGGGTTTAGCAAGAGGTTCAATGAGGAAGCGAAGTTCTTCCTTGGAGGCAAAATCACCGTTTCCTGCTTCGTCCAGTTTTCTCTTCTTCAAATCTTCCATGTCTTCTTCTCCACCTTCTTCCACTCAACACCTCCGAACCCAATGCATTAGGTCTTTAATTGGGCCTCTCTTATACATGCACCATGGGCTTCTGGTTTATATGCAGTACGGGCTTATCTTGCAAGAAACTCTAAGGCCCGTGTTCGGCCCAGCCTCACCGTAAATAAATTTGTAATATACTTTCTATGTATAATCAAATTATTTTGTCATTTTTTTAACAAAAAAATATAATTTGCTCTTACAGATTTTTAAGTGTAGAGACACATCTACCTTTACTACAATACAAAATTTATATCTATATATAAAAATTATAATTTTATTAATTTTGTTTGAACCAGTTAATAATTAATAATTGAGATAATTCAACATATATTTTATCTTTAATAATTATCCATTAAGCATATTATTTTTAATAAATATATTTAACAATTATTAAATATCAAATACGATGTTTAATTTTCTTAATCAATTGAAACAAAATTAAATAATTATATTAAGATTATAATTTCTTTTATACTAAAAACAAAATGTGTCAATATTTATACTATTTATCTTTCTCAATTTATATATTACTTCCATTTATTATCATCCTTGAACAAAAAACTTACTTACTCTTTAATTTTACAAGACATTTTTTATTTTATTTAAATTTTGAATTATAAAAATTTCTTAAAACTTTGAAAGTTACTCAACAATATAAAAGTAAATCTACTTTTATACATAATTATATGTACATAATTTTCAAAAATACATTGAGAAACTATAGATATTTCTTAACATTATAAGAAGCAGAAGAGGACTTCCAATTTGTTTTACAACACCTTCAAAGGATTTACATTGCTCTTTTCTTCAAACTCTATATAAAGAAGACTTTTTTTTTTTAGAAACAAAGTTGATGAAACTATTGAAACAATGACGAAAACAAATTTGCGTAATCTTAAATAATTCTTTCATTTGTGTAAAATAACACTTTTTGTGTTTCATAACTATCTAGAAAAGTGCATAACTTTTTTTATGAGACATTGTGATCTTTTAAATTAATTTTTATGTAAACTTTTGTGTTTCATTAGAAAAAATTAACCAATGGTCAAAATTTAACGATAAATTAAAATTATTAAGAGTAAAAATCTGTTTTTAAAGTGCATGTTAATAAATTTTTCCAATGATAAGAAAAAATTGTTTATAATTTACTGACAATATATATTTTTTTTTGTAATTATCTATTGGTAACTGTTGTGATTTGATTTTTTTTTCCTTCTCCTTCTTCTTCTCTTTTGCTAACATTGTCATCAACTTCTCCTCCTTTAACTATTTCTTTGGCTTCGTTGTTGTTGTTGCCATTCTCCTCCTTTATTTCATTGTCTTTCTTTTTCACTACCTCTTCAGCCTCATTCGTCTTTTCTTTTTTCCTTGTTCTATTCTTTTTTTTAACTTATGTATAATTAATTTATAACAAATATTATCATATTTGGTGAAAAAAATTTCACCTATTTTACCAACGTATTTATTGAAGAATTTTAAAAGAACTTTAATTACTAACAAATTTTTAAAAAATTCAATTACCGACAAATTTTTTAAATAATTAATTACAAACATATTTATCAAAGAATTTTAAAAAAATTAATTATCAACAATTTACCTACTACACATTTAAAAAAATTATCGATAAATTTATTAATAGATTTTACCACAAAATACTCAAAGTTCAAAATGGAAACTTTGACACTCATTTTATCAACAAAATTTATTGATAAAAATATTCGTCGATAATATAAACTCAAAGTGGATTTTACTAATAAATTTATTGATAGATCATCAATTCAATGTTTTTGTTGATAATAAAAAATATATATTGACATATTTTACCATTGGATCCATTATTGAAAGATATTTTTGTTATTAGTTAAAATTCTAAAATCATTTAGTAAAATTCCTTAGTAAATTTTATTTTATAGATAAATTTTTTCTTTCTTAAAATGTGATTGGGCAATTTAGCATTTTTTTTGTACTGTTTAGTCAATAATAATTGTGTTCCAAATAATATTTAGTATTTAACAAGGAGTGAGTATTCCAAAGAGCACTTGGTGTCAAGAATGATTATGTTCAAAAAACACTTAATCTCAATCAAGAGTGGTTGTATTCCAAATTGTAATATTTGGCTTTAATAAAGAGTGATTGTTTTTCAAATAATACTTTGGTGAAATTTGACGTGATCAGGTCACAAAGACATTTATGCTTAGCCAAAAGGGGAATAAGGGTCAAATAAAGTTCAAATCAATCTATTTTAATTGAAGGTTAAGTCGAGTCAACTTGAATCAAATTGAGTCAAATCAGCTAAGGTTGAATATATTTTAATCAGTCAAACTGATGTCGAATTAGCTCAAGTTGACTTGAACTAAAAGTTAAAATAAGTCGTATTAAATTAAAGGTCGAACTAAGTTAAGTTAGACTCAAAGGTGAAGTTGAGTTCTCCGTAAAATAGAAATTAAATTATGTTATTCAAACAACAAAATTGAAATCTAAGATATTTCAATTACACCATCCAAACTAATTATTTAAGAAATGAATATAATTCAATTGCAAGTAATTCAATTACTAAATATTTCGATTTTTTAGAATTGTTTTAAAGTTGTTTTTTCATACATAATGTAAAGGATTGTTGTATTTAGTGCAATTTAAACTAAAGAAGTAATTGTTCAATACCATCATGATTATAGATATTTGTTAAGTGGTTTTTAAGTTTAAATCAATTATATAAAATCTGAATTTGTTAAGTGAACTGTAAGTTTAAAACAATCCTATAGAAAGATCATATTTACATTAATTTATATATTTTAAATTAATCTTATAGTTAATGTAAAGAAAAAAGATAATTAATCATAAATAAACCATACAATAAAAAGAATTGTCAAAAGTATTTATATACGACCCTCACTTAGTGAAAGTGTTTTCAGTTTTTCTCTTTATGTGTGAACGAAGAATGATGTGAGATTTGTGTGGGAATGCAGAACAAGATGCACATAGACATGTTTACGTTTTGAAGTTGCTGCCAAGAACACGTTTCTCACACTTACATGTTTGATTGTCTATTGCAAGACCAAAGGCAGCAAAAATAAAGTATCTTATCAAAACAATTGAACCATGATTAGGGGACAGTTGCTTCGAGTTCTGTGTCCAGTTTGGGTTTTTTCTTTTGGTAATCAAACATTACTTTGAGTTGCTGGCTCTGCTGTTGAATTAGCATTTGGAGATTTCGTTGCATCTAGGAAACAAGCACAAGATAGTAAAGGGTAAGTCATCCAAATGCTCGAGTTTCATAAAAAAATTCATTCATGTGTCAGTAGATATTTTTATCAAAGAAATTCTATGTATTACCTCTAGTTGTTGGCAGATATTCCTCCGAACCTCTAGTTGCAGTTGCCTTGATTCCTCAATTTGCATGTGGCTGCAGAGTTGAGAAAGCAGGTTAACTGTTTGATATTTTAGTTGAAAGATCTCTTGCTATTACTGCATATAAAAAAAGGTATCATAACAACACAAAAGTGTAGATTGTTGTAGTTTAAGTAATGCTACATTTTCACTTGAAGCTCAGCCACCCCATCCATTCTCTGTCCTTCCTCGGATTTTTCTGAAAGGCAAAGTGGTAACTGTAAGGTATACCCCAATAGCAATGAAATTATAATTCATAGAAGCCAACAAAAAATGTTGTAGGGTTGGTTGTGTTTGGTAGAAATATTTAAATATCAGAAGGCAGAAATTGAGGAATCATAATGATATGTATCCGGACTTAAGATGTGTCCAAATACATTTCTCTAATTTCCACCTTTCTCTTTTCACTCCAATTGAGCTTACCAATGGTACAGTTCAAAAGAAAGATGTTTTGAGGAATTTCAGAAGGTATATGCATTACGGTAATATAACACCATGGCAATGACAGAAGTAATTTACCCTGCAAAGCTTTGTGCATGTTTATTGTAGACCTACACTTCTGCAAGGCACATGTTAGAAACATTAGTGAGACAATTAGGTGAAACAAAATTGATCACTGGAATTGGATTTTACCTGTAAGTGACTTTTAACATGAGAAATGGACAGCAAATCTGATTTCATCATATCTAGTATAGCCTTAGGTTTTGCCTCTGCGATTAACAATGAACAAATTAAGTAACAAGAGGTTTCTTTGTTGTTTTTTACTTTTAAGTGTAAAAAATAGTTAACTTACTTTCTGGACCACCAAGACTGTTAACAATCATCATAAATGGCTCGTGTAGATCGTCGGTCCATTTTATTCTTCTTTTGCCTCTTCTAGAAGCAGAGTTGCTAGAAGTTACACAGGCAACCCCACAAAGTCTATGAGGAGCTTGCTTTTGTGGCTTTGTACATGATTCCAACTAATATAAGACATATTGCATCTCATCAGCACAAAAATTCAAACTATCAGATAATGATGTGTGTCTGTTGTATGAACCATTTTTAAGTTTCCATGAGTTTTACTATCAGAGAGAATTGGTTGGAGTTCCTACATCCTACACAAAGCGTTGGGTTTATCAAAACTAAGTTAAGAACATATGAATGGATTCTCCGTTTGATATCATATATATAAAAAATTAACCTGAGTGTCAACGATCAATCATGCACCTATGAATTTCTATACAAGGGAAGACTGATAATTTTTTCTCTAAGCGAAACTAAGATGAAAAGGGTTATGATGGAGGCTCTTTTCTCTAAGGAGTTTTCACATTAAATCATGTATATTCAAATGGAATCAGAAACTACTAGCCACACACTGAAAAAGTAAGCACCTGGTTTCTCTGAAAGGAAATTTCAAGGGGCCTTTCATCCGTGGCAGCATCATCTCTGAGTAATTTATCTTCTTCTTGGGAAAAGTGATCGTAATATGGCATACCATCAGGCTGCATGCTGCTATGTTTTTCAGAATAGGAAGTAATTTTACAATATTTTTCAGAAGAAGAAGGACAATCTGCACCAGTGCTGGACGACAAGAAAGATTCAGCAACCGGGCACAAGGAGCTTGTGAATTGAGACGAGGGTGGATCTTGTTTGGTGGTAAAGTTATCCCCAGAGGCTTGGCAAATATTCAGCATGTTAGAGTCAAAGCACCAAGCAGGAACTTCGATCTGATGCTGATGATGAGCATGTTGTTGAGCTTGAAAACTCACAAGCCCTTTTGTTGCAGTTGCACAAAAGCCTTGTGGGGTTTGAATTTGAAGAGGAGTGGTGACAATGTTGAAAGGTGAGCTTTTTGGCTCAAGAACACTCATTTGGTCTGATCCAACAACCTTGGCTAGGTTGCTAATCCCCATGTATTCCCAATCAGTTCCGTACATTTGGGAACTACACTGATACATGCTTCTCTACTCTCTCAAAACCTAACCTAAAACACCTAAACTCTTGCCGAAATTTAGTTACTCCATTTCTGTGATGCTCATTTATATGCTAGAAGAGAAAAGGTATTAACAGTCTCTACCTATACAAGACTTCAAATAGTTTTTATTTAAAATAAAAGGACGTGTGGGAGAATAAAAATATGTAAGGGATGAACAGTGTGAGGAAAAGTTAACAATGTATACAGACATAGTTGTGTCCTCGTACAAAGCGAATTTCTCAATGCATTAGGACATGGTTTCTGTCTAAGTACATTCTGACCTATGAAAAGTATCAAGCATTGTAGCATCACAGAGAAACTATGGACAGACATTCTTAATTCATTGATGCAAAACAACTATAGTTGTTTATTCTACTCAACAGCAATTAGAACAATGCATTACTTTGGACAGGCCGGAACCCCCCAATCTTCCAGTCATTTTTTACATATCTCATGTGAAACATTTTCCGTTATTCAAATTAGATAAAATTATTATTTTTGCACCGCCAATATATATTTGCTAATTTATTTATATGATCTTCTGAAGATAACATTATAACATTATCAAATATTAAAATAAATAATGCAACTTGAATGGTGTAATTAGAATGATTTGAACGAAGAAATAGTTCTCTCACTAAGTTATAATTTACTTTTTATGATAAGGGAAACGACGATACTTTTATAATAAATTACAAGTTTATTATGAATTTTAATTAAATTTGGCATAGCATAAAGATACTATTACAGGTCACTTATAACTGGTATAGTAACTTTTTTTATGTCATTAGTCTCACATCACTTTGTTTTGTGCTGATCATTCTCACCTCTCTACATCTTCTACCACTGGTTAAAGGTTTGTATTCCTTTGGTTTTGGTTTTTATATGATTAAACGTAGAGTTGGTATTATAAGGTATTAGCTCTTATGAATCTTTTGGGGATTTAATAATTGTATTGATTATTAAATATATGTAGAGTTGGTTTTTATTTGATTAAATGTCTAATTCTTTTGGGAGTTTATTGTTTAAGGAAAGCTTTCAATGTGCTAATTATCATGTGTATTTATCTATAACCTTCAATAAATTCTTCACATTATCATGTTACATAGAGATGATTTGAACAAAAACTTGAATTTCAACAAAGATTTAGGTCTTTATGAATGTTACATAGAGATGATTTGAACTTTTTCCATTTTTCATGAGAATAATTGCCTCCACAGTGTTGATCTCATTAATACGTGGTTATTCTTCTTTCATGATAGAATATATAGTCAATGCTTATCTAGCCCAAATGAAGAACTTTCTCCTTTTTTTTTTAGTTTTCATTCTTTAACTTGAAACTGTCAGATCTTATATAAAAAATATTCATAGATTGATACTACATGTTTAAAATCATAATTTTACAATCTAATGATCATCATGTTTTACCAATGTAAATATATCTTAATTAATGAATATAGTAATATAAAACACTTATATTAGCTAAAGTCGCACTCAACTTGACTTAATTTAATTGGATAATTAAAAATACAATCCAATAGATTATTCTAACCGATCGCAAAAAACATAAGAAAATTCCTATCAACATATTTTATAATATTACTTATAGTAAATTAAAATTAAATTTTTAATATGACCTTTAAGATATATATATATATATATATATATATATATATATATATATATATATATATATATATATATATGATTTTAATTAATTAAAGATGCTTTATTTTATAATCTATTAGAATCATATTTGCCAATAAATGTTAACATTAAGGGTGAAATTTTTGCATTCACCTCAAACAAAAACAAATAATAACACATAAAATTGCATCTATAATATGTATATTTTATCCAAACTAAAAAAGTAATATATACAATATAGTATATTAATATCTAGAATAACAAGTATACAATATAGAATAAATCATGCCAAAATTTAATATGAATAATGCTATATGTAACTTTAAACGTAGTAACACTTCAGATATGTGTAGCTTAATTAGATTTTGTAGTAGCTTTTAACTGTTAGGTACCCGGTTTAAATTTGATTGGTGTAAATATTGGATTATTACTATTATTAACGGTGAGAAAACATTTCAAAAAGGAAAGAAACCGCCTTTTTTTTATATTTCAAAGCATAAATACAACATAATTATAATTTTTGTTCTATTTTATGTCTTTCTTCTTTTGTAAAAAAACAAAGAATTTCTTACATCTATATTTATATAATTTAACATCTTACTAATAAAAGATATTATAGAAATTTTTTAAAACATTAGACATTTATTTACACATAATTTTTTATATAATTTACTTAATAACCATCTAGAATATTGTTGTTACGAATTGTCATTTGTGTAGTTACATGTACATTAGTACAACATATTAAAACAAAAGGCCTTGGATTACGTGCACGTGGCTGCTAGCTTGTCCGAGGTAAACGTGAGTGAGTCTAAATGTGAAAGAAACCTTAGAATAAAAACGATTCAACTAATCATTTTCAAGAGTCAAACTTAAAAACTTTGAATGAGAAATTCATAATCTATTTTCAGCTAAACAAAAGCTACTTTTTTTTATCAATGGCAGCAATAAATTACCTCTGAATAAAAATTTTGTGTTAACTCCAATGTTAAAACCAAATCATAGTAACTAAAAAATTAAAAAAAAAATTAAATTCAAAGATTTCTGCAAACAATAAATTATTTTTGTATAAATAAAATTGGAAACACAGGTATCAAGACGTGAGTATCATTTACTAAAAGGAAAGATGAGAAAGAAATTTTTTATTTGGGAACTATAAACCCATTAAATGTCATTTTATTAAGATCTTAAGCAAAATGAATTTTTATTTCAAAACTTAAATGTTTATTCAAAATTTAAGGAGACGTGAATATCATTTAGTATAACTTTAGTAAATAGTAGCGAAAACACGTGTGCGTGTTTATTTTTCTTCTATGATAATAACAAATATTATTATTATTATAAAATTAAATATAAATAATTTATAATTATATAATAAATAGTTTTATTTATTTTGTATATAGTTTTATAATTAAAATATAGATAAATTTAAAATAACGGTTAAATATTAAAAATACAGTTACTAAATAGTAAAACTAACAAGATAATTATTTTAATTTAAAAAAAATATTTAAAAGATAAAATTGAAAAAAATATGTGAACATCAAAAAGTTAAATATCCTTTATATAGATATATATAATTTTGTTAATTTTTTGCCAGTATAGTATGCTTTTAATCTTTCTAAAATATTGTAATTTCAATTTTTTTCTCCCTCTTTTAATTTTGAAATTTAATATTGTTTTTCAAAAATTCTATGCAAATAATTCCCAATATAAAAGACCATTTGAAAGACTAATAGTATTATATTTTGAAACCAAAAGGGCTTAAAATAAATAAATTAAAAAGGGTAAAACCATGTTTGAACAGGTTTAAAGATTCCAAAATTATATTTTAGTGTATAATTTGAATGTGACAAATTCATAAATATTATTGGGACATTGTGAAGAAAATGGTTAGCAATAATAAGAGAATATGTATAAAGGTCGAAAAATGAAATGCCAAAGAAGGACGGCCACAAGAAATAAGATTCAATAAAAACAAGGCTTCGAGATTCCGGTCTATTCAAGGTTCCCTCCCCAATTAATTAACAATACAATACGTCCCTTTTTATGTTTTCTATGCTAAATATTTTCATTTTTTTTATCATTAATTTATAATACTTTTAGCAAACCTCTCAACAATAACAACCATAAATAACTTTTAATATTGCTCATTACCTTTACAACATATTACAAAATTAAAAGCTTTTTCTTAAGCTTAATTACCTAATTCATCATTTTTTAAATAATTAATTGATATATATATATATATATATATATATATATATATATATATATATATATATATATATATATATATATATATATATATATAAACAGAGTTTAGATTTAGGACGACGTTTTGGTATTATCGATTTACCAGGTTTTCAAAATACACTTATAAACACTAACTTTGAGGCTTTAAAATGTATTAAACTTTTTTAATATATTAATATTTTAAGGACTCGGTAGAAAAAAAACAACAAAGAATCTAGTTTCATATAAATATATTGTAGAGCCTAGATGTTCAATTCTAACAATCAATATTTTGAAAGAAATACATGGGTTTGTCATGCAATTTTAAGATATAAAAGATTATTCGTTATAATTAAATTTCTCTATACTGATTAAAAAAATTCTTCAGTAGTGTTCTACACATTTGTATTAATTCCATTTTCTAAATATGAGCATTATGATAATTGAATAAATAATGAAAATCTTGTCTATTTTTTATTCTATCAAATCAATTATAATTATTGACTTATTTTTCTCATTAACAACTTAATTTTCACTCTCTCTTTTTTCCTTTCTTATTTTACTTCTTCACTTTCAACAGTTCATATTTAGGGCCAAACTCATTAAAAGAGGAAAAAAGGGGGTATAAAATTAAAATAATAATCTCTTCTATTAATAATTTTAATACAATGAGAGAAATTTGAAATGTTAAAACTGATTAATCCAAATTCAACTTAATTTATGGGAAAAATAAGATGAATTTTGGATTGAATATATTTTAGGATCATATTGAAAATTTTGGCTTAAACAAATTCTAAGGTTCCGCAATCAAGATACGAGGATTGATTTTAGTTTTAAGAAAAGTAAAATCACTCTTTAATGCTTCTTAAATTTGAGCAGCCAAACACAGAACCGACCAAACCAAATCATATGTAACAGCTCAAAACAAAACAAGAAAGAAACACAGAACGAGCAAAACAATGGCTTCTTGCTGAGAAAACACATAAGACTCTGCTTACAAAGTTTATTCCCTCCTCCCCTAGTAAAGCAATGCTACTTGTTTGTTTCTATAGAATATATAATGTAAGCACTCTAAATTATGTACTAATTCATATAGAGTTTGCATATGTAGGATAAACAACAATGCTATAACAAAATCACAGGATGTAAGCATGCAGAAAACTGTAATTTTATACATAACCATATCAGATTATTGGCTTGGAGAGGCTTGGGAAGTGAAGAAGGAATTGTTGGCTCCTTCAGAAACAGAAACTTCACCATCTTTATGAGTAATTGTTGTCTCATCAGTGCCTGAATCTTGAGTATTTGAGAGGTTATTACTTGTCTTTTGCTGCTGGTCAAACATTTTTTTTAGTTGCCTTCCTTGTTCCTCAATTCTCAGCTGCAATTTTCTCTGAACCTGTAACACCAAAGTAAGTTATATGAAAACTTAAGTGAGGACAGAGTGTTAAAAGAATCCAAATATACCCTCTCATTCACTACTTTTAGCATCCAATTCCTCAAAATATGTGCCTAACTGTTATCCACATTTTAGCACATGACAGTGCAATTTCACATCATCACCTATGCCAAAATGGGTATGTCTTGAATCAGAGAAAGGCCAAAATAGAGATGTCTAGAAGTTTGTTTGTAAAAATGATACTTTATCTTCTAAGTATGTGAGGTATTGGATTTCATTGTTCTTCTGTGACTAAAATCTCTACATCATTTCTTCGATCTAAAGCTGGTTGAAGGTGAAAAATTGTGAAATTCAATGTTTAAGATTCAAGAAACTTTCAGCTGGTTTGGCCAGTATTCAAGTTTTTCTTACAAGAGGAGGGAAAGGGTCACAGATTAAGTACATTGTAGGAATAAAAATTCACCAGAAAAATGATAGCGTGGATATACCTCTAGTTGTTCGTGAAGACACCTTTGAGCATCTAATTGAAGCTTAAGTGCCTCTCTAATTTGTAAGCCTCTGAAGATCAAGAACAGTGTTAGTTTGGTAGATTACAAAACGAACCAAGAAACTTGAGGACGTACTATTACTACAGGAATATATTAAGTAGCATTACGTTTTGACATCAAGATGATGCACATTTTTTATGTGGCTTCTTTTGTCTGATTTCCCTGAAACAGAAGAAAGTTTTCGGTTCAGTATGTGGAGTTAACCTGATATTTGAAAGAATAAAAGAACAAAGAAGATCATGAATAACTTGTGGGAAGAATAACGCAAAGGAGAACAATAGGTCATATCCTAAAGGAGAAGAAAAATATAAGATGTAATAGGTTTTGTGATAGAGATAGATTAAGTGTTGTATAGAATATTATGAGCTGTTGTATGAATAACATAACTCGTACGAAAGAGATCAAGTCAAACTTTCTACCATGTCAGGGAAGAAATGCAGTTATTCTGCATTGGAACTTCTGCAATCTACATTAGTTTATTTAAGTCTCAACAACAATTAAAGAATCAAAACAAAGGGAAAAAGAAGGTATTTCATCATTTGTGACATGAATGTCACTAAATTCAGGCACAAAGAAATGTAGATGACATGAAAAAGAAACTACACTGCAAGTCTGGTAAATAACAAAATAGAATTCACCTTGACTAGGCTCTGGAATGAATTTTGCAATTCTATATTTCTGCAGATGACTTTTGACATGGAAGATAGTCAAACCATCTGTGTCCATCATCTTTAATATAGCTTTTGGTGTTGCCTCTACAGTCAAACAGCAACAGAGGATTATCAGATGTTACACAGATGCATAGCCAATTAGAAAATTTAGTTAAGTTACATACGCTCAGAGCCTCCAAGGCGATTCACACACTCAACAAACTTCTCATGAAGATCCTTAGTCCATCTTATACGTGTTTTGCTTGAGACTGCTGCCCCATTAGAAGCAGAGTTTCCAACAGTAGACACACTTCCTGCTGAAAGTGTTGGAGATAACTTCTCGATCTGAGAAGAAAATCTCATATGTGCAACAGGTAAATCAAAAGATCCACGAGCAACCTGCAAACAAGGAAATTAACTTCATAAAGAATCTTCAGTAATGGACACATGAAAAAATTTTCATGTGGGGTTTGCCAAAAGGAAAACTTACCGTGCGATCCTGAATTCCTTTGTTAGGAAATGAGGAGCCCCTGATGACACCATCAATGAACAACTTCTGTTGTTGAATTGGAAGGAACTTGGTGGTGGGAAAATTCCCACATGAAATTTTATTGGACTTTTCAGGGGATACACGACATTGATCATTATTGAATTGAGATTTCACTATGGACTGCAAAGTGTTTGAAAAATCATAGCTTAAGTCAGGTTGGTTTGCTGAGTCCAAGAAAAGGTTGTCCCTGGGAGATTGATACAAAGGGAATTCCGAGTCATTAATCTTGCATAACTGAGATTGAACACCGAGTTGGCAATCATATTCTGCAAATCCCATGCAGTTTTCGGCAGCATAAAAGGCAGAAGCTGGTGACTCAAAACGGCTGATAATGGTGCCAGATGATTTGACATGGCCTATGTTTGGCAACTGATCTGTGGCTTCTCTTCCAACCATCGCAAGTGGTCCCATATTCCAGGGCTGTCTGATATCAAAATATTGACAGTAATGATTACCAAACTCAGAATTAAAATCCCCACTCAGTCCATGACTTTGTTGAATCAAGCCTCCCCAATGAACCTTGTTCTCGTTCATTGACACAATATGGACCCAAAATTTTGATGTAGGATGGTAACAAGACTAATGCATATATCAATAAATAAAAGAACTCTTTGGAAGCACATAAAGATTGGGGAGGGGAGAAGAAGATTGGAAAGGTAACAATAGGAAAGCTCATAAAAATTATGTTTTATATTCCGAAAGGCTTGAGGTATAAGATTTGAATCTAACTGTCTAAATGCTACCGTGCAAGGTCATTAGCTATTAATTATTCTAGAAAAAAGGGATAAGAATGAACAATAAAGAATTGACATTAACGAAGTAGAGTACATGGAAACAAACAAAAAGTTTTGTCGAAATGTTGTCTTCACGTGAATTAAAACCAAATGCAAAAGAATCAATAGGAAAAGTAGGAACACTAAGCAACCTAAGTTAGATGGGTCTAAAAAGAGGTTAAGGGAAGTTCCATAGAGGACAAGTTCAACAACAAAGGTCGATGATGATGGGTCATAGATGAAAAACGGTCCCAGAGTAATATTAAATACCATTGATCTCTTAAAAATGGAGAATATTGAGATGG
This sequence comes from Vigna umbellata, assembly GCF_029865625.1. Classification (NCBI taxonomy): domain Eukaryota; kingdom Viridiplantae; phylum Streptophyta; class Magnoliopsida; order Fabales; family Fabaceae; genus Vigna; species Vigna umbellata. Next base: position 23,522,537 of record NC_142169.1, read on the forward strand.
CCTTATGGGCATCTGTAGTGTCATAATTAAATGTTAGATAAAGATACTGGCATAAATTCACATATAATAATACATCTGTTATTATTCCTACAATGGATTCGGATGAAATAACTTTAACCACACACAGGGATGACAAATATGTTATCAAATTAAGTCATGTTCCATTGCTTCCTGCCACTGCATCTTGCAAAGTGGGGGTATCAGAAGTTACCAGAAAAGTGCATCTAATTTTTATATTCATCGTAAAAGCACAATGGAACTTTAACTATAAGATTCCCAGTAAAATTCAGTAACCTAATGGACTCTCCATTACATAAAGGTAAAACAAAGACACATATTCAGTGCATTCATATGCACTCTCACTTCCGTGTTGCTGTACATCTTTCTTTAGACATATTTCTTACCTCTATTTTCTTTTAATTCCTTCCTTTTTATTTTCTTGGTGAATAAGGTTTTACTTGACAAAGGGAAAGGGAACGTGTTAGAAATGATGCACAATGTATAAAAATAAAGAAAATGGAAATCAACACGTTTAATGTGGAAAACCTTTGATGGGAAAAATCAGGGGCTGAGGACAACCTAATTCATTCATCACATAAAAATAATTGGGAACAAAAGAAATATAGATAGAACATTTTATTCATCTTTTATTTGTGCCATAAGGTAGATTTTTCTTTGTTTTATGTTTCTATAGTGAAACATTGTCGCATTTGCATGTTTTTATCATTGGGGAGTGTAAGTATGAGTTATGAGAGGTTTTATCCTTTCTTGTTGTTTCTTCTAATTTGGATAAGCTTAGAAAACTTCTTAAATACACTTTATGCATTTCTAATCAAATTATTCTACATCGTACGAATCTCTTAAATAATTTTTCACAATCAAACTTATTATATCCCACATAAACTTATAACAATGCTTCTTATCTAATACTGGTTTACTACTTAGATACTGGTTGGTATATACTAATCTAAATATACATAACTGTTTGTATATAAATTTATGATAGTAAGTTTCTATAATGAATATAAATATACAATAATATATCTTTGCATTCTCTTTGTCAAACCTATATTGTTATCACTTATAGTATTATAGACTCCATACATTATAAAAGGATGAATTTATAAATACATATACAAATAAATACATCACATCTCATCAAGCTATCAATAAGATACACCATTGGTTAGAATGGGACATTGTCATAAATATGAAGGAATTTCTTACAATATTGGAAAGGAGGCTGGAGAAGGTAGTGGGAGGTAGAAGAAGGTGGAGGGAGGTGGTGAGAGATGGAACAAGAAAGATAATTATAGGGGTTTCAAAGTAGGATATGAATTAGATTTTGTCACATGATACTTGATATTAATTTAACATCAAATTAGCTCTGTTTAATAAATATTAAAACTCAATTTTTGTAAAAAATATAAGAATTAAACTACTAATTAAGGCTTTAAATAATATAATACAAAAAATTAATTTTTGAATTCTTTTTTTAAAAAACAAAAGTGGTTAACCTCTTCGCCCCACCTCTGCCTTATAAAGTTTGATGAGCCACATAGTGTGTGGTAAGTGGATTGACAGGTCGAAAAATAACTTAACTTATAAGTTTATTTTTATACTTCCAACAAGTCTTATATTATATTATATATATATATATATATATATATATATATATATATATATATATATATAATATTATATAGGATTTGTTAATTTACGTAACATCATGTATCAAATTTTAGTTAAAAAAAAATCTTTATTCATAAAATAAAAGACATACTTTAAAGAGTATTTTAATACATACTTTAAAGGCATAAATATTTTAATAGTTTTTAATTTTAATTTAAAATAAATAAAAAAACAAAAAAAAATCAAAAATTATTCAAATACTCTTAACTTTAAAACTCAGAATCCATAATATATAAGAATATTTTTGTCAACTAAAATTCATATATATATATATATATATATATATATATATATAATATATAATATAAGATTCTAAAATTCTATACACAAAAGGATATATCTCAATACAAGATAAAACATACTTAAAAAAGTTAAAAGAAGGGTATGTACATCACTGAGAGATAACACAAAACATGTTGTTAAAAGACAAGACAAAGCATCATCTTGTATAAGTGATAGACTATAGACAATCTAACTAAACACCATCAAACATTTTATGTCTTTTTTATAAAATAATCATAATTTAGAATTAATACACTAAGAAAAAGGTATTGTAAATTGTTAGACACAAAGAACACAAGTAGAACATGTAAAAATTAAAATAGAAGTCAACGTCGATACTAATTAACCTAACTTGGGCCATGAACGAAGCTGCATTTGTGTTGGTGTTGACGTAGACTAATCGAATAATTTACTTTCTATATTACTTTATAATATTTATAGAAATCTATTTCAAAACATAAGAACGAATGTTGAATAGCACTAAAAAGCCTAATAACGAAAAAATGTTGAGTACTTGGAAAAATCCGCATGGGATGATTCGGGTGGTAGTGGATGAACATAAAGAAATTAATATGTTAAGTATAAACTATTGCAATGTCTGTCACATAGGAAGATGTTAATGATTTATTTTCTGGCAGCAACCCCAAACGTCATTATCAAGTGGTGGGAATCAAATTAATGGGCTTGGAGTTGAAAGTTTGAGTGTGGAAAGAAAAATTCCATAGTAAAAGTTCAGCTCAAAAGGAATAACCTACGTGGATTTAGAACCCTAAATTCACTCACTATAAAGTGCACCAACTCTGTCTTCTTCCTTCCAATTAAACCTTAGCTTAAAACTTCATATTCTAATCATGCTTGCTTCTTTTTTTAATTACTGCTTTAAGATTCTTACTTTTGGCCTTAATATCACTATCACACTTAATAATTTACATCATTTATAAAAGTTGAGATTAAATATATTTTAATTTTTTTTCGCATACACTATCGTTTAACAATCAAGATTAAATATATTTTAAATATTTTTTTAATATACAATACTTTAAATATATGGTGATTAAGTTTAATAATATATAATATCGGAATCATATTAATAAATGTTTTTCTTAAATAGACATTTATTTTCATTTTATTGTCAAAAATGAAATTAATTAAAATATTTTACAATATATTTTTCAAAAATGTTTTTATAATTTACAGTATAGGATTGTTTGACAGTGATTTTGTGTAATAGATTTTGTTTCTGTAGTTTACATATATAAACATCAATTTTAGTATATATATTAGTGGTTCTATTCTGTTAACGTTGTGAATTGACAGTCATTTGTATATGGATTAGAGGTATATCCCTTATCTTTACAATAAAATTACTTTGATAATCTATTTTTTTTTTCTGAAATATCTATCCTTTCTCTGGATGTAATAGAACCTTGTTCCATCGTAATCCAATGATATATAAAACATTGGAAAGTGAAAATACTTTACCATATAAAGAAGTATATGCTGCAAAATGCAACTTCATATTAGCATGCAGGCAGTTGACTAATTTTATTTAAGAGATGTATCATGCTATTTTTCATTATATTTTTATTACCAATCATTCTGTTGATTTTGAAACATATTCTATCAAACTACTTTACAAGATATATGAGTTTGTCTTTTTCTTTTTATTTTCTTTCCTGGAGAGTCAAATTTCGATATCTAAACCAATTAAGTTATGTAGCTGGCTTGTATCTTTTTATAAAATTATATATATATATATATATATATATATATATATATATATATATATATATATTCATATTATTAAGCTTTAAGTCTGTTATTACTTTAATATTCTTATTTAAGTTCAACAAAATTTATTTTTTAAATTGAATTTCTGTCGTTTGATTTATGTCATTAATTGGAATAATATAAATGTTATTTTTCATCATTATTTAGGTGTTTAGACAAAAAAAGATAATTTATTTTAGGTTCATCATAAATTTGATTATTTTAATTTAGTTCATATTAAAAGAATTATTTTATTAAATGATAAGTTTATATATCTTGAATTAAAGTGACGCAACTCTTTGAATTTGTAATCTTAAACAAAATATCATGAACAATAAAAAAAATAAAGTTTTCGAATTTATTGTTTTATGTTTTATTGTTGATTTGATTTCTTTTAGTATTAATTTAAAGAGGAAATCTCTATCACTCTTTCATAAATAAAGTTTGAGATTCAAGTTATAGTGTTAATTTTAATCTTGATTATATAATATAACAAAATTTTATAATAAAAAATTAATTAAAAATATTTAAATTTAAATTTATGAGTTAAAACATAATTAAATTATTTTTTATTATTTTATATAAAAATACGTAAACTAGAACAATATAAAGTACCAATTATATAACTAAAAAAATAAAAATTACATATATTCAAATAAAAATTACAAATTTTAATAAAAACTTAATTAAAAGTAATTATAGCTATGAAAAATTAATGCAGATCACATTGCAAATTTAGAAGTAATGCTTTGAAATTTAGAAGAACCTAGATACCGTTATATGGTTATAGACCATATTGCAAATCACTTCTACATACGCGAGCCTTGTTAGATTGTGGAGTTTAATGTTTCAAAAACTGTTATTAAAGTGTTAAACCAAACCAGAGACAATGTTTTGAGTTACAACAAAAACATCGAACGTCAATAAATCGAACAAAGAACGAGAGAGCCAAAACCGGAGAACCAAAGATCAAACATAGTCTTATCTTGACGGTCAGTGCAGGAGTGCACCAGAGCACCTCGAACTCGCTCAACCCACAAATGCCTCAACGCCTCCACCTTGATGCCTCCACCTCGACGCCTCCACCTCGACGCTCCACCTCGCAGGAGAAGACGAACACAAAGCCAAGCCAAAGAAGAAGCCAAGCAGGAGAAGATTGTAGTGCAAAGTAAGGTTCGGGGAAATTTTGATGAAGACGGAGAAAAGGTTTTAGGGTTCGAAAGTGTGTGAAATTAGAATAGATGGAATGAACGGGGTAGGAGATATGGGTAGTAAGTATTATAAAATTAAAAAAAAATTATATTTTAGGGACGGTTATTATTGGAAAGTTTAAAAAAAATAAAAATAAAGATATCTGCGATTTTACACATAAACCGTCGAAAAATAACTCCTCTTAAAATTAATTATTTTTGTAGTGAAATCTGCCTACCACACGAATATAATTTTTTTTTCTTGTAACATTTTTTTTCTATCAACTCTTGTAACGAAATGCTATATGCTATATTCCACCTTTCTTTTCCTTCATTCTTTTCTGGCGAAAAATCTTATTACTCTACCTCACAAATATACATGCATGCTCTGAATAAAAAAATACACTTGTATGCTTCTTTTTTTATTTTATTATATAATCAATGCCTTCCTTGATTTTGAATCGTATGTCCAGTCAAATCAACAACAAAAGATGATAGAGCAAAATTAGTAATATATTTATTATAAAATATTATTTTATTCAATTAAAAAATAAACATTATGAATGATCGGAGATGTGGAGGTTCGACAAAGTTATGTATCAAATATTTTTCTTCATTCTGATCAAAAGAATATCAAACAGTTTCCATTTTCTAAATACAGTAAGCAATGATAGAACAATGTAGGTATGAAAAATTAATTTAGTATACATATTATTGCATTGATAACGCACGCGTTGATCTACCACCAATTATTTTTTATTTGAATCTGTTCCAAAGCATTGATATGAACTGCCAAAACAACAATTAAAGACCCAATAACAAGGGAATGACATGAAAACAATGAATTTCATGGTGATTGATATACGATAAATATAAACATGGAATTCATATAATTAATAATAAAATTATGTCATTAGATGCATTTGATGAAGTTCATGAGAATGGTTGTAATACACGCTATAAATATAATGACCCTTAGAACCTCCAAGAGACACTTTTAGAGTTTTCGATCCCTTTTTATTTAGAGTAAAGGGTCGTATGAGCAAGGAAGGATCATAATATTAAAATCCATCTACAACTGTAAAGGGATAGGTGTTTGTATGTTTTCACTTTGTCACCTCTTAGTTTTATGAACAATGTAGTAAAATGATTTGATAAATTATAACTAGGGATTAAAAGGAGGGTTGTACATCCCCACCTCAAATATGTCAGCGGCATGGAACATGATTTATTACTAAAATCTGGATAGTTTAATTATCTTTTAAACAATCATTAATTTTTTTTTTAAATCTTACTTTTAATAGTTAGGTTATTTATTTAAACTGTATAAATAATATAGGATATCGAGACTATATAAATATACATACATTTTATCATAAAGATCCGGTGAAATTCACTCTTTTATAAATAAAAATATAACTATCTGATTTAAGCATATTTTACAAGTGGATCTCTCATCTCAAAGGAGACATTTTATAAATAATAGAAGTAATTAAATCACCGTTACAATCTTGTCATATATCCACAAGTTCATATTTAAGATCTGGATAAGAACATTGACACTCATTGTAGGTCCTCGGTAAAACGTTTATCTGACATCACATTCTCATGATCACCATACACAACTACCTAACAATGACGATGTAGCGCAGGTATCATCATATCGAGATCGAGATATTGTGACCTGCAGTAGCTCTAACCAACCTAAAGAAGGAAGAATCATCTCCTCGGTCTCATCCATCGACCATTAGTGAAACGAATGCATAAGTGAAAATATTTAAATATAGTTCTTAACTAAAGCACCATCCTCCCTCTTTGTGATGGAAACATTAGAAATGTGGAAATGATCAATCCCAATTTCCCTCGCAGGTAAAATGTGCTTGTATTTTTTATGCTTGCTAACGGTATAGATACAAAGGACCAAGCCTCGACATCCAGGAAGATGCTTCTTTTCGGTCCAACGAAAACTCAGGCCTTGTTTGAGATGACGATGAAAGTGATTGTCATCATCATCGGAAAAAAATTTAGAATCATCCTCCTGACCTTCCGAGCTACTTAGCCCAACAGTTAGACAAGAATCCAAAAAAGATCAAGACTGACCTCTTCAACGCCAAACTTCAAGAACAAAGCAGGACAGTCCAACAAACAATACAACTTGGTCGTAGAGCTCGGCCTGCAGAGGATGAATTCCACCTTAGAGCTTAACCTATAAAGGATGACCTTGGCCTGCAAAGGAACTCGACAGCGAAGACCGACCACCAGTAAATAATACACTTCGATCACGGAGCTCGACCCATAGAGGATGACTTTGGCCTCTAAGCTCCGCCTTTATAAGATGTGCTCGACCACAAAGGAATATCAATAGATTAACACACTTAGGTCCTACCACAACAAAAAATAATAACAAACTGCTACAAATGTCTCAAACTATATTGGCAAGCATAAAATTGAATTTATCTATATGTTGAATAAATGCTAACATTATAGGTAACGCGTCATCCTAAGAAGTGATGGGAAGTGTTGAAATCCCGTGTTGATTCACATAAGGCCATCATCACTAGCAAACCCAAAAGTAGTAGGAACCATCTACGTTACGAGTCTGAAAGTAGCTCCGTTGACCAACCCAATGTGATGGATTCTCTCTAGAACGGAGCCTACAAGTTAGAGGAGCTTGAAAGGAAGCTAGGAACGCCACACAAATATCACGATTGAATGATTATATGTACTCGTTTCTTTTATAGTTTAAAGATGTGCACACCTTTATCCTTATTTTTCAACTCATTTATTTCTTTCAACATAAGACCACAAACAAGGCACCCAAACTTAAAACACTAAACCAAGCACAAAAGAAGCTTAGCCTTCTTGTGCCCGAACGCAAAATTCAACTCAACATATATTGGAGTATAAGAAGAGGACAAAGTACGATCATCATCTCACATAAGAAAGTCTGGTCGCGAAGCACAACCAATGGAGAATAAAAGTTCGACTTAGGAGCCCAACCACCAGAGAGCAAAGCATGACCACCACATAAAATAAAGCTCATTCACAAAGTCTGATCACTAAACAATAAAGTTTGGCCTCCAAGCTCGACCACCAAAGAACACAACCTGGCCACCATCCCAACCATGAAGCCTGACCAACAGAAAATTAAGCTCAACCGTAAAGCTCTACTAGAGAGAATACAACTCTTTCGACAAGATTCATTACCAAGGTACAATTTGAATCTAAGAAAAATACTTTTTCAATTTAAATGATGTTGAATTCATGTTTTTCATGACAATCCAAAAATAACCTAAAACACGAACTATCATAATCACTAAGAGAAAACCAAGATGAAAATATATAAAATATCTCCAAATTCTTCTTTATTATATTAAGATATAAAGTCTCTCACAATAAAAATATTTTTTACAGTTAACTGAAAGTAATTCTTAGTAATTATCATATAAAATTTAAATAAATTCTTTCAAAATATTATTGAATATTAAATATATGAAAATAAGTTAAAATAAAATATAATTAATGTTGTTAATAAGTTATATATTCTTTTTGTGTCTTGACTTTTACATAAAGTATATCATGAGCAAATAATAGATAATTCTGAAGTGTCACTATGTGAAAAATTATAATAATATTTAGCAAGACTTTTATAAAAAAAAACATACATATATATATATATATATATATATATATATATATATATATATATATATATATATTATTTATTTAAATTATACTGGATTCCCTTTTTGAGAGATATATGCATTTTTCTTTTCATCTTTTAAATTCTAAAAATTGATAAAGTGCAATAATTACTATAATTGAGGTTTGCACAAAAATAAACATTTTAGCAAATTAGTAAAAAACTTAGTCTTAATAGATTGGGCTAGTTAGCTTATTTGCGCGGCTAATGATGGGCCATCATTAAGGGGCTTTGTGGTCGAAATATATGGGCCTATCAGTAGTGAATCTGTAAATTTCAAATTTGGGCCTAGCAGTAATAAAATAAATTAAAATCCTTTTAATTAACATAATCATTTCAGATTTGCATATTTATATCATATAAGGGAACATCATGAGACCTATAAGTCAAAATCCCAATATTGAGACTAGACAGCATGCCTCCAACATTGTGATTGGTAAAGAGATTTGCATATTTTTATTATGTTTTGTAGGATTGTCTCATAGTTTCTCTATGGACTTTAAAGAGAGAGTCTCGAGTGTAGCAAGAAAAGAAAACAAAAGAAATAAACTTGAGACATGTGATGATTTTAAATTATTTAAGAGATATTAAATATCAGCGTTTGGTATTAGAGATAAAACTGAAAATATTTAAAACTATAAAGATTTAATTACGATTTGTTTCGAAATATAAGGATTTATAAATAAATTTACTAAAAACAATTTAATAAAAAATAAATTTATTGGAGTTAGAAGGACTCTCACATTAATTAATGTATGAATTAGCATCTTTGTACAAAAATTATGAAGGCTAATGGGTTTCCAACTTAAATAACTGATTCAAACTCATTATAGTTGTTCTACTTAAAATATTTGTTTTGCACCAATTAGACACTATTTTCTTTAAGAACATTTTGTTAAACAACTCGAATTTGAAAATTTATCAGTTCATCAATCTCTTACTTTTACATTAAATAATCTTAAAGCTATATAAAATGTTGTAAAATATTTTAATAATTTTAATTAAATATTTTGTTTTAAAATATAAATTTATATAAAACTAAAAACAATACCATTTCTTAAAAAGACTAAAACTAAATTTTAGAAAAACACACATACAAGACCATTTCTCAATATCTATTTTGAGCAGTGTCCAAATGCAACCCCTTGCTGCACACAAATTGCATCCACACTGCATGATCAGTCTTTCATGTGCTGTAAAAGAACATCGAAAATGACACGACATTTTGATTACATCATCTCAGGTCTTCGTTTTTATTCCCTTCAGGCATCGACAAATCACCCTTTAACTGCTAAACCTTCAAACTACCAATCATTATAATCACTTTACAAACTTCACCAATATCTGCAATTATATCAAAAGCACTAACTTAGCAAGCATTACGCAAGTAAATATTATAGCTTTGACTTGTTCAATGTTAGTTATTTGATGTATTTTTAGCAAAAATTTTAGGTGGGTTGAGAAGTTCTCAAAATTTTATCTCATCATCAACCTCTGCATGCATTATTGGAGTTCGATTCAGTCATGTAGTTGTTGAGTTTTCTATAACAAATTAACTAAAAGACTTGCAAATTTAACTTTTTCAAGTTTGATTCCTGCACAAGCTTACACTTATATAGACTGAATGTGTTATTGCTTTTTCTTTCCCTTCCTCTTTATTCTTTCCATGGAGTCAATTACGGAGAGTGAAAGAATATAAAGATATAGGAATACTTCAAAACATCAATTTGTACAAAATGAACATGAACATAAAAATAAACTGAATTTTTATTAAACTAATTTATGTGTATATTAAGTTTTTTTTTCTTCATATATTTGAAAAGTTAGATTTTAATTTACAGGAGAAATTTAATTTATGTTTTTTCATCTTATAAATATTTTTTAATTATGTTTTTTCAAAGTTTTAGTTCATTTAGTTATTCTATGACAGATTAGTACCACTTAATTAATTCCTAAATTGGTATTACCTTGGTTTGAAAGTTTTTGAGCAACTACACAGAAACTCCAAGAAAGAAACCATATAAAATAAAACGACTAGGTAAAAAATTAAATAAAAAGGTAGAAATTTTGATGAGAATAAGAAAAGTTGAAATGCAGAATTGCATGGGAGTTTCGTTGACGTGACAACTGATGCTCAGGGAATATATTAAAGGAAAGGTGAATTATTCCTATCTTCTGAAGCCACTTAATATATATATATATATATATATATATATGGAGTTTGTTAATTTGTATTTGCTCTTTTTTCGGTTGGTACATTTTAACTATGTGTATCGAGTTTTAGTAGATAAAATACCTTCATATATTATGTATTCTAAGTTTTAAGTCAAAGGTACTAAAAAAACCCTAAACCCTTACTCACATCCATCATTTCTCTCAACTCTTTCTCTTTTATCTTTCTCACTCTAACTTTTTCTTTGTCATCCCTATTATAGCTCTAACTGAAAAAATTAGAAACACTCGCCTAACCTTAATCTACATTCCTCACTTATCCAATTTATTTCTCTCTCATTTCCATATTTTCTCTCACCCACACACATTAACCTGCGACACCGTAATTTGTTGCTCTTGCTCTCTGTTCGTTAATTTGTTTTTCACTTTAATAACAAAATAATTGATGATGTTGATGTTGATTTTTGTTTTTAAATTTTAGAATTAGTAGTTTATTTTCAGAGAGATTTGATATTTTGAATATTAAGTTGTCCGGAAATACTTTTCAGAAGAGAAAAACCTTTATGTGGAAAGGAAATTCCGAAAAGGGTAAGTTATTCTCCAAAAAATGGATTTCTGAAGTCAGCTCTTAAAAATAATTCTAAAAACATATTTTACGCAGAAACAATATTTCGAAATATATTTTTCATCTTCCTACATATAACCAACGTCAAAACATAGCAAAAAGAAGCTCTTGCACATATTGAAGAGAGTTATGAACAGATAAAATTGTTGTTGTTCACTTTGTCCCCTTATTCAGAACAGAGACCACTACTCGTTCCCTTTGGAATGTTTCATATTGATAAGCATATTTTCATTTCATTTTTGTAAAAAGAATAAAAATATTCTAACAAATTACACATCTTATAGATTTGAGCAGACTGCAGAACATTGTGTAGTTTTCAAGAAGAACTGCATTGATATACCAACTAATTAAAAATCAACCCGAAATTAGTAAATTAGTCATAATAAACCTGTTAGCTCTCAGTTGGACCAAAAAATTACTTTCTAAAGTAAATCACATCATGTAAGTTTATTTTAAACAATTCACATCTCCAACTTGTTTGGTCAATATAAACATGATGTTGTGATTTCTCATTTGTCGCAGAAGTTAAATTAAGAAAAACAAAATGCACTCAATTTCAAATTGGAATTTAAACTTAATAAATTTGTTACCATCACGCTCATAGTTTAACTTCTACTCCTTTCATTCTATGATTTTATCAAAATTGGTATTAAGAAACTAAGGCTTTGTTCACTTGAATGGATTTGGGAGAGAGTGATTGAATGAATTTGAAGGTAAATTTTGTTGTTGTTTATTTGAGTGGATTTGGAAGTAAGTGAGAGTGAATTTGGAAGTAAAGTTTGTGAGAATTAGTGTAGGATTTGATTGATGTGACAAATTAAAAAAAATTTACTTCGAAATCCACTCTCACTTACATCCAAATCCAGTTAAATAAACAACAACAAATTTACCTTCAAATCTTCTCAAATCCATTCAATCACTCTCCCCCAAATCTATTCAAGTGAACAAAGTCTAAATGCTTTGCAACTATTATGGGTTGATGCTAACGTCTTTTCGCAAGGGGTTTCTTGTTTTTTTTTTAATTTTTGAAATTATTGTTGACATCAACATCATCAATTATTTTGTTATTAAAGTGAAAAACAAATGAACGAACAGAGCAAAAAGTTATATTAGGGTTAGGTGGGTGAGAGAGATGAAAGAGAAAGGGTTGAGAGGAATGAGGAATGAGGAATGAGAAAGAGGTGAAATTTCTTGACCTTAAAACTTAGAATCATAATAACCCCCCCCCCCCCCCCCCACACACACACACACACACACACATATATATATATATATATATATATATATATATATATGGGGTTTGCTAACTCGCGTACGCCTGTTTTTCAGTTGGTACATTTTAGCAATGTGTACCGGGTTTTAGTAGACAAAAATATCCTTATATACCATGGATTTTAAGTTCTAAGGTTAAGGGTATTTTATTAAAAAAAAAAAAAAGAAACCCCCAAACCCTTACTCACTTCTCTCATTCCTGTAAACCCTTTCTCTTTCATCTTTCTCACTCCAATATTTTCTCTGTCATCCCTACTGTAGCCCCAATTGAAAAAATCAGAAACACCCTACTGTAGCCCCAATTGAAAGTTAAACAATCTTACAAAAAAATGATTTTATAATGAGTTTTGATCTTATAATTTTTGTCTTATCTAATTTTATCCAATTTTCACAAGCATAAAGGAATTGGTAATTGACCTGGAAAAAATCAGAAATACTTGTTGTTAAACAATTTCTTACAAAAAATGACTTTATAATGAGCTTTTATTTTATAATTTTTGTCTTATCTAATTTTATCTAATTTTCACAAGCATAATGACATCCGAAAGAATTGGTAATTGGCCTGGAGGGTTTTTTTAGAGATGATGATTCAACATATGCAGATGATGAAATTAGAGAAATTAGTGAAGATGGTGAAATTGAAGAGATCTTGAATGAACCTTTGCCTCAAGGTGAATATGTCAATGACTCAACTCTTTAGAAAGACAAATTGTTTAAAGGCAAGTGTTTCTGATTTTTTCAATTGGGGTTACACTAGGGATGACAGAGAAAAGGTTGGAGTGAGAGAGATGAAAGAGAAATGATTGAGAGGAATGAGAGAGGTGAGTAAGGGTTTGGGGGGTTTCTTTTTTTTTTTTTTTAAGTTTTGAGAATGAAAATTATTAAAATACCCTTAACCTTAAAACTTAGAATCCATGATATATAAGGGTATTTTTATCTACTAAAACCCGGTACACATTGCTAAAATGTACCAACTGAAAAACAGGCGCGCGTTAGCAAACCCCTATATATATATATATATATATATATATATATATATATATATATATATATATATATATATATATATATATATATTTCTTTTAACTAATTTATAATTTGATTTCATTTTTGTTTATGTATTAGTTTGTGAATTCGTTTTGATCCATCTCATCTGAATACCAAATATGGAGCAAGAAAAACGACCCACGCTTTTTAAAATTAATAAAATAACTTAAGAAATTAATGTTTATATATTATATTATTTCAAGAATGCAATAATATTGTAAATTAAGTTATTAATACCTATAAGTTTCAATTATTAATTATATAATAAAGTAATTTAATATAATAATTATTTTAATTTATCCAAGACAATAATTAAAATATTAAAAAATATTTATATAATGAATTATATTTTTGATATATTTAAGAAAAAATAACTGGTGAGTAAATTTGCCAAGAGACCAAGTCGCCTTTTGATCGCTAAGCACCCTAGTTACATATAATTCTTAAATCTTCATCTCTACTTCAATATTTGATTTTTTTTTAAATTGGTATTTAATCATAGTTTTCTAAGATATGGAAAATAATGTCTTCATCTCACAGTAAAATTATTTATTATTAATTTTAAGTTTTGAGTTGGTTAATTCTTATTACACATTTTTAATTCTATAAGTTTTCTAATTACTTGACGAGCTCAAGAAAGAATATAATGTTTGAGTAACAAAAATGTAATGTTTGAGTAACAAAAATAAATGTTAATTCTCTTTTCATTACGAGTCGAGTTCTCAAACAATGATGATATTTATGCAAAGAAGAAATCAAACAGATTATTTCTTCTGAAAAATTATTATCAAGTGATGCAAATTCATTTAATATATCACTCAAGCAATGAATTTATGCTTGAACGAGAGATTTTCTTTTGTTTGAGGAAATCAAGTTATTAAGTGAGAATATTTGCTCAAATAACATATTCTTGCAAAACACGTTTTTGATAACGTGCATTTTATATGATTGAATTTATATATACAAACCTATGAGATAATTTGGATTATGATGATGTCGATATTTTTAAAGAAATTGTGATCTTGGTATTAAGTACAACTATTAAGAAAAATATATATTATTGATAGCTTATGTTACATAAATTAACATATTAAGTTGAGAGAAACTGAAGAAAAAAAAATGTATCTTAGAGTAGGGGTAAAAAGTCACCTTAACCTTAGAAGTTGAGATTGTTTATTAAGTATGTACAGAGATTTTTTTTTGTTGAGAAAAAAGGTTAAATCATATTTTGATTTGAGTTTTAATTAATAAAAACTCTTACTTTGAATAGATTTGATTTAAATTTTTACTCAAAAAAATAATAAGCATGATGACCATAGTACTATTTCACCATAAAAGAAATACTTGAGTGTACGTAATTTGGCTAATGTCTCCTTCAAATCCAACTAATTGATGTGAGTTTGATGTATAGTACTATTTCACATATAAAAATTAAGTAAAAAAGGGTTAGGAATTGAGATAACCCTGCGGGGTTTTTGAGTTGGTAAACATGACAACATCATATTGCACTATAAAGTCATAAAACAGCATGTAAAACGTTCTCATTGTCTTCCTACGAAAAATCCCCTTTAATTTATTATTTAATTTAACTTTCTATCACTTTCATCAACTTAAGAAATTAAAATGCTTCACACAAATTATACATTTCTAAGGTGGTACACTGTAAATCAGTGCATCTTATACACGTAACATGAGTAATCCATTTCAAATATAAGACACCACTCACTTTATGACTAAATAAGTGACACTTATCCATACAATAAAAGCGAATTAATTAATAAAAGATATATGTATATATTTGCGTCAAAGTTTACCTGAATATCTTTAAAGGAGTGGTGAACAGCTGTGAAAAACAGAGTTAAGTGATCGAGTTTTCAACTAAATCAATCCACGATATAGAATACCCAACTTTCTTACGTTATACTCTTACAATTATTATTATCTGATGATCTAATTTCTTATGTCATTCAATGACACACTTTCTTGCCCCATATAATAATAACATAATGCAAACAAAGTTGTGCGTGAAGAAAGTGTCAAAGTACGTATAAATCTGCAGGATGCTATTGTTTACGCAGATGCAGAAGAAACTTCTTAGCAATAAAAAAAAGCACTACAACTGTAGGAAACATTTAATAATATAGTTCCTGGATCAGGTATTATATATAATCTTGGGTTCGTGATTATGGCGATTCTTGAGCCTTAATCACCGTTCTCGAATTTCATACTACTGTAATTAACATAATTACACGACCAAGAAAGAAATTGAGTGTTGGTGAAGCTGCTGAAACCAACCAAATTTTTTAAAACAAACAAGCGGGTCTTATTCCCAACAACATATCCAAAAAAGAAAAAGAACAATTTGACTATTTTTCTCACAGAAAAAAAGTGTAGGGTAGCCTTTAAATAAACCAGAAAACAAAGGGTAAAGCAGTAATTAAGAAGGGTTGGCACCCCATATAAACTACAACAACAGCTCTCAAACATGGACCAAACCAAATACGTGTGTAACGTTACACACTCTCGTCACTCTCTCTCAGACACTGTTTCTATGTACCTGCTCCTTTAGTAACACACAAAATGTTTAGCCCTTCACATCTAAAAACCTTGTACCCTCTTCAAGTTTTCTCCGTGAAACCATCTTCCCCATCTTCAACCATAAGCTCCATGAAGCTGAAAAGAATCGTCCACACCCTCATAATCTCCCACTTGTGCCGAATCATTCGTGCACTCTCCAAAGTCAAAGCTGTCGTGGTTGAGATTCTTAAGGACAATTCAGGCATCCACTTCTCTCACAAAAAGCATTTCACCAACAGACGCAAGAACATCATCTTAGGCTCCTTCAGGCTTCACTACAACTGGTGCTCCTCCAAATCCTCACACGTGTTACCGGTTCCAGAACCTGTTTTCGAAGGGTTGAGTTCTGGGGAGCCACAAGGTGAAGATTGCCCCTACCTTCGGTGGCTTGAAGAGAAGAAGGTTGAAGTTGAGGGTGGTGAGAAAAAGGGTGCAAGTACGGGTGCAGGTGCAAATAATGAGCATGACATGAATGAGATTGATGTGCTGGCAGAAATGTTCATTGCCAATTGCCACGAGAAGTTCAGGTTGGAGAAGCAAGAGTCTGATAGGAGGTTCCAAGAAATGCTGGCTAGAAGCATGTAAAGTTGTAAACCAAAAAGCTCAAGATGTTTTGGTGTTTCTTTTCCAAGTTAGTTCCCTCGGTTGTGCAGTGCTTTCCCACATTCGAATTCGAACCTGTTGACAACGTGGGAAAGAAAGGTTGTCCATTGGGTCTTATTATTTATGGTCGCTCATGTTTATTAATTTGCCTTTTTCTTTTTATCCAAACTTTTCAAAAGACCAAGGGAGGGGAGTTTGAAGAATTGTACACGATCTGTGATGGGCTTGGGAATTGTGCAATTCTTCTGTCTATACGGTCACAGTGCCTTTAACCTTTAATTTTCAGACTTATTTTCATGATAATTGAGAACTGCTGAATGGAATTATTATGTAGATCTCATCTTCACTATTCTACCTCATTGTATATATCCAAGATGCATCATCATTGAATGTCTATCACAGTATTATTTTACGTATTCTCGCTATAATGGAAATATGTGACAAAGAAGTTACTCACATTCAATGCAAATACCTATGTACACAGCGTACTGTGTTCCAAACACCTAAATATAGGTATAAATTACTGGAAACCGACGTCTTATCCATTGTTAAACCATTTTTGGAGGTACTTTCTTGTTTGTTAGTCCATGCGTAGGTTGTGGCCAAAACAATGAGAAAGAAACATCAGACTTTCCAATTCATTTGTTAACAAATTTGTTTCAGATCGAGTCCAAAATATGAATTTTTTTTATACCAGTTTATTTATTTCCAACCCTACCATATCTCTTGCTGATTGCATAGCCATGTAGCACATGTCAATTGTAGAGCTTGATTTTGCAGAAGTTACGTTTACTTAAAATTGTTAACCATTTTTGTTTGTATCTGGACTCTAGATAAAAGAGTGGACTCGGTCTGTACCCAACTCACCTACTCCAACTCCTCTCTGCCTTTTTTTTTCTCCTTTGAATTTTAGTTTACAAACATTTGATGAAATTTACGAAATTAAGAAAAGGGAGAAATTATTAGAAAGGTACAAAATGAGCTTTAAGTAGCACACTAGGTGGAAGATACACTAACAGAAAAGACTAGTTCTTGGGTTCATAACAGAGAATCTTAATTAACCTTAACATGATGCAGACAGTAACAATATTAAAATGATGGTCCCCGTTAGGTGGGTAAGTGCTTGGATCAAGATGCACGCACTCTCACTCACTACCGGACAGCTAGACAGGTTTGAAGATAGTTAAGGTGATAGATCCAACACTTTTCAAACCCAAAATCATGTTTACAAGTAAAGTAATATATACTAATTCATTGAGCTTGTCATCTATTTCTGCAATCTTCAGATGTACCAACTTGGAAGGTTATCCTTTCCCTTCTACCACTGATTGTGTTCTGTCTTACTTGACTTTAATAACATTTCAGAAAAACGGACATCTTGTATCAGCCTTAAAGGACGAGCACATGTCCATGACAAGAACATAGGTCATTCGTGTCATGTGCTTCTCAACTTAAACAAAAGAAAAGTTGTATTCTTTTAGTCTAGTTTTGATATCAAGTAGTTTTTGTTACTCTACCATGTCAGCCAAGAGTGGCAGATCCTGCCTTTGCACACAAATTCGTACACTATTTAGAAGCTTTTTTTTTTTTATTGTATTGTTGATCTTGGACCATATATGCAGCAGCATTTGCTCAAAGTTTGAGTATCCCAATAATTGAGCAAAAAATAAACCTGGTAAAACATATGGTAAAATAATTGTTTATCCTCAAGTGGGTTTCTGAAAGTCAGAGATAAGCTAATTTATAGTAGCTAATTGCAAGGGTAAATAATTGATATTATGATAATGGACTAGTAGTCTAGGGTAATCTTTGGGATGGGACTTCCTGTCTGATTAATGTTGGATCTTGAAGAAACCTGTGAGGAATTAATAATTACACAAATGATAAATAATTTTGTAAATGAACTATTAAGTGTATTAAAAAACTATCTCAGGAAGATCCAAGCATGATTAGTAATAAATTGGGTAAGGAAATATGCTAAGTATCACATCAGTTCATGCATGATGAGACTATCTTATGTAATTGTTGAGGAATCTTAACTATTTGATGAAAGGAACATATAAATAGTATTAAACCATTTACAGATTAGGATTCAGAGTCAACTTCAATGAATAATAATGAGAAAGGAAAATCCTAGTAAAAGTGATGCTAATAAAGCTAAGGTTCTTGAATAGAAATTAGTCATTTGATAACACTCCATATGAAGATTATGTACACATAATGTTATTCAAGAAATAGAATAAGTTTTTGAAAGGAGTTAATTAATTTTGAGTTGTGACATATTTCTCTAAGTACAGAAGAACAGGAATTAAGACCAGTCAATAGTCCTTTAGCAATTATGCAGGGTTAATATGACAGTAAAAGGAGATAGCTATGGCATCAATATGGATGCCTTTTATTCTGCTGAGTTATGCTTTATTCCGAAACTTCTTTTGTTGCTTTATTGCAGATAGGTATGGAAGCTTTAATGGATACAAACTTGGTGCCTTTGGTCTCCTTGTTACCATAGAAACTCTGCTTTTACACATAAAAGTGAATGGGTGGAACCACTTGTGATTTTATTCTCTATGACAGGATCAAATGGATGAGGTGTTTCTACCTGCTCTAATTCCACACTTCAAATTTGAAAGCCAACTTCTTGGACCACTGGCCATGGAATAGCCCAACTAGTAGTCAACACTCTGGATCTCAGGATCTCTATTGTACCACCATTAGGAATACTTTGTTTTCATGTTACAAATTAATTACACAATAATACCTACCTTTTGGCTAATTATTATGATTAATCCTTTTCAATTGATGATGATTCATGTTGACAACAAATTATTCCTACTACTAATGCTTAAGGTGGTAGGATATGCATAGAAAGTGTTCTAATAAATATCCTATTAATTCATGTTCCTATTATTAATTCATGTTCCTACTACTAATTCATGTTCCTTTTTGTACCATATGTCATACGGTTAGCCACAGGCCATGCAAACAAAGGATTAAAACGTGTTGTTCCGACTCATTAGATAGGTGAATGGACGACAACCGGCCATCAATCCCAAAAAGTTTTAAGTATAACTTATAATCAAGTTTACAAGTTAAATATACTTATCAGGTATTACAACTATGATAATCGTAAGTTCATTTCAAAATTTATAAATATGAATTTGAGGTAAGGAGACAAACGATTGTATTTACTGTAAATTTAAATGATCGACTAAATTATTAACATGAGTGTCAGAGTGTCTTTGACAAGTACTCGTCTATACGGATTGGAGTTAAGGCATTGAGACTTAGAAAAACTTAACTATTGATACTTAAAACAACGCATGGCGATTTCGAGAAAAATGATTTAGAAAAAAGTATGAACGAGTGTTTGATTTTGATCTTCAATCTCACGTCCGAAAGATTTTCAATATTTGTTGTTAATGTTAAAAGTTAATTTGAGTTGTTAGATTTATTTCAAATTTTAAGAGAAAAAAGTAATGCAAACTGCTAAGAACATAACATAACACTTGGAATAAAAATTATCTGAGTTTGTGAAAGTGAAGATCGTGAAAACGAAATATGGGCTCTGAAATATGAATGTAAGACAGAAAAAAACAGCTTTAGGCACTACTCTCTTGGCCTTTTAGCCTATGCCTACAATCCTTCTTCGTTGATGGGTCATGATCCATCATTTTTCTTTTTTGACAGCTTTGGATTTTGAACGTTCAAAACTTCGTTTTCTATCTCTTTTAAAGTACAAGTAAAAAAAAAGAAGAGTACAGTAGAGAAAATGGACTTATACAGTGAAAGTTGTGTTTGAATAATTTTTGGTTTTATTAACATCAATCTTTATATTACTTTTAAATATTTAAAACTGTATAAATTTATGTATAAAAATGTTTATCATAATAAAAGGATAAAATACAGTGTTTAATAAGAGCTTAGGAAATTCTTCCTTGTTATAAAAAAAAACCCTAATTTTACAGGTAAAAAAAAAAAAAAAAAAAAAAAAAAAAAAAAAAAAATTACTCTTGGGAGGATTTTAATTTATATATTTTTATAAGTACAATGATTTTAAGATTAAAAATCATAGTTTCCTCATATTTATTTATAGTTTAAAAGTTGTTTTATTTGACCATCTAAAAATCATTTTAAACACACTTTTAAAATACTACTTTCAAAACTTAATAAAATAATTTTTTAAATCATATAATTTTTTTTAACGAAAATATCTTAATGTTGAATTTAACTAAAACCTAATGTTGACGTATTTAAATCCTCACTGGGTAATTTGCAAGAGGTGGAATTTGAATTACAAACTTGATTTTGCTCTTGAAAAAATTCCTAATTTTTTTTATATAATATTGTTTTAATTTAAAAATATTGTCCGAATAAAAGGAAAAACATACTTCTTATTGATGCTTTCTTTTGCATAAACAATTGATAAACTAATTTAGAGACGACAAAATAATTTTGTTCAAAGATTTTAAGAAAATTCGAGATATTAAAAATGTTTTGTAAGATTAGAGATTAATTTACCCGAAACAAAGTAAAAAGACTTTCGATGGATTTTTTAAAGAAATATTCACCAAGAAAACACAATACTAATACTAATGACACATAAATATACATATAAGACATGAAACGATAATTTTTTTATGTTGAACTTTCTCATTAATTAACGTTAGACTAAGATTTATAAGAGGAGATATGATTTTATTCAGTTATGCTCAAATTATTATGTAGCTGATGATGGTGTGTAACTGATAATGTATTTAACATATTCTTTCTTGAAACCATTCGATCAAAGCAATGTTTCCTATCACCGCCAAATAAGTTTCAATCTATTTGGCTGTAAAGCAAACTTTGTACCTAAAAGATGCATTATATGCCTACATGTGTTCAACAACTCACTAACCAACAACCAGACGTGGACTTCTCTCTTTGCCATCTCTTCTCATCACTCATTTTTGAAAAATATAATTTCAATTTTTTTATATAGATCTCACCATGCTCTGTCAAAAACTTTTTCTTAATCAAGCGAAGCTACTTCCTTCTGTCCTTGGAACATACTTTCTTTAATTCCAGTTCTTATGTACAGTTTATGTATTATGTCTCTGCTTTCTCTGATGCTTAAACATTATCACTAAAACCGTACAAGAGAAAATAGCAAACAAGAAAGAGAGATAAGAATATGGAAGACGAGTGAAGTATGTAAGCAAGAGAGGAATAAAAGAGACAAGAAGATGAAATCAGAAAGAGTTGTTCCTTGCGAAGATCTAATCGTACTAGTTCTGAGTAGGATTTGGTATGCTGGATGGTGCTTTCCTCAGGCTCAGTTCTACATCTTTGGTCTTCTGTTTCTTGCTTCCGCTTATCTTATTCATACTTGTTGAAAAAGAAGGCAATGATGAAGATAGCAGCTCCCTTGGCACTGGCAGACTTGTCTCTCCTGAAAAGCTGTGTTGGCGGGAGACAGAGTAGAAGGAGAAGAGAAGAAAGTGAACCACAACCAAGGCCAAGACAGCGACCAGAATTCTGCTACTTCTGATATTCATGATTGAGATAAATGAGAAAGGGTTTTTAGTAGGAAAGTGAGAGTGAATATTTTCCAAGAGTTGGATCAAGTTAATATGAAAGGGGCAAGGGCATGTACAAAAAAATACAAGATAAACTGATTAAAAGTTATAGAAATATCGTTGAAAGTATATATAGTTATTAAATATCATATATGTAGATTAGCAAAAAGTATAATAATTAGACCACTTAATAAGATATTCTTATTATAGATGAAAATTTATGAGTAAATAAATGTTGAAATGTTGAAATGTTGAAAGTAAAGTAAGGAAAGTTAATCTAATTATACACTACTCATTTAATTGATATTGTAAGTTTTGGGTTTTGATAGGATTTTGAAAATAAATTTTGGATAAATAAATACTCATTTAGTTTAGTTACTAATAGTAACTACATTTTTTTAGTCATTAAATTTAGTCATCATTTATTATTTTTTAATAATAACGACTAATTTAGTAATTAATTATTTATTAATCTATTCACCAAATTATTAATTAATTTTAAAAAATATATTTGATTACTAATAATTTTTATTCCCAGAATTTAGTCACTATTTATTAATTTTTTTAATAATACTAATTGATTTAGTCACTTATTATTTTTAACCGAAAATCATATTATCAAAGTGATCACTAACTTAAAAAAATAAAATTAGTCTCTAATTCAGTCACGAATAATAATTAATATTTTCAGTCACTGGTTATCATTTATTTATTTTTAGT
Organism: Vigna umbellata; assembly: GCF_029865625.1. Classification (NCBI taxonomy): domain Eukaryota; kingdom Viridiplantae; phylum Streptophyta; class Magnoliopsida; order Fabales; family Fabaceae; genus Vigna; species Vigna umbellata. The sequence continues at coordinate 23,545,748 of NC_142169.1, forward strand.
GTTTATTTAGTATTATGTAAATATTTTATTTGGATTTACGTTTTATTTAAAATAAATTGAATAATGGGAACATTCCAAGTCAAATTTTAAATTTTAAAATTTTGTTTCTAATACAAATTTCAAAGTTAATTTTGCATATTTTACATATGCATATATTGTAAATTATTTTAAATTTAATTATTTATTTTTATTGAACTTATATAAAATGTTTCATTTTGATGTATGACTTTTGAAATTAAAATATTATATTTCAAAATTTCAATTTAAAATTTAAATATTAACAATTTGTATTCATAAAACATCTTATAAACATTGAATAAAAATAATCATCTTAAATTCAAAATCATAACGAGACAGTCACATTTTATAAAACAAAAATGTAAAATCTTTATAAAATCATTTTCATATAAAACCACAATAATATGAAACACACAACGTCTCATTATTTTATTTTTACTAACCATATTATTAAATATAGTATTTCATCATCCATAATTTTCAATTACACTAAATAAATATTGGGGACGTGTTTCCTATATAAGGGGAAGTTTGACACTGAGAATGGCACTGAAGTCTGCACTGAGAATAGCAGTCACAAGCAGAGACAAAAGAAATTACGAAACTGTTTGATAATTTGTATGCATTTAGAATTTGCTCCCACCCATTTTCTTGTGTTGCAGAGAATTCCGTTATTGCTTTATTCCCTTTTCAAGAACGAGGTATGGATTGGAATACGACGAAGGAGCTGGGTAGCATGGAGGAATTGGTTGCTAAACTTGAGAGGGAAGCATACTATAAACTCTTGCGTGCTTTCAGGATTCAATCCAATGATCTTTCATGGGTAATGATCAGTTCCTTCTCTTCGATCGTTCTCTCTCAGCGATCTTTGTGTTTTCCTACTTCAAAACGAAACTCCTGCACTTATTCTTCATCAGGAGAAGGAATCGATTCTAACGAATCTTAGGGAACAATTGGGAATCTCAAATGATGTTCACGGAGAGCTTCTTCGCACTCTTGATTCTGATGACCTGCTGCAAAATGCAATCAGACAGAAAGAGAAACCAACTAGCCAAGGCGGTGATCAACAGGCAATAGGAAACAAATCTCCGCGCCCCATAAGAACTCGGAGAATATCTGAATTGGTACGCATTAGAAACGTTTGTAATGATCTCAAAGATTCAAGATTATGCAAGAAGCATCTCTGCTATTTGTGACAAGAAAAATCATGTTTCTGCTATTTTTATTAGTATATGCAGGAGTACATGCTACACAACTTGGTGGCCTAGGCCAGTATAATAATATTCCAGTTGCAGGAAGAATTGTTAGACATGAAAATGTTTGGTGGAAGAGAGCTGAGCAAGAGACACAGAAAGATTGGTTGATGAGGTAAATATGACATTGCCATGGCATGGCTAAGTATTGAGATTTGTAAGTATTGCTATATAATTAAGGAGAGTGGTGTTTTCAGGTGGATGGAACTCTGGTTTCAAGTCATCTAAATTCTCTGGATCTCAAGAGTGCAAAGAAATTGCTGTTATGGTTCTTGTCACCTTCTCCTTCTATCACTGTTCATCCTTAATACAGTTAAGTGCACAGGACCATGAGAACTTCCTTGATGCAATTACATATATACCATGCAGGATATTCTCATCAACGCACGATATTTCTGATGAATTACTATGCATAAAGGCTAAAGTTGACAGGAAAAAAGAGAGTAAAAGATTAATGGGTATACTCACAAAATGAAATTTTCACTTTTTGTTTGTAGGTGTGTAAGAAAATTATTTATTTATTTATTGTCCATATAATAAGTTGATTTTTGACTTCTGAGTGTGATGATACTATATTTTTAAATTAGTTATTTTTTAAGTATCCATTGATAAATTCAAGTCATGCTACAGAGTTTGTTCAATTTGAATTTGACAAATCAAATACAAACTTTTTTATATGGTCAAAGTTTGAATAATGCCCTATTTATTTTTGTTCTTAACTGTCTTTTTGAATTTGGATTCAACTCTACGTTTAAGATATAAATTAGTGTACTATTTAAAATATAATTGGATTAAGATTATTTTTGTATGCAGACTAAAGTAATCTCTTGAAAAAAATAAAAATAATGCCCAGTTTATTTCTGTTCTTAACAGTCTTCTTACATAAGAAACTGTTTATGTTTCACACATGGTCCCTTGTCCTGAAAACTACAAAAA